>NW_028291657.1:2204659-2519610 GCF_059453375.1 Lepisosteus platostomus | reverse complement strand
TCAGTGCTTTTTCTTCACTCCTTTAATCAAACCCACATTTCTATAAGGAGGGCCATTGTGAAACTCCCCAAAGTGAGCTGAATTAATCTTTTATTCTTCACACCTGCGAAGTCATTCCTTCATTGTGTAATATGAAGGCCTTTCATTATTCACGTATACTACAACATCTGAAAATAATGGGTCTTGAAATAGTTGAATGAAAGAAAATCCTGAATAACTCCTCCAAATGCGTGTTACACTTTCATCAAGTACACACACTTTGAATGTGATGAACTATAAAAAGTTATTTTAACCATACCCAATGGAGCTCAGGAGTGCGATTGCATACACAATCATGTTTTCAGTGTTTGGACATCAGCCGTACATCAGAACAATCATTTCACTAACACAGCTCCGTGTTGAGTGACTTCCCTCCAAAAACACAAAGTCACTTTCCCTTAGCAATTATTGCATGGACTTTGATTATCTGCCTTCTGCATCAAGCCCTGTATTATATACGGTACAAAGCCAAGCTTTGGGATAGTGCTTTGTTTGGATCCTTGTCTTGATCCTTTTGGATCCCAGGCTGCTCATTTGCAAATGAGTTTTGACATTAATTATAGTGACTATAGCAATGAGGTGGCACTGTGGTTCACAGAGCTGGGGTCCTGGGTTCAATTCCTGGGGTGCAGTCTGCATGGAATTGTATGTTCTCCCTTCATTTGTGTGGATTTCTTCCAGGTGCTCCAGTTTCTTCCCACAGTCCAAAGACATACAGTACTAGTAGGTTAAGGTGGAACTACAGTCCCAATTTTGCAGACACAAAATTATTTAATTTCAGTCACAAAATAAAATCATTGACATTATAGAAAAACTTTACAAACTCAAAATTGAGCACAAAATCATGAATTTTGTGAAAGGACTGTAAGTTACGCCATGCATTCAAGTTCCACACAAATTGCGATGTGATGCAGCCCTTCCTGCTCACTAATCACTGTAATGTGATGTAGGAGAGAAAGGGTATAGGTTATGCAGCAAACATTTCACTGCAAAAAACGTTCCATTCCAAGGTTCTTTATGCAGAGTTAACAATGTAGTATTATTTATTGGCAAAAACGTAAAAAAGTTGAGAGCAATATTTCCATTGGATTAAACGAGATGTATTCACAAGCCTGCTCCTTTACAATGTCACAGGGCCACAACAGATTATAGGAAGTTTTGCTGCCTCGTTCTGAATCGCAGAACATGGTAATTCTTTAACCTTGAAATGTAGTCTATTTTGTGATGTAATGATGCAATGTCCCTTTACTGAGAGCCAGCAATCAACGGATGTGTCTGATCGTGAATGGTTTTCCCTGTTGTTTGTTGTATTACTGGGTGTTGCATTTTAAGCTGTGCATGAGGCAGGACCCGGAGGCTGCTGCTTCTGCTGGTGCTTCTGCTGGGATTGAGGAAGAGCTGAGCACCATGTAAGGCAAAGACACTGCGTTCCACTTTATCAGGTGCCTGGAGTGTAAGAGCTGCAGATAATATTGAGTCACATTAATCCCAACATATTTCAAATATTATGAAAATTAAATAAATTAAATCAAATAACTTTCATTAAAAAAATCAATCACTCTTTACCTTGCTTTTTCAGTTGTTTTTAAGGAAAATTGATGCCGAGAATGTGTGAATACTGCTTTTTGATGGTTCCAAGACCAATGTGACCTGTTCTATTGCCTGCTAATTGTACGTTCCAGGTTGAAAAATTATTTTTAGGAGGTCAAGGTGTATGAATGATAAGAGAAAAACTGAAATAACCACAGCTACGCAAACACCAGTCCACCAAAAAAAAATCATTTAATTAAAATAAGGTAACATTTTTTTTTCATCATCATACGGATGAACTGTGCTAAATGTGTTTCTAAAAAGAAAAAGCAGGACGTGAGTCGTGAGCCAAGATCATGACTCTTTTGCTCTTCTTCACATCAGTTTTCATCTGCGAGGAGGAGGAGGAGGGCGGCTCCTGATGTGCTGACACTTGGGGATTTGCCTCTGTGCCGGCCTGGGGGCAAAGCGCCGGCCGCAGTGAGGGCAGGGCACGTAGTCGGGGTTTGGATTCGCGGGGGGCTGGGGCAGGTTCACAACTTTCCCTCCTTGCGTGATCACCTGCTGCACCTCCCTGGCCTGTTTGATGCTCCGAATGAAATCCTCGTGCTTCTGCCTCCAGTTGTTCTTTCTCAGCTGGGAACAGGAAATGAAACCAATAAAACAGCTTCCAGAAAAAGTCCAGACTAGCACTGCGTACACAGTCTGGTCGCAAACCATTCACAAGGCAAGAAAATATCAATACAGTAATAACGTAGCTTTCTGGGGCCACCTTTCAGGTCATTGGGTAGAGAGTACAATTTACGTAGTTATGGTTTTGTTTCCTGTGAGTGCTATTTGCTTGATATGTAGATTTTTACAACAGAATTCAGAAGTCACTAAGACACATTTATTCTGTCTGGCAAATGTGCCTTTGCGGCAGTTTTTCAGAAGAGTACTTCATAAAACACTTATTTATTGTCTACATTGATTTATAAGCTGAGTCTGACTCTAGGAGAAAAAAAGGGAAGCTTGGAAAGAGTTTAAGGATAGCCCTTACCACGATTGGCGGTTTAACCTTCTTCTTATGGATGTATGTCTCCAGTTCTGTTCCCTTGGCCCTGTGCTTGAAAGAGTCAAAAACCTTCCTCTTCGAATTCTGAAGCTTCTTGCAGATCTTGCTGTGTTTCTCCAGCCTCTCTACAGCAAACTTCCCGTGACACAGTTCACAGGGCACCAGCTGAGGGTTTCCACTCTGGCTATTCTCATATGGAAATTGCTCAGCGGTAGGGCACATCAGACTTGTAGGGGACAAATATCTGTTTTCCACTGACAGAGTTTGTTCATCCAGACATGTGGTGTTATTTCTGAAGTGGCCCTGCGCGGCCTGTGCCGCTGACACGTCGCTTTCAGGGAGCCTTGCTTTCTTGAGATACTTTCTCCTTCCACAGGGGACGTCTTCTAGCCCACGGCTGCAAGGGCTCACTTGACGTCTCTCCTGATGGGAAAGCGCAGAGGGAAAGTGCGATTCTGCGCATCCGCCATCTTCCATTGGAGAACCATAATCAAGGTTGTCTCCTCTGATAGGAAGGGCTTTCCTTGGAGTGAAGGCTTTTTGCTTCTCCATTCTGCAGGTCAGAAGAGGCACGGCCTTAGAGCGGTGGTTGGCCCATGGTCCTCTGGGGCAAAGCTCGCTCTGCCTCGCCTCTATTTTCCCTTCCGGCCACCTCTCTGGAGTCTTCCATCTCTCTCGGAACCATCCTCAGCTCCTCCTGAGCTCTGAAGAGCTTCGCCTGCATCATGGCCTCCTTCTGGCGAATCTCGTCCTTCATCATGGCCTCCTTCCGGCGCATCTCATCCTGCAGGCTGGCCTCCCTCCGGCGATGCTCCTCCTTCAGCGCGGCCTCTGCCTCGGCCACTTTTCGTAGCTCCTCTTGCAACTGAAAGTGCTCCTTCCCATTGGCATGAGAAGGGCATTGCCCTGGAGGGGTCGCCACCATGGGGAGGACAGTCCTGTCCTTAGGTTTGCGTACTCTTGAGCCCCTCCTGCCCGGCCTCTCGCAGGGCCTCTCATGACCATCCTGAGGCGGGGTGGGGGCAAACAAGGAATCACTCTGTGCGTCCGGGCGGTCCACAGCCCGAACCTCACCAGGGCCGGAGACTTTCCTGTTACCCATAGGCTTCAGGGGGTAAGACCGATCATACCCCACAATGTTCTTCTCGGGGCCCTGTTGGGCTTGGAAGCGATAGCTGTTCCCCATCTTCTTCTCCGCAGCGTATTTGACATATTGGAAACATTTTCTCATCTTCTGTAGAGCTGCCTCCTGCCGCCGATTGTACATGGCGATCATTTTTTTCTCCTTTTCCTGCATCAGTTTCTCTTGGAAGGTGTCCTTCAGAAGCTGTATCTTGGGAGGCGGGCAGTACGTGGAGATCAGATCCTGTTGCCTTAAGGGCGCGGGTCGATTCGAGTCTGTGTCCTTCGGGGAGGGGGACAGAGCACCAGGCTTAGGACTGGGCTCCATTGGCAAATGAGATATGAGCCTTCTTTCCCAGGTATCTGGAAAAGGCAAAAATGGCAAATAAATGATATCCTGCACAGTCTAGTATGGTGTAATAGAAAAGAATAAAAAAAAAACAATTCAGGAAATACACAACTTTTTAATATTAAACCTAATGGTGTTGAATGCTGCATGCTGACTCAGTAGGAGACAGATCCTAAACATAAACATTATAATAAACATTTGTTTCCCAAATAACATTCTCAATGTTCAGAATGCTTAAAGTCATGAGCTTTTTTAAAAATGTTTAACTGAAACCTGGAAATGTGCTATTTCATTTCAAAGCTTGTATTATATCTATGATATAAATGTTTTTTTATATAAAATTAACCCATTATGCAACAGGGGTTTGAGCAAAAGTCACTGTGAATAAGGGAATTTATCAATATTAATTAGCCGTTTCACTACATTATAGATAGCTGTAGGATTATGATACAGTATATCGATTTCGCTACAAATTGACAAGCATATTTGATGACACTTACCAAACAAGTTTTAAACAGCGGAGAAATAGTTCACCACGACGATAGCAATGCAATGTTTGACTGCATCTCCCTATGTGATATATCTGTATTTGGGTATATACAGATCACGTAATTCAGGGAGCACTGTTACGTCAGGTCACCAACCATTATTACGACGCTCATATGTCATAGAGCTCCTTAGGATGTTTGTATAATCTTTATCCAAATTTTCATATGGCCGCAGTTACGGCGTTTATTTTACAGTTAATGTAACAGGGTGTCATTATATTTTTCTGTCTTTATGGTGGCAGACCACTTAAATAAATCTGAGTAGGCGGTTTCTACAAGTGGGTCAGATAAAATATTAAATATACAGTAAAAGCTCACACCTATTCATACCCTTTATGTACTGTATATCTACAATTACGTATACTACGTATACCGTTATCGTATACTATAATACGATAACTACCATTACAAAATGTCTCCCTTTTGATTTGAAGTGGTCTTTTAAATAAGTAAATTGCAATCACTTAGCCTACATCTGAGCTCCTAATTCATCGCGACGACGGACTGAGACTCCAGTCGGATTTGTGAGAAGGGGTGTGCCTGTTTTAAAACCGATTCATACGTCTTAAACACATGGACATAGATAGCAGTCTGTGTTATATAATTTATCTTTTTATTTTATTTAAATTTAAGTATCACATACACATTTTCAAAGTAACTGTACCCCTTTTAATTATGATCCCCATCGCTCACAGCTCCGAAGGTGAGACGAGGGCTACTTCAGATGGGATTTCCAATATTTCTCTCTTAGCTTGTATACCGGTGGAAAGGATAGGGGTCTTAAAACGTGTTGATAGTAAGATTGGGATGTATTTGCAGTCTAGATATAGTTTTTTAATGTTCGGAGCCGCCACAGATTCATTTTCTTACGACTGCTTTTCTGGATGACAATGACAATGCAAACGATGGTGTTAAGGCGAGGCTGTGCCTTAAGGCTCCTCTGCTTACAATATTCAGCGCGTAAATCGCAAACGAGCGCCTTCCCTTACGATGAAAATGCAGAAAATAAGACCACGAGATTTAAACCTACGGCTTACAAATTTATGCGTAAACACTAAAACCGTATCTTTAGCAAAACTGGCGAGACAATGTGTTTTATCATTTAAAAAAGTACTGGAAAATAATTAAAGGTTATCACGATAAACAGAGGTTACTGATCTACTACTGTACGCTGTGACGAAAAATGAGAGTCCCCCGATCCTCGCAGCCTTCATGCTTTGGTCTTGGCCTGGCCGTTTTTTTTAAGATAATGGGGTCAAGTTAAGAAATTATGCAAGTTTCTAATCAAATCCAAGGGCGCCTCGATCTCCTAAACATCTTTAGAAGGCCGACGGACCACACTGCACGGTCCGGGTCCGTTCCCTGACCCGGTTCTGGATAATGCCAGCTTAAAGTGAAAAATTCTACTGTACATATTATGTTTCTTATTATGGTATATATGTATAATATAGCGCGACCGCTTCACGAAGCTAGAAAGAAAGTTATCCGCCATTTTTATTTTACCTGCAATTGAATTTGCCATTAAAATCATTATTAATACCGCAGCTGCTAAATAACTTACCTAAAAGCGTTCAGATACAAAAGCACATGAGCTGTAATGTTTGTATACTGTTGGCCCGATGACCTACTTCAAGAAGAATTGTTACATAGACCGCCAAGGACTGTCATCACACTTTACGTCATAAAGCGCTTTAAAACTTTAGACAAGTTCAACACCTCATATTTTGTACTGTTTATCATGGTAAAAGCAACTCAAAGCAATTATAAAAATGATCGAAAGGTAAAAATACAAGCTTATACGAGCTGTCGTTTTAACATTTATAACATATATTTAAACAAAACATATATAATCTATTTTCATAAAATAGAAAAGTGTTCTTAGTCTTCACTTAAAAGCTGTTAGAAGCTGCCTTTCTGACAAGAGAGTTCTGTGAGTTCCACAGTCTCAGTGCATTAAAGTCAAAACCAGTTGCTTTTTATTTCCTCTTTTACGACAGAGCAAGGAGGGTGTCCACAGACCACTGTGCACCTGCAGAGTGATATGGGGGGTAAAAAGTCTAGAAGTTAGTAAATAAGATTTTAGCACATGTTCTAAAACAAACCGGACACCTGTACAGTGATGCCAACACAGTGATCTGAGCTCCTTCTTTGAGTTAAATCCTAGCATCTGCATTTTTTACAAGTTGTTGCTATGGCAGAGCATGACCAGAGCATAACAGAAACCACCCATTTTCTAACCGCTTCATCCAATTCAGGGTCAGGGGGTCAGGGGGTCGCGGGGCACAGGGGAGCCAGAGCCTCAGAAAGTAATAAGCAGGAGATACCTGGGACTGGATGGTAGTCCAATGCAGGGAAGACACAGACACTCACCAATTATCCCAGAAGCCAATTAACCTACCAGTAGTTCTTTGAACTGTGGGAAGAAGCCGGAGCACCCAAAGCAAACTCATGCAAACATGGGGAGAACATACAAGCTCCATACAGATAGCACCCCAGGTCCAGAAGTGTACCCAGGGCCTCAGCACTGTGAGCTAGCAATGCTAAACGCTGGGCTACTGTGCATGCTAATTTCTAGGCATCAGGTGATCAATCAGGTAGTGTTTCTCAGATAAAAGGACACCAGTTATTTAGTATGAGATTCAAATTGACCTCAGAACAAAATATAACTTATGTTATATAACTTATATAGAACTTACTACAGCATAACTGTCTTATTTGGCTCTTGTAGAAAATATTAACAGCATGCCTATTAAACATACAGTATCTAGCAATCAGCAATCAAAATAAAAACATTTCCAAACATGGAAACTGCCCAGTTAATGAAGCATTTCAAAGACATTAATCTATTCAATAATTACAGTTTTAAGTAGATAACAGATTTATATTCAGATTACGAAAGCATCATAACAACTGCTGCTTGTGTAAGGAATCCATGAATACCACTGTACATGAGAATTCCACACCTATTTGTAATCAATACACAAAATCCTATTGAATTTCAGGTACTTGTTTATTCAGCATTGCTTGACTCCGCGGACTCCTTGTTGTTTCAATATTCTAGCAATAGGACTAATCGCCAATACAGTGCCGTTGTAATCTATTCCTTCTGCCAGCAGAGGACGGTATTCGCACAGCCAGTTCAGGATAAGATACGGTCCTCGCAGTTCACAGTACAACTGGCCAAAGCCGTATTCGGAATATGCTCTCGATAACCTCGTTTAGTTTAAGTACGGCCATATTTCATATCAACCCACAGATGCATTGCATAAACGCTAGAATTCTGGTTGTACTTAAATTGACCTTGTACGTTTTGGATTATGTTTAACCTTCTTCAATTTCTTCAACCATATTTTGAGATGATTACGTTTACAGAAGCAAATATTATTCAGTGCTTTTTCTTCACTCCTTTAATCAAACCCACATTTCTATAAGGAGGGCCATTGTGAAACTCCCCAAAGTGAGCTGAATTAATCTTTTATTCTTCACACCTGCGAAGTCATTCCTACATTGTGTAATATGAAGGCCTTTCATTATTCACGTATACTACAACATCTGAAAATAATGGGTCTTGAAATAGTTGAATGAAAGAAAATCCTGAATAACTCCTCCAAATGCGTGTTACACTTTCATCAAGTACACACACTTTGAATGTGATGAACTATAAAAAGTTATTTTAACCATACCCAATGGAGCTCAGGAGTGCGATTGCATACACAATCATGTTTTCAGTGTTTGGACATCAGCCGTACATCAGAACAATCATTTCACTAACACAGCTCCGTGTTGAGTGACTTTCCTCCAAAAACACAAAGTCACTTTCCCTTAGCAATTATTGCATGGACTTAGATTATCTGCCTTCTGCATCAAGCCCTGTATGATATACTGTACAAAGCCAAGCTTTGGGATAGTGCTTTGTTTGGATCCTTGTCTTGATCCTTTTGGATCCCAGGCTGCTCATTTGCAAATGAGTTTTGACATTAATTATAGTGACTATAGCAATGAGGTGGCACTGTGGTTCACAGAGCTGGGGTCCTGGGTTCAATTCCTGGGGTGCAGTCTGGATGGAATTGTATGTTCTCCCTTCATTTGTGTGGATTTCTTCCAGGTGCTCCAGTTTCTTCCCACAGTCCAAAGACATACAGTACTAGTAGGTTAAGGTGGAACTACAGTCCCAATTTTGCAGACACAAAATTATTTAATTTCAGTCACAAAATAAAATCATTGACATTATAGAAAAACTTTACAAACTCAAAATTGAGCACAAAATCATGAATTTTGTGAAAAGACTGTAAGTTACGCCATGTTCTAACAAATTCGCATTCAAGTTCCACACAAATTGCGATGTGATGCAGCCCTTCCTGCTCACTAATCACTGTAATGACTAATGCAATGTGATGTAGGAGAGAAAGGGTATAGGTTATGCAGCAAACATTTCACTGCAAAAAACGTTCCATTCCAAGGTTCTTTATGCAGAGTTAACAATGTAGTATTATTTATTGGCAAAAACGTAAAAAAGTTGAGAGTTATATTTCCATTGGATTAAACGAGATGTATTCACAAGCCTGCTCCTTTACAATGTCATAGGGCCACAACAGATTATAGGAAGTTTTGCTGCCTCGTTCTGAATCGCAGAACATGGTAATTCTTTAACCTTGAAATGTAGTCTATTTTGTGATGTAATGATGCAATGTCCCTTTACTGAGAGCCAGCAATCAACGGATGTGTCTGATCGTGAATGGTTTTCCCTGTTGTTTGTTGTATTACTTGGTGTTGCATTTTAAGCTGTGCATGAGGCAGGACCCGGAGGCTGCTGCTTCTGCTGGTGCTTCTGCTGGGATTGAGGAAGAGCTGAGCGCCATGTAAGGCAAAGACACTGCGTTCCACTTTATCAGGTGCCTGGAGTGTAAGAGCTGCAGATAATATTGAGTCACATTAATCCCAACATATTTCAAATATTATGAAAATTAAATAAATTAAATCAAATAACTTTCATTAAAAAAATCAATCACTCTTAACCTTGCTTTTTCAGTTGTTTTTAAGGAAAATTGATGCCGAGAATGTGTGAATACTGCTTTTTGATGGTTCCAAGACCAATGTGACCTGTTCTATTGCCTGCTAATTGTACGTTCCAGGTTGAAAAATTATTTTTAGGAGGTCAAGGTGTATGAATGATAAGAGAAAAACTGAAATAACCACAGCTAAGCAAACACCAGTCCACCAAAAAAAAATCATTTAATTAAAATAAGGTAACATTTTTTTTTCATCATCATACGGGTGAACTGTGCTAAATGTGTTTCTAAAAAGAAAAAGCAGGACGTGAGTCGTGAGCCAAGATCATGACTCTTTTGCTCTTCTTCACATCAATTTTCATCTGCGAGGAGGAGGAGGAGGGCGGCTCCTGATGTGCTGACACTTGGGGATGTGCCTCTGTGCCGGCCTGGGGGCAAAGCGCCGGCCGCAGTGAGGGCAGGGCACGTAGTCGGGGTTTGGATTCGCGGGGGGCTGGGGCAGGTTCACAACTTTCCCTCCTTGCGTGATCACCTGCTGCACCTCCCTGGCCTGTTTGATGCTCTGAATGAAATCCTCGTGCTTCTGCCTCCAGTTGTTCTTTCTCAGCTGGGAACAGGAAATGAAACCAATAAAACAGCTTCCAGAAAAAGTCCAGACTAGCACTGCGTACACAGTCTGGTCGCAAACCATTCACAAGGCAAGAAAATATCAATACAGTAATAACGTAGCTTTCTGGGGCCACCTTTCAGGTCATTGGGTAGAGAGTACAATTTACGTAGTTATGGTTTTGTTTCCTGTGAGTGCTATTTGCTTGATATGTAGATTTTTACAACAGAATTCATAAGTCACTAAGACACATTTATTCTGTCTGGCAAATGTGCCTTTGCGGCAGTTTTTCAGAAGAGTACTTCATAAAACACTTATTTATTGTCTACATTGATTTATAAGCTGAGTCTGACTCTAGGAGAAAAAAAGGGAAGCTTGGAAAGAGTTTAAGGATAGCCCTTACCACGATTGGCGGTTTAACCTTCTTCTTATGGATGTCTGAGTAGGCGGTTTCTACGAGTGGGTCAGATAAAATATTAAATATACAGTAAAAGCTCACACCTATTCATACCCTTTATGTACTGTATATCTACAATTACGTATACTACGTATACAGTTATCGTATACTATAATACGATAACTACCATTACAAAATGTCTCCCTTTTGATTTGAAGTGGTTCTTTTAAATAAGTAAATTGCAATCACTTAGCCTACATCTGAGCTCCTAATTCATCGCGACGACGGACTGAGACTCCAGTCGGATTTGTGAGAAGGGGTGTGCCTGTTTTAAAACCGATTCATACGTCTTAAACACATGGACATAGATAGCAGTCTGTGTTATATAATTTATCTTTTTATTTTATTTAAATTTAAGTATCACATACACATTTTCAAAGTAACTGTACCCCTTTTAATTATGATCCCCATCGCTCACAGCTCCGAAGGTGAGACGAGGGCTACTTCAGATGGGATTTCCAATATTTCTCTCTTAGCTTGTATACCGGTGGAAAGGAGAGGGGTCTTAAAACGTGTTGATAGTAAGATTGGGATGTATTTGCAGTCTAGATATAGTTTTTTTAATGTTCGGAGCCGCCACAGATTCATTTTCTTACGACTGCTTTTCTGGATGACAATGACAATGCAAACGATGGTGTTAAGGCGAGGCTGTGCCTTAAGGCTCCTCTGCTTACAATATTCAGCGCGTAAATCGCAAACGAGCGCCTTCCCTTACGATGAAAATGCAGAAAATAAGACCACGAGATTTAAACCTACGGCTTACAAATTTATGCGTAAACACTAAAACCGTATCTTTAGCAAAACTGGCGAGACAATGTGTTTTATCATTTAAAAAAGTACTGGAAAATAATTAAAGGTTATCACGATAAACAGAGGTTACTGATCTACTACTGTACGCTGTGACAAAAAATGAGAGTCCCCCGATCCTCGCAGCCTTCATGCTTTGGTCTTGGCCTGGCCGTTTTTTTTAAGATAATGGGGTAAAGTTAAGAAATTATGCAAGTTTCTAATCAAATCCAAGGGCGCCTCGATCTCCTAAACATCTTTAGAAGGCCGACGGACCACACTGCACGGTCCGGGTCCGTTCCCTGACCCGGTTCTTGATAATGCCAGCTTAAAGTGAAAAATTCTACTGTACATATTATGTTTCTTATTATGGTACATATGTATAATATAGCGCGACCGCTTCACGAAGCTAGAAAGAAAGTTATCCGCCATTTTTATTTTACCTGCAATTGAATTTGCCATTAAAATCATTATTAATACCGCAGCTGCTAAATAACTTACCTAAAAGCGTTCAGATACAAAAGCACTTGAGCTGTAATGTTTGTATACTGTTGGCCCGATGACCTACTTCAAGAAGAATTGTTACATAGACCGCCAAGGACTGTCATCACACTTTACGTCATAAAGCGCTTTAAAACTTTAGACAAGTTCAACACCTCATATTTTGTACTGTTTATCATGGTAAAAGCAACTCAAAGCAATTATAAAAATGATCGAAAGGTAAAAATACAAGCTTATACGAGCTGTCGTTTTAACATTTATAACATATATTTAAACAAAACATATATAATCTATTTTAATAAAATAGAAAAGTGTTCTTAGTCTTCACTTAAAAGCTGTTAGAAGCTGCCTTTCTGACAAGAGAGTTCTGTGAGTTCCACAGTCTCAGTGCATTAAAGTCAAAACCAGTTGCTTTTTATTTCCTGTTTTAAGACAGAGCAAGGAGGGTGTCCACAGACCACTGTGCACCTGCAGACTGATATGGGGGGTAAAAAGTCTAGAAGTTAGTAAATAAGATTTTAGCACATGTTCTAAAACAAACCGGACACCTGTACAGTGATGCCAACACAGTGATCTGAGCTCCTTCTTTGAGTTAAATCCTAGCATCTGCATTTTTTACAAGTTGTTGCTATGGCAGAGCATGACCAGAGCATAACAGAAACCACCCATTTTCTAACCGCTTCATCCAATTCAGGGTCAGGGGGTCAGGGGGTCGCGGGGCACAGGGGAGCCAGAGCCTCAGAAAGTAATAAGCAGGAGATACCTGGGACTGGATGGTAGTCCAATGCAGGGAAGACACAGACACTCACCAATTATCCCAGAAGCCAATTAACCTACCAGTAGTTCTTTGAACTGTGGGAGGAAGCCGGAGCACCCAAAGCAAACTCATGCAAACATGGGGAGAACATACAAGCTCCATACAGATAGCACCCCAGGTCCAGAAGTGTACCCAGGGCCTCAGCACTGTGAGCTAGCAATGCTAAACGCTGGGCTACTGTGCATGCTAATTTCTAGGCATCAGGTGATCAATCAGGTAGTGTTTCTCAGATAAAAGGAGTTATTTAGTTATTTAGTATGAGATTCAAATTGACCTCAGAACAAAATATAACTTATGTTATATAACTTATATAGAACTTACTACAGCATAACTGTCTTATTTGGCTCTTGTAGAAAATATTAACAGCATGCCTATTAAACATACAGTATCTAGCAATCAGCAATCAAAATAAAAACATTTCCAAACATGGAAACTGCCCAGTTAATGAAGCATTTCAAAGACATTAATCTATTCAATAATTACAGTTTTAAGTAGATAACAGATTTATATTCAGATTACGAAAGCATCATAACAACTGCTGCTTGTGTAAGGAATCCATGAATACCACTGTACATGAGAATTCCACACCTATTTGTAATCAATACACAAAATCCTATTGAATTTCAGGTACTTGTTTATTCAGCATTGCTTGACTCCGCGGACTCCTTGTTGTTTCAATATTCTAGCAATAGGACTAATCGCCAATACAGTGCCGTTGTAATCTATTCCTTCTGCCAGCAGAGGACGGTATTCGCACAGCCAGTTCAGGATAAGATACGGTCCTCGCAGTTCACAGTACAACTGGCCAAAGCCGTATTCGGAATATGCTCTCGATAACCTCGTTTAGTTTAAGTACGGCCATATTTCATATCAACCCACAGATGCATTGCATAAACACTAGAATTCTGGTTGTACTTAAATTGACCTTATACGTTTTGGATTATGTTTAACCTTCTTCAATTTCTTCAACCATATTTTGAGATGATTACGTTTACAGAAGCAAATATTATTCAGTGCTTTTTCTTCACTCCTTTAATCAAACCCACATTTCTATAAGGAGGGCCATTGTGAAACTCCCCAAAGTGAGCTGAATTAATCTTTTATTCTTCACACCTGCGAAGTCATTCCTTCATTGTGTAATATGAAGGCCTTTCATTATTCACGTATACTACAACATCTGAAAATAATGGGTCTTGAAATAGTTGAATGAAAGAAAATCCTGAATAACTCCTCCAAATGCGTGTTACACTTTCATCAAGTACACACACTTTGAATGTGATGAACTATAAAAAGTTATTTTAACCATACCCAATGGAGCTCAGGAGTGCGATTGCATACACAATCATGTTTTCAGTGTTTGGACATCAGCCGTACATCAGAACAATCATTTCACTAACACAGCTCCGTGTTGAGTGACTTCCCTCCAAGAACACAAAGTCACTTTCCCTTAGCAATTATTGCATGGACTTTGATTATCTGCCTTCTGCATCAAGCCCTGTATTATATACGGTACAAAGCCAAGCTTTGGGATAGTGCTTTGTTTGGATCCTTGTCTTGATCCTTTTGGATCCCAGGCTGCTCATTTGCAAATGAGTTTTGACATTAATTATAGTGACTATAGCAATGAGCTGGCACTGTGGTTCACAGAGCTGGGGTCCTGGGTTCAATTCCTGGGGTGCAGTCTGGATGGAATTGTATGTTCTCCCTTCATTTGTGTGGATTTCTTCCAGGTGCTCCAGTTTCTTCCCACAGTCCAAAGACATACAGTACTAGTAGGTTAAGGTGGAACTACAGTCCCAATTTTGCAGACACAAAATTATTTAATTTCAGTCACAAAATAAAATCATTGACATTATAGAAAAACTTTACAAACTCAAAATTGAGCACAAAATCATGAATTTTGTGAAAGGACTGTAAGTTACGCCATGTTGTAACAAATTCGCATTCAAGTTCCACACAAATTGCGATGTGATGCAGCCCTTCCTGCTCACTAATCACTGTAATGACTAATGCAATGTGATGTAGGAGAGAAAGGGTATAGGTTATGCAGCAAACATTTCACTGCAAAAAACGTTTCATTCCAAGGTTCTTTATGCAGAGTTAACAATGTAGTATTATTTATTGGCAAAAACGTAAAAAAGTTGAGAGTTATATTTCCATTGGATTAAACGAGATGTATTCACAAGCCTGCTCCTTTACAATGTCATAGGGCCACAACAGATTATTGGAAGTTTTGCTGCCTCGTTCTGAATCGCAGAACATGGTAATTTTTTAACCTTGAAATGTAATCTATTTTGTGATGTAATGATGCAATGTCCCTTTACTGAGAGCCAGCAATCAACGGATGTGTCTGATCGTGAATGGTTTTCCCTGTTGTTTGTTGTATTACTTGGTGTTGCATTTTAAGCTGTGCATGAGGCAGGACCCGGAGGCTGCTGCTTCTACTGGTGCTTCTGCTGGGATTGAGGAAGAGCTGAGCGCCATGTAAGGCAAAGACACTGCGTTCCACTTTATCAGGTGCCTGGAGTGTAAGAGCTGCAGATAATATTGAGTCACATTAATCCCAACATATTTCAAATATTATGAAAATTAAATAAATTAAATCAAATAACTTTCATTAAAAAAATCAATCACTCTTTACCTTGCTTTTTCAGTTGTTTTTAAGGAAAATTGATGCCGAGAATGTGTGAATACTGCTTTTTGATGGTTCCAAGACCAATGTGACCTGTTCTATTGCCTGCTAATTGTACGTTCCAGGTTGAAAAATTATTTTTAGGAGGTCAAGGTGTATGAATGATAAGAGAAAAACTGAAATAACCACAGCTAAGCAAACACCAGTCCACCAAAAAAAAATCATTTAATTAAAATAAGGTAACATTTTTTTTTCATCATCATACGGGTGAACTGTGCTAAATGTGTTTCTAAAAAGAAAAAGCAGGACGTGAGTCGTGAGCCAAGATCATGACTCTTTTGCTCTTCTTCACATCAATTTTCATCTGCGAGGAGGAGGAGGAGGGCGGCTCCTGATGTGCTGACACTTGGGGATGTGCCTCTGTGCCGGCCTGGGGGCAAAGCGCCGGCCGCAGTGAGGGCAGGGCACGTAGTCGGGGTTTGGATTCGCGGGGGGCTGGGGCAGGTTCACAACTTTCCCTCCTTGCGTGATCACCTGCTGCACCTCCCTGGCCTGTTTGATGCTCCGAATGAAATCCTCGTGCTTCTGCCTCCAGTTGTTCTTTCTCAGCTGGGAACAGGAAATGAAACCAATAAAACAGCTTCCAGAAAAAGTCCAGACTAGCACTGCGTACACAGTCTGGTCGCAAACCATTCACAAGGCAAGAAAATATCAATACAGTAATAACGTAGCTTTCTGGGGCCACCTTTCAGGTCATTGGGTAGAGAGTACAATTTACGTAGTTATGGTTTTGTTTCCTGTGAGTGCTATTTGCTTGATATGTAGATTTTTACAACAGAATTCAGAAGTCACTAAGACACATTTATTCTGTCTGGCAAATGTGCCTTTGCGGCAGTTTTTCAGAAGAGTACTTCATAAAACACTTATTTATTGTCTACATTGATTTATAAGCTGAGTCTGACTCTAGGAGAAAAAAAGGGAAGCTTGGAAAGAGTTTAAGGATAGCCCTTACCACGATTGGCGGTTTAACCTTCTTCTTATGGATGTATGTCTCCAGTTCTGTTCCCTTGGCCCTGTGCTTGAAAGAGTCAAAAACCTTCCTCTTTGAATTCTGAAGCTTCTTGCAGATCTTGCTGTGTTTCTCCAGCCTCTCTACAGCAAACTTCCCGTGACACAGTTCACAGGGCACCAGCTGAGGGTTTCCACTCTGGCTATTCTCATATGGAAATTGCTCAGCGGTAGGGCAGATCAGACTTGTAGGGGACAAATATCTGTTTTCCACTGACAGAGTTTGTTCATCCAGACATGTGGTGTTATTTCTGAAGTGGCCCTGCGCGGCCTGTGCCGCTGACACGTCGCTTTCAGGGAGCCTTGCTTTCTTGAGATACTTTCTCCTTCCACAGGGGACGTCTTCTAGCCCACGGCTGCAAGGGTTCACTTGACGTCTCTCCTGATGGGAAAGCGCAGAGGGAAAGTGCGATTCTGCGCATCCGCCATCTTCCATTGGAGAACCATAATCAAGGTTGTCTCCTCTGATAGGAAGGGCTTTCCTTGGAGTGAAGGCTTTTTGCTTCTCCATTCTGCAGGTCAGAAGAGGCACGGCCTTAGAGCGGTGGTTGGCCCATGGTCCTCTGGGGCAAAGCTCGCTCTGCCTCGCCTCTATTTTCCCTTCCGGCCACCTCTCTGGAGTCTTCCATCTCTCTCGGAACCATCCTCAGCTCCTCCTGAGCTCTGAAGAGCTTCGCCTGCATCATGGCCTCCTTCTGGCGAATCTCGTCCTTCATCATGGCCTCCTTCCGGCGCATCTCATCCTGCAGGCTGGCCTCCCTCCGGCGATGCTCCTCCTTCAGCGCGGCCTCTGCCTCGGCCACTTTTCGTAGCTCCTCTTGCAACTGAAAGTGCTCCTTCCCATTGGCATGAGAAGGGCATTGCCCTGGAGGGGTCGCCACCATGGGGAGGACAGTCCTGTCCTTAGGTTTGCGTACTCTTGAGCCCCTCCTGCCCGGGCTCTCGCAGGGCCTCTCATGACCATCCTGAGGCGGGGTGGGGGCAAACAAGGAATCACTCTGTGCGTCCGGGCGGTCCACAGCCCGAACCTCACCAGGGCCGGAGACTTTCCTGTTACCCATAGGCTTCAGGGGGTAAGACCGATCATACCCCACAATGTTCTTCTCGGGGCCCTGTTGGGCTTGGAAGCGATAGCTGTTCCCCATCTTCTTCTCCGCAGCGTATTTGACATATTGGAAACATTTTCTCATCTTCTGTAGAGCTGCCTCCTGCCGCCGATTGTACATGGCGATCATTTTTTTCTCCTTTTCCTGCATCAGTTTCTCTTGGAAGGTGTCCTTCAGAAGCTGTATCTTGGGAGGCGGGCAGTACGTGGAAATCAGATCCTGTTGCCTTAAGGGCGCGGGTCGATTCGAGTCTGTGTCCTTCGGGGAGGAGGACAGAGCACCAGGCTTAGGGCTGGGCTCCATTGGCAAATGAGATATGAGCTTTGTTTCCCAGGTATCTGGAAAAGGCAAAAATGGCAAATAAATGATATCCTGCACAGTCTAGTATGGTCTAATAGAAAAGAATAAAAAAAAACAATTCAGGAAATACACAACTTTTTAATATTAAACCTAATGGTGTTGAATGCTGCATGCTGACTCAGTAGGAGACAGATCCTAAACATAAACATTATAATATACATTTGTTTCCCAAATAACATTCTCAATGTTCAGAATGCTTAAAGTCATGAGCTTTTTTAAAAATGTTTAACTGAAACCTGGAAATGTGCTATTTCATTTCAAAGCTTGTATTATATCTATGATATAAATGTTTTTTTATATAAAATTAACCCATTATGCAACAGGGGTTTGAGCAAAAGTCACTGTGAATAAGGGAATTTATCAATATTAATTAGTCGTTTCACTACATTATAGATAGCTGAAGGATTATGATACAGTATATCGATTTCGCTACAAATTGACAAGCATATTTGATGACACTTACCAAACAAGTTTTAAACAGCGGAGAAATAGTTCACCACGACGATAGCAATGCAATGTTTGACTGCATCTCCCTATGTGATATATCTGTATTTGGGTATATACAGATCACGTAATTCAGGGAGCACTGTTACGTCAGGTCACCAACCATTATTACGACGCTCATATGTCATAGAGCTCCTTAGGATGTTTGTATAATCTTTATCCAAATTTTCATATGGCCGCAGTTACGGCGTTTATTTTACAGTTAATGTAACAGGGTGTATTTTTCTGTCTTTATGGTGGCAGACCACTTAAATAAATCTGAGTAGGCGGTTTCTACAAGTGGGTCAGATAAAATATTAAATATACAGTAAAAGCTCACACCTATTCATACCCTTTATGTACTGTATATCTACAATTACGTATACTACGTATACAGTTATCGTATACTATAATACGATAACTACCATTACAAAATGTATCCCTTTTGATTTGAAGTGGTTCTTTTAAATAAGTAAATTGCAATCACTTAGCCTACATCTGAGCTCCTAATTCATCGCGACGACGGACTGAGACTCCAGTTGGATTTGTGAGAAGTAAAGGGGTGTGCCTGTTTTAAAACCGATTCATACGTCTTAAACACATGGACATAGATAGCAGTCTTTGTTATATAATTTATCTTTTTATTTTATTTAAATTTAAGTATCACATACACATTTTCAAAGTAACTGTACCCCTTTTAATTATGATCCCCATCGCTCACAGCTCCGAAGGTGAGACGAGGGCTACTTCAGATGGGATTTCCAATATTTCTCTCTTAGCTTGTATACCGGTGGAAAGGAGAGGGGTCTTAAAACGTGTTGATAGTTTTTTTAATGTTCGGAGCCGCCACAGATTCATTTTCTTACGACTGCTTTTCTGGATGACAATGACAATGCAAACGATGGTGTTAAGGCGAGGCTGTGCCTTAAGGCTCCTCTGCTTACAATGTTCAGCGCGTAAATCGCAAACGAGCGCCTTCCCTTACGATGAAAATGCAGAAAATAAGACCACGAGATTTAAACCTACGGCTTACAAATTTATGCGTAAACACTAAAACCGTATCTTTAGCAAAACTGGCGAGACAATGTGTTTTATCATTTAAAAAAGTACTGGAAAATAATTAAAGGTTATCACGATAAACAGAGGTTACTGATCTACTACTGTACGCTGTGACCAAAAATGAGAGTCCCCCGATCCTCGCAGCCTTCATGCTTTGGTCTTGGCCTGGCCGTTTTTTTTAAGATAATGGGGTCAAGTTAAGAAATTATGCAAGTTTCTAATCAAATCCAAGGGCGCCTCGATCTCCTAAACATCTTTAGAAGGCCGGCGGACCACACTGCACGGTCCGGGTCCGGGCCCTGACCCGGTTCTGGATAATGCCAGCTTAAAGTGAAAAATTCTACTGTACATATTATGTTTCTTATTATGGTATATATGTATAATATAGCGCGACCGCTTCACGAAGCTAGAAAGAAAGTTATCCGCCATTTTTATTTTACCTGCAATTGAATTTGCCATTAAAATCATTATTAATACCGCAGCTGCTAAATAACTTACCTAAAAGCGTTCAGATACAAAAGCACTTGAGCTGTAATGTTTGTATACTGTTGGCCCGAAGACCTACTTCAAGAAGAATTGTTACATAGACCGCCAAGGACTGTCATCACACTTTACGTCATAAAGCGCTTTAAAACTTTAGACAAGTTCAACACCTCATATTTTGTACTGTTTATCATGGTAAAAGCAACTCAAAGCAATTATAAAAATGATCGAAAGGTAAAAATACAAGCTTATACGAGCTGTCGTTTTAACATTTATAACATATATTTAAACAAAACATATATAATCTATTTTAATAAAATAGAAAAGTGTTCTTAGTCTTCACTTAAAAGCTGTTAGAAGCTGCCTTTCTGACAAGAGAGTTCTGTGAGTTCCACAGTCTCAGTGCATTAAAGTCAAAACCAGTTGCTTTTTATTTCCTGTTTTAAGACAGAGCAAGGAGGGTGTCCACAGACCACTGTGCACCTGCAGACTGATATGGGGGGTAAAAAGTCTAGAAGTTAGTAAATAAGATTTTAGCACATGTTCTAAAACAAACCGGACACCTGTACAGTGATGCCAACACAGTGATCTGAGCTCCTTCTTTGAGTTAAATCCTAGCATCTGCATTTTTTACAAGTTGTTGCTATGGCAGAGCATGACCAGAGCATAACAGAAACCACCCATTTTCTAACCGCTTCATCCAATTCAGGGTCAGGGGGTCAGGGGGTCGCGGGGCACAGGCGAGCCAGAGCCTCAGAAAGTAATAAGCAGGAGATACCTGGGACTGGATGGTAGTCCAATGCAGGGAAGACACAGACACTCACCAATTATCCCAGAAGCCAATTAACCTACCAGTAGTTCTTTGAACTGTGGGAGGAAGCCGGAGCACCCAAAGCAAACTCATGCAAACATGGGGAGAACATACAAGCTCCATACAGATAGCACCCCAGGTCCAGAAGTGTACCCAGGGCCTCAGCACTGTGAGCTAGCAATGCTAAACGCTGGGCTACTGTGCATGCTAATTTCTAGGCATCAGGTGATCAATCAGGTAGTGTTTCTCAGATAAAAGGAGTTATTTAGTTATTTAGTATGAGATTCAAATTGACCTCAGAACAAAATATAACTTATGTTATATAACTTATATAGAACTTACTACAGCATAACTGTCTTATTTGGCTCTTGTAGAAAATATTAACAGCATGCCTATTAAACATACAGTATCTAGCAATCAGCAATCAAAATAAAAACATTTCCAAACATGGAAACTGCCCAGTTAATGAAGCATTTCAAAGACATTAATCTATTCAATAATTACAGTTTTAAGTAGATAACAGATTTATATTCAGATTACGAAAGCATCATAACAACTGCTGCTTGTGTAAGGAATCCATGAATACCACTGTACATGAGAATTCCACACCTATTTGTAATCAATACACAAAATCCTATTGAATTTCAGGTACTTGTTTATTCAGCATTGCTTGACTCCGCGGACTCCTTGTTGTTTCAATATTCTAGCAATAGGACTAATCGCCAATACAGTGCCGTTGTAATCTATTCCTTCTGCCAGCAGAGGACGGTATTCGCACAGCCAGTTCAGGATAAGATACGGTCCTCGCAGTTCACAGTACAACTGGCCAAAGCCGTATTCGGAATATGCTCTCGATAACCTCGTTTAGTTTAAGTACGGCCATATTTCATATCAACCCACAGATGCATTGCATAAACACTAGAATTCTGGTTGTACTTAAATTGACCTTATACGTTTTGGATTATGTTTAACCTTCTTCAATTTCTTCAACCATATTTTGAGATGATTACGTTTACAGAAGCAAATATTATTCAGTGCTTTTTCTTCACTCCTTTAATCAAACCCACATTTCTATAAGGAGGGCCATTGTGAAACTCCCCAAAGTGAGCTGAATTAATCTTTTATTCTTCACACCTGCGAAGTCATTCCTTCATTGTGTAATATGAAGGCCTTTCATTATTCACGTATACTACAACATCTGAAAATAATGGGTCTTGAAATAGTTGAATGAAAGAAAATCCTGAATAACTCCTCCAAATGCGTGTTACACTTTCATCAAGTACACACACTTTGAATGTGATGAACTATAAAAAGTTATTTTAACCATACCCAATGGAGCTCAGGAGTGCGATTGCATACACAATCATGTTTTCAGTGTTTGGACATCAGCCGTACATCAGAACAATCATTTCACTAACACAGCTCCGTGTTGAGTGACTTCCCTCCAAGAACACAAAGTCACTTTCCCTTAGCAATTATTGCATGGACTTTGATTATCTGCCTTCTGCATCAAGCCCTGTATTATATACGGTACAAAGCCAAGCTTTGGGATAGTGCTTTGTTTGGATCCTTGTCTTGATCCTTTTGGATCCCAGGCTGCTCATTTGCAAATGAGTTTTGACATTAATTATAGTGACTATAGCAATGAGCTGGCACTGTGGTTCACAGAGCTGGGGTCCTGGGTTCAATTCCTGGGGTGCAGTCTGGATGGAATTGTATGTTCTCCCTTCATTTGTGTGGATTTCTTCCAGGTGCTCCAGTTTCTTCCCACAGTCCAAAGACATACAGTACTAGTAGGTTAAGGTGGAACTACAGTCCCAATTTTGCAGACACAAAATTATTTAATTTCAGTCACAAAATAAAATCATTGACATTATAGAAAAACTTTACAAACTCAAAATTGAGCACAAAATCATGAATTTTGTGAAAGGACTGTAAGTTACGCCATGTTGTAACAAATTCGCATTCAAGTTCCACACAAATTGCGATGTGATGCAGCCCTTCCTGCTCACTAATCACTGTAATGACTAATGCAATGTGATGTAGGAGAGAAAGGGTATAGGTTATGCAGCAAACATTTCACTGCAAAAAACGTTTCATTCCAAGGTTCTTTATGCAGAGTTAACAATGTAGTATTATTTATTGGCAAAAACGTAAAAAAGTTGAGAGTTATATTTCCATTGGATTAAACGAGATGTATTCACAAGCCTGCTCCTTTACAATGTCATAGGGCCACAACAGATTATTGGAAGTTTTGCTGCCTCGTTCTGAATCGCAGAACATGGTAATTTTTTAACCTTGAAATGTAATCTATTTTGTGATGTAATGATGCAATGTCCCTTTACTGAGAGCCAGCAATCAACGGATGTGTCTGATCGTGAATGGTTTTCCCTGTTGTTTGTTGTATTACTTGGTGTTGCATTTTAAGCTGTGCATGAGGCAGGACCCGGAGGCTGCTGCTTCTACTGGTGCTTCTGCTGGGATTGAGGAAGAGCTGAGCGCCATGTAAGGCAAAGACACTGCGTTCCACTTTATCAGGTGCCTGGAGTGTAAGAGCTGCAGATAATATTGAGTCACATTAATCCCAACATATTTCAAATATTATGAAAATTAAATAAATTAAATCAAATAACTTTCATTAAAAAAATCAATCACTCTTTACCTTGCTTTTTCAGTTGTTTTTAAGGAAAATTGATGCCGAGAATGTGTGAATACTGCTTTTTGATGGTTCCAAGACCAATGTGACCTGTTCTATTGCCTGCTAATTGTACGTTCCAGGTTGAAAAATTATTTTTAGGAGGTCAAGGTGTATGAATGATAAGAGAAAAACTGAAATAACCACAGCTAAGCAAACACCAGTCCACCAAAAAAAAATCATTTAATTAAAATAAGGTAACATTTTTTTTTCATCATCATACGGGTGAACTGTGCTAAATGTGTTTCTAAAAAGAAAAAGCAGGACGTGAGTCGTGAGCCAAGATCATGACTCTTTTGCTCTTCTTCACATCAATTTTCATCTGCGAGGAGGAGGAGGAGGGCGGCTCCTGATGTGCTGACACTTGGGGATGTGCCTCTGTGCCGGCCTGGGGGCAAAGCGCCGGCCGCAGTGAGGGCAGGGCACGTAGTCGGGGTTTGGATTCGCGGGGGGCTGGGGCAGGTTCACAACTTTCCCTCCTTGCGTGATCACCTGCTGCACCTCCCTGGCCTGTTTGATGCTCCGAATGAAATCCTCGTGCTTCTGCCTCCAGTTGTTCTTTCTCAGCTGGGAACAGGAAATGAAACCAATAAAACAGCTTCCAGAAAAAGTCCAGACTAGCACTGCGTACACAGTCTGGTCGCAAACCATTCACAAGGCAAGAAAATATCAATACAGTAATAACGTAGCTTTCTGGGGCCACCTTTCAGGTCATTGGGTAGAGAGTACAATTTACGTAGTTATGGTTTTGTTTCCTGTGAGTGCTATTTGCTTGATATGTAGATTTTTACAACAGAATTCAGAAGTCACTAAGACACATTTATTCTGTCTGGCAAATGTGCCTTTGCGGCAGTTTTTCAGAAGAGTACTTCATAAAACACTTATTTATTGTCTACATTGATTTATAAGCTGAGTCTGACTCTAGGAGAAAAAAAGGGAAGCTTGGAAAGAGTTTAAGGATAGCCCTTACCACGATTGGCGGTTTAACCTTCTTCTTATGGATGTATGTCTCCAGTTCTGTTCCCTTGGCCCTGTGCTTGAAAGAGTCAAAAACCTTCCTCTTTGAATTCTGAAGCTTCTTGCAGATCTTGCTGTGTTTCTCCAGCCTCTCTACAGCAAACTTCCCGTGACACAGTTCACAGGGCACCAGCTGAGGGTTTCCACTCTGGCTATTCTCATATGGAAATTGCTCAGCGGTAGGGCAGATCAGACTTGTAGGGGACAAATATCTGTTTTCCACTGACAGAGTTTGTTCATCCAGACATGTGGTGTTATTTCTGAAGTGGCCCTGCGCGGCCTGTGCCGCTGACACGTCGCTTTCAGGGAGCCTTGCTTTCTTGAGATACTTTCTCCTTCCACAGGGGACGTCTTCTAGCCCACGGCTGCAAGGGTTCACTTGACGTCTCTCCTGATGGGAAAGCGCAGAGGGAAAGTGCGATTCTGCGCATCCGCCATCTTCCATTGGAGAACCATAATCAAGGTTGTCTCCTCTGATAGGAAGGGCTTTCCTTGGAGTGAAGGCTTTTTGCTTCTCCATTCTGCAGGTCAGAAGAGGCACGGCCTTAGAGCGGTGGTTGGCCCATGGTCCTCTGGGGCAAAGCTCGCTCTGCCTCGCCTCTATTTTCCCTTCCGGCCACCTCTCTGGAGTCTTCCATCTCTCTCGGAACCATCCTCAGCTCCTCCTGAGCTCTGAAGAGCTTCGCCTGCATCATGGCCTCCTTCTGGCGAATCTCGTCCTTCATCATGGCCTCCTTCCGGCGCATCTCATCCTGCAGGCTGGCCTCCCTCCGGCGATGCTCCTCCTTCAGCGCGGCCTCTGCCTCGGCCACTTTTCGTAGCTCCTCTTGCAACTGAAAGTGCTCCTTCCCATTGGCATGAGAAGGGCATTGCCCTGGAGGGGTCGCCACCATGGGGAGGACAGTCCTGTCCTTAGGTTTGCGTACTCTTGAGCCCCTCCTGCCCGGGCTCTCGCAGGGCCTCTCATGACCATCCTGAGGCGGGGTGGGGGCAAACAAGGAATCACTCTGTGCGTCCGGGCGGTCCACAGCCCGAACCTCACCAGGGCCGGAGACTTTCCTGTTACCCATAGGCTTCAGGGGGTAAGACCGATCATACCCCACAATGTTCTTCTCGGGGCCCTGTTGGGCTTGGAAGCGATAGCTGTTCCCCATCTTCTTCTCCGCAGCGTATTTGACATATTGGAAACATTTTCTCATCTTCTGTAGAGCTGCCTCCTGCCGCCGATTGTACATGGCGATCATTTTTTTCTCCTTTTCCTGCATCAGTTTCTCTTGGAAGGTGTCCTTCAGAAGCTGTATCTTGGGAGGCGGGCAGTACGTGGAAATCAGATCCTGTTGCCTTAAGGGCGCGGGTCGATTCGAGTCTGTGTCCTTCGGGGAGGAGGACAGAGCACCAGGCTTAGGGCTGGGCTCCATTGGCAAATGAGATATGAGCTTTGTTTCCCAGGTATCTGGAAAAGGCAAAAATGGCAAATAAATGATATCCTGCACAGTCTAGTATGGTCTAATAGAAAAGAATAAAAAAAAACAATTCAGGAAATACACAACTTTTTAATATTAAACCTAATGGTGTTGAATGCTGCATGCTGACTCAGTAGGAGACAGATCCTAAACATAAACATTATAATATACATTTGTTTCCCAAATAACATTCTCAATGTTCAGAATGCTTAAAGTCATGAGCTTTTTTAAAAATGTTTAACTGAAACCTGGAAATGTGCTATTTCATTTCAAAGCTTGTATTATATCTATGATATAAATGTTTTTTTATATAAAATTAACCCATTATGCAACAGGGGTTTGAGCAAAAGTCACTGTGAATAAGGGAATTTATCAATATTAATTAGTCGTTTCACTACATTATAGATAGCTGAAGGATTATGATACAGTATATCGATTTCGCTACAAATTGACAAGCATATTTGATGACACTTACCAAACAAGTTTTAAACAGCGGAGAAATAGTTCACCACGACGATAGCAATGCAATGTTTGACTGCATCTCCCTATGTGATATATCTGTATTTGGGTATATACAGATCACGTAATTCAGGGAGCACTGTTACGTCAGGTCACCAACCATTATTACGACGCTCATATGTCATAGAGCTCCTTAGGATGTTTGTATAATCTTTATCCAAATTTTCATATGGCCGCAGTTACGGCGTTTATTTTACAGTTAATGTAACAGGGTGTATTTTTCTGTCTTTATGGTGGCAGACCACTTAAATAAATCTGAGTAGGCGGTTTCTACAAGTGGGTCAGATAAAATATTAAATATACAGTAAAAGCTCACACCTATTCATACCCTTTATGTACTGTATATCTACAATTACGTATACTACGTATACAGTTATCGTATACTATAATACGATAACTACCATTACAAAATGTATCCCTTTTGATTTGAAGTGGTTCTTTTAAATAAGTAAATTGCAATCACTTAGCCTACATCTGAGCTCCTAATTCATCGCGACGACGGACTGAGACTCCAGTTGGATTTGTGAGAAGTAAAGGGGTGTGCCTGTTTTAAAACCGATTCATACGTCTTAAACACATGGACATAGATAGCAGTCTTTGTTATATAATTTATCTTTTTATTTTATTTAAATTTAAGTATCACATACACATTTTCAAAGTAACTGTACCCCTTTTAATTATGATCCCCATCGCTCACAGCTCCGAAGGTGAGACGAGGGCTACTTCAGATGGGATTTCCAATATTTCTCTCTTAGCTTGTATACCGGTGGAAAGGAGAGGGGTCTTAAAACGTGTTGATAGTTTTTTTAATGTTCGGAGCCGCCACAGATTCATTTTCTTACGACTGCTTTTCTGGATGACAATGACAATGCAAACGATGGTGTTAAGGCGAGGCTGTGCCTTAAGGCTCCTCTGCTTACAATGTTCAGCGCGTAAATCGCAAACGAGCGCCTTCCCTTACGATGAAAATGCAGAAAATAAGACCACGAGATTTAAACCTACGGCTTACAAATTTATGCGTAAACACTAAAACCGTATCTTTAGCAAAACTGGCGAGACAATGTGTTTTATCATTTAAAAAAGTACTGGAAAATAATTAAAGGTTATCACGATAAACAGAGGTTACTGATCTACTACTGTACGCTGTGACCAAAAATGAGAGTCCCCCGATCCTCGCAGCCTTCATGCTTTGGTCTTGGCCTGGCCGTTTTTTTTAAGATAATGGGGTCAAGTTAAGAAATTATGCAAGTTTCTAATCAAATCCAAGGGCGCCTCGATCTCCTAAACATCTTTAGAAGGCCGGCGGACCACACTGCACGGTCCGGGTCCGGGCCCTGACCCGGTTCTGGATAATGCCAGCTTAAAGTGAAAAATTCTACTGTACATATTATGTTTCTTATTATGGTATATATGTATAATATAGCGCGACCGCTTCACGAAGCTAGAAAGAAAGTTATCCGCCATTTTTATTTTACCTGCAATTGAATTTGCCATTAAAATCATTATTAATACCGCAGCTGCTAAATAACTTACCTAAAAGCGTTCAGATACAAAAGCACTTGAGCTGTAATGTTTGTATACTGTTGGCCCGAAGACCTACTTCAAGAAGAATTGTTACATAGACCGCCAAGGACTGTCATCACACTTTACGTCATAAAGCGCTTTAAAACTTTAGACAAGTTCAACACCTCATATTTTGTACTGTTTATCATGGTAAAAGCAACTCAAAGCAATTATAAAAATGATCGAAAGGTAAAAATACAAGCTTATACGAGCTGTCGTTTTAACATTTATAACATATATTTAAACAAAACATATATAATCTATTTTAATAAAATAGAAAAGTGTTCTTAGTCTTCACTTAAAAGCTGTTAGAAGCTGCCTTTCTGACAAGAGAGTTCTGTGAGTTCCACAGTCTCAGTGCATTAAAGTCAAAACCAGTTGCTTTTTATTTCCTGTTTTACGACAGAGCAAGGAGGGTGTCCACAGACCACTGTGCACCTGCAGACTGATATGGGGGGTAAAAAGTCTAGAAGTTAGTAAATAAGATTTTAGCACATGTTCTAAAACAAACCGGACACCTGTACAGTGATGCCAACACAGTGATCTGAGCTCCTTCTTTGAGTTAAATCCTAGCATCTGCATTTTTTACAAGTTGTTGCTATGGCAGAGCATGACCAGAGCATAACAGAAACCACCCATTTTCTAACCGCTTCATCCAATTCAGGGTCAGGTGGTCAGGGGGTCGCGGGGCACGGGGGAGCCAGAGCCTCAGAAAGTAATAAGCAGGAGATACCTGGGACTGGATGGTAGTCCAATGCAGGGAAGACACAGACACTCACCAATTATCCCAGAAGCCAATTAACCTACCAGTAGTTCTTTGAACTGTGGGAGGAAGCCGGAGCACCCAAAGCAAACTCATGCAAACATGGGGAGAACATACAAGCTCCATACAGATAGCACCCCAGGTCCAGAAGTGTACCCAGGGCCTCAGCACTGTGAGCTAGCAATGCTAAACGCTGGGCTACTGTGCATGCTAATTTCTAGGCATCAGGTGATCAATCAGGTAGTGTTTCTCAGATAAAAGGAGTTATTTAGTTATTTAGTATGAGATTCAAATTGACCTCAGAACAAAATATAACTTATGTTATATAACTTATATAGAACTTACTACAGCATAACTGTCTTATTTGGCTCTTGTAGAAAATATTAACAGCATGCCTATTAAACATACAGTATCTAGCAATCAGCAATCAAAATAAAAACATTTCCAAACATGGAAACTGCCCAGTTAATGAAGCATTTCAAAGACATTAATCTATTCAATAATTACAGTTTTAAGTAGATAACAGATTTATATTCAGATTACGAAAGCATCATACCAACTGCTGCTTGTGTAAGGAATCCATGAATACCACTGTACATGAGAATTCCACACCTATTTGTAATCAATACACAAAATCCTATTGAATTTCAGGTACTTGTTTATTCAGCATTGCTTGACTCCGCGGACTCCTTGTTGTTTCAATATTCTAGCAATAGGACTAATCGCCAATACAGTGCCGTTGTAATCTATTCCTTCTGCCAGCAGAGGACGGTATTCGCACAGCCAGTTCAGGATAAGACACGGTCCTCGCAGTTCACAGTACAACTGGCCAAAGCCGTATTCGGAATATGCTCTCGATAACCTCGTTTAGTTTAAGTACGGCCATATTTCATATCAACCCACAGATGCATTGCATAAACACTAGAATTCTGGTTGTACTTAAATTGACCTTATACGTTTTGGATTATGTTTAACCTTCTTCAATTTCTTCAACCATATTTTGAGATGATTACGTTTACAGAAGCAAATATTATTCAGTGCTTTTTCTTCACTCCTTTAATCAAACCCACATTTCTATAAGGAGGGCCATTGTGAAACTCCCCAAAGTGAGCTGAATTAATCTTTTATTCTTCACACCTGCGAAGTCATTCCTACATTGTGTAATATGAAGGCCTTTCATTATTCACGTATACTACAACATCTGAAAATAATGGGTCTTGAAATAGTTGAATGAAAGAAAATCCTGAATAACTCCTCCAAATGCGTGTTACACTTTCATCAAGTACACACACTTTGAATGTGATGAACTATAAAAAGTTATTTTAACCATACCCAATGGAGCTCAGGAGTGCGATTGCATACACAATCATGTTTTCAGTGTTTGGACATCAGCCGTACATCAGAACAATCATTTCACTAACACAGCTCCATGTTGAGTGACTTCCCTCCAAGAACACAAAGTCACTTTCCCTTAGCAATTATTGCATGGACTTTGATTATCTGCCTTCTGCATCAAGCCCTGTATTATATACGGTACAAAGCCAAGCTTTGGGATAGTGCTTTGTTTGGATCCTTGTCTTGATCCTTTTGGATCCCAGGCTGCTCATTTGCAAATGAGTTTTGAAATTAATTATAGTGACTATAGCAATGAGCTGGCACTGTGGTTCACAGAGCTGGGGTCCTGGGTTCAATTCCTGGGGTGCAGTCTGGATGGAATTGTATGTTCTCCCTTCATTTGTGTGGATTTCTTCCAGGTGCTCCAGTTTCTTCCCACAGTCCAAAGACATACAGTACTAGTAGGTTAAGGTGGAACTACATTCCCAATTTTGCAGACACAAAATTATTTAATTTCAGTCACAAAATAAAATCATTGACATTATAGAAAAACTTTACAAACTCAAAATTGAGCACAAAATCATGAATTTTGTGAAAGGACTGTAAGTTACGCCATGTTGTAACAAATTCGCATTCAAGTTCCACACAAATTGCGATGTGATGCAGCCCTTCCTGCTCACTAATCACTGTAATGACTAATGCAATGTGATGTAGGAGAGAAAGGGTATAGGTTATGCAGCAAACATTTCACTGCAAAAAACGTTCCATTCCAAGGTTCTTTATGCAGAGTTAACAATGTAGTATTATTTATTGGCAAAAACGTAAAAAAGTTGAGAGTTATATTTCCATTGGATTAAACGAGATGTATTCACAAGCCTGCTCCTTTACAATGTCATAGGGCCACAACAGATTATTGGAAGTTTTGCTGCCTCGTTCTGAATCGCAGAACATGGTAATTCTTTAACCTTGAAATGTAATCTATTTTGTGATGTAATGATGCAATGTCCCTTTACTGAGAGCCAGCAATCAACGGATGTGTCTGATCGTGAATGGTTTTCCCTGTTGTTTGTTGTATTACTTGGTGTTGCATTTTAAGCTGTGCATGAGGCAGGACCCGGAGGCTGCTGCTTCTGCTGGTGCTTCTGCTGGGATTGAGGAAGAGCTGAGCGCCATGTAAGGCAAAGACACTGCGTTCCACTTTATCAGGTGCCTGGAGTGTAAGAGCTGCAGATAATATTGAGTCACATTAATCCCAACATATTTCAAATATTATGAAAATTAAATAAATTAAATCAAATAACTTTCATTAAAAAAATCAATCACTCTTAACCTTGCTTTTTCAGTTGTTTTTAAGGAAAATTGATGCCGAGAATGTGTGAATACTGCTTTTTGATGGTTCCAAGACCAATGTGACCTGTTCTATTGCCTGCTAATTGTACGTTCCAGGTTGAAAAATTATTTTTAGGAGGTCAAGGTGTATGAATGATAAGAGAAAAACTGAAATAACCACAGCTAAGCAAACACCAGTCCACCAAAAAAAAATCATTTAATTAAAATAAGGTAACATTTTTTTTTCATCATCATACGGGTGAACTGTGCTAAATGTGTTTCTAAAAAGAAAAAGCAGGACGTGAGTCGTGAGCCAAGATCATGACTCTTTTGCTCTTCTTCACATCAATTTTCATCTGCGAGGAGGAGGAGGAGGGCGGCTCCTGATGTGCTGACACTTGGGGAAGTGCCTCTGTGCCGGCCTGGGGGCAAAGCGCCGGCCGCAGTGAGGGCAGGGCACGTAGTTGGGGTTTGGATTCGCGGGGGGCTGGGGCAGGTTCACAACTTTCCCTCCTTGCGTGATCACCTGCTGCACCTCCCTGGCCTGTTTGATGCTCCGAATGAAATCCTCGTGCTTCTGCCTCCAGTTGTTCTTTCTCAGCTGGGAACAGGAAATGAAACCAATAAAACAGCTTCCAGAAAAAGTCCAGACTAGCACTGCGTACACAGTCTGGTCGCAAACCATTCACAAGGCAAGAAAATATCAATACAGTAATAACGTAGCTTTCTGGGGCCACCTTTCAGGTCATTGGGTAGAGAGTACAATTTACGTAGTTATGGTTTTGTTTCCTGTGAGTGCTATTTGCTTGATATGTAGATTTTTACAACAGAATTCAGAAGTCACTAAGACACATTTATTCTGTCTGGCAAATGTGCCTTTGCGGCAGTTTTTCAGAAGAGTACTTCATAAAACACTTATTTATTGTCTACATTGATTTATAAGCTGAGTCTGACTCTAGGAGAAAAAAAGGGAAGCTTGGAAAGAGTTTAAGGATAGCCCTTACCACGATTGGCGGTTTAACCTTCTTCTTATGGATGTATGTCTCCAGTTCTGTTCCCTTGGCCCTGTGCTTGAAAGAGTCAAAAACCTTCCTCTTTGAATTCTGAAGCTTCTTGCAGATCTTGCTGTGTTTCTCCAGCCTCTCTACAGCAAACTTCCCGTGACACAGTTCACAGGGCACCAGCTGAGGGTTTCCACTCTGGCTATTCTCATATGGAAATTGCTCAGCGGTAGGGCACATCAGACTTCTAGGGGACAAATATCTGTTTTCCACTGACAGAGTTTGTTCATCCAGACATGTGGTGTTATTTCTGAAGTGGCCCTGCGCGGCCTGTGCCGCTGACACGTCGCTTTCAGGGAGCCTTGCTTTCTTGAGATACTTTCTCCTTCCACAGGGGACGTCTTCTAGCCCACGGCTGCAAGGGTTCACTTGACGTCTCTCCTGATGGGAAAGCGCAGAGGGAAAGTGCGATTCTGCGCATCCGCCATCTTCCATTGGAGAACCATAATCAAGGTTGTCTCCTCTGATAGGAAGGGCTTTCCTTGGAGTGAAGGCTTTTTGCTTCTCCATTCTGCAGGTCAGAAGAGGCACGGCCTTAGAGCGGTGGTTGGCCCATGGTCCTCTGGGGCAAAGCTCGCTCTGCCTCGCCTCTATTTTCCCTTCCGGCCACCTCTCTGGAGTCTTCCATCTCTCTCGGAACCATCCTCAGCTCCTCCTGAGCTCTGAAGAGCTTCGCCTGCATCATGGCCTCCTTCTGGCGAATCTCGTCCTTCATCATGGCCTCCTTCCGGCGCATCTCATCCTGCAGGCTGGCCTCCCTCCGGCGATGCTCCTCCTTCAGCGCGGCCTCTGCCTCGGCCACTTTTCGTAGCTCCTCTTGCAACTGAAAGTGCTCCTTCCCATTGGCATGAGAAGGGCATTGCCCTGGAGGGGTCGCCACCATGGGGAGGACAGTCCTGTCCTTAGGTTTGCGTACTCTTGAGCCCCTCCTGCCCGGGCTCTCGCAGGGCCTCTCATGACCATCCTGAGGCGGGGTGGGGGCAAACAAGGAATCACTCTGTGCGTCCGGGCGGTCCACAGCCCGAACCTCACCAGGGCCGGAGACTTTCCTGTTACCCATAGGCTTCAGGGGGTAAGACCGATCATACCCCACAATGTTCTTCTCGGGGCCCTGTTGGGCTTGGAAGCGATAGCTGTTCCCCATCTTCTTCTCCGCAGCGTATTTGACATATTGGAAACATTTTCTCATCTTCTGTAGAGCTGCCTCCTGCCGCCGATTGTACATGGCGATCATTTTTTTCTCCTTTTCCTGCATCAGTTTCTCTTGGAAGGTGTCCTTCAGAAGCTGTATCTTGGGAGGCGGGCAGTACGTGGAAATCAGATCCTGTTGCCTTAAGGGCGCGGGTCGATTCGAGTCTGTGTCCTTCGGGGAGGGGGACAGAACACCAGGCTTAGGACTGGGCTCCATTGGCAAATGAGATATGAGCTTTGTTTCCCAGGTATCTGGAAAAGGCAAAAATGGCAAATAAATGATATCCTGCACAGTCTAGCATGGTCTAATAGAAAAGAATAAAAAAAAACAATTCAGGAAATACACAACTTTTTAATATTAAACCTAATGGTGTTGAATGCTGCATGCTGACTCAGTAGGAGACAGATCCTAAACATAAACATTATAATATACATTTGTTTCCCAAATAACATTCTCAATGTTCAGAATGCTTAAAGTCATGAGCTTTTTTAAAAATGTTTAACTGAAACCTGGAAATGTGCTATTTCATTTCAAAGCTTGTATTATATCTATGATATAAATGTTTTTTTATATAAAATTAACCCATTATGCAACAGGGGTTTGAGCAAAAGTCACTGTGAATAAGGGAATTTATCAATATTAATTAGTCGTTTCACTACATTATAGATAGCTGAAGGATTATGATACAGTATATCGATTTCGCTACAAATTGACAAGCATATTTGATGACACTTACCAAACAAGTTTTAAACAGCGGAGAAATAGTTCACCACGACGATAGCAATGCAATGTTTGACTGCATCTCCCTATGTGATATATCTGTATTTGGGTATATACAGATCACGTAATTCAGGGAGCACTGTTACGTCAGGTCACCAACCATTATTACGACGCTCATATGTCATAGAGCTCCTTAGGATGTTTGTATAATCTTTATCCAAATTTTCATATGGCCGCAGTTACGGCGTTTATTTTACAGTTAATGTAACAGGGTGTCATTATATTTTTCTGTCTTTATGGTGGCAGACCACTTAAATAAATCTGAGTAGGCGGTTTCTACAAGTGGGTCAGATAAAATATTAAATATACAGTAAAAGCTCACACCTATTCATACCCTTTATGTACTGTATATCTACAATTACGTATACTACGTATACAGTTATCGTATACTATAATACGATAACTACCATTACAAAATGTATCCCTTTTGATTTGAAGTGGTTCTTTTAAATAAGTAAATTGCAATCACTTAGCCTACATCTGAGCTCCTAATTCATCGCGACGACGGACTGAGACTCCAGTTGGATTTGTGAGAAGTAAAGGGGTGTGCCTGTTTTAAAACCGATTCATACGTCTTAAACACATGGACATAGATAGCAGTCTTTGTTATATAATTTATCTTTTTATTTTATTTAAATTTAAGTATCACATACACATTTTCAAAGTAACTGTACCCCTTTTAATTATGATCCCCATCGCTCACAGCTCCGAAGGTGAGACGAGGGCTACTTCAGATGGGATTTCCAATATTTCTCTCTTAGCTTGTATACCGGTGGAAAGGAGAGGGGTCTTAAAACGTGTTGATAGTTTTTTTAATGTTCGGAGCCGCCACAGATTCATTTTCTTACGACTGCTTTTCTGGATGACAATGACAATGCAAACGATGGTGTTAAGGCGAGGCTGTGCCTTAAGGCTCCTCTGCTTACAATGTTCAGCGCGTAAATCGCAAACGAGCGCCTTCCCTTACGATGAAAATGCAGAAAATAAGACCACGAGATTTAAACCTACGGCTTACAAATTTATGCGTAAACACTAAAACCGTATCTTTAGCAAAACTGGCGAGACAATGTGTTTTATCATTTAAAAAAGTACTGGAAAATAATTAAAGGTTATCACGATAAACAGAGGTTACTGATCTACTACTGTACGCTGTGACGAAAAATGAGAGTCCCCCGATCCTCGCAGCCTTCATGCTTTGGTCTTGGCCTGGCCGTTTTTTTTAAGATAATGGGGTCAAGTTAAGAAATTATGCAAGTTTCTAATCAAATCCAAGGGCGCCTCGATCTCCTAAACATCTTTAGAAGGCCGGCGGACCACACTGCACGGTCCGGGTCCGGGCCCTGACCCGGTTCTGGATAATGCCAGCTTAAAGTGAAAAATTCTACTGTACATATTATGTTTCTTATTATGGTATATATGTATAATATAGCGCGACCGCTTCACGAAGCTAGAAAGAAAGTTATCCGCCATTTTTATTTTACCTGCAATTGAATTTGCCATTCAAATCATTATTAATACCGCAGCTGCTAAATAACTTACCTAAAAGCGTTCAGATACAAAAGCACTTGAGCTGTAATGTTTGTATACTGTTGGCCCGATGACCTACTTCAAGAAGAATTGTTACATAGACCGCCAAGGACTGTCATCACACTTTACGTCATAAAGCGCTTTAAAACTTTAGACAAGTTCAACACCTCATATTTTGTACTGTTTATCATGGTAAAAGCAACTCAAAGCAATTATAAAAATGATCGAAAGGTAAAAATACAAGCTTATACGAGCTGTCGTTTTAACATTTATAACATATATTTAAACAAAACATATATAATCTATTTTAATAAAATAGAAAAGTGTTCTTAGTCTTCACTTAAAAGCTGTTAGAAGCTGCCTTTCTGACAAGAGAGTTCTGTGAGTTCCACAGTCTCAGTGCATTAAAGTCAAAACCAGTTGCTTTTTATTTCCTGTTTTACGACAGAGCAAGGAGGGTGTCCACAGACCACTGTGCACCTGCAGACTGATATGGGGGGTAAAAAGTCTAGAAGTTAGTAAATAAGATTTTAGCACATGTTCTAAAACAAACCGGACACCTGTACAGTGATGCCAACACAGTGATCTGAGCTCCTTCTTTGAGTTAAATCCTAGCATCTGCATTTTTTACAAGTTGTTGCTATGGCAGAGCATGACCAGAGCATAACAGAAACCACCCATTTTCTAACCGCTTCATCCAATTCAGGGTCAGGGGGTCAGGGGGTTGCGGGGCACGGGGGAGCCAGAGCCTCAGAAAGTAATAAGCAGGAGATACCTGGGACTGGATGGTAGTCCAATGCAGGGAAGACACAGACACTCACCAATTATCCCAGAAGCCAATTAACCTACAAGTAGTTCTTTGAACTGTGGGAGGAAGCCGGAGCACCCAAAGCAAACTCATGCAAACATGGGGAGAACATACAAGCTCCATACAGATAGCACCCCAGGTCCAGAAGTGTACCCAGGGCCTCAGCACTGTGAGCTAGCAATGCTAAACGCTGGGCTACTGTGCATGCAAATTTCTAGGCATCAGGTGATCAATCAGGTAGTGTTTCTCAGATAAAAGGACACCAGTAATTTAGTATGAGATTCAAATTGACCTCAGAACAAAATATAACTTATGTTATATAACTTATATAGAACTTACTACAGCATAACTGTCTTATTTGTAGAAAATATTAACAGCATGCCTATTAAACATACAGTATCTAGCAATCAGCAATCAAAATAAAAACATTTCCAAACATGGAAACTGCCCAGTTAATGAAGCATTTCAAAGACATTAATCTATTCAATAATTACAGTTTTAAGTAGATAACAGATTTATATTCAGATTACGAAAGCATCATAACAACTGCTGCTTGTGTAAGGAATCCATGAATACCACTGTACATGAGAATTTCACACCTATTTGTAATCAATACACAAAATCCTATTGAATTTCAGGTACTTGTTTATTCAGCATTGCTTGACTCCGCGGACTCCTTGTTGTTTCAATATTCTAGCAATAGGACTAATCGCCAATACAGTGCCGTTGTAATCTATTCCTTCTGCCAGCAGAGGACGGTATTCGCACAGTCAGTTCAGGATAAGATACGGTCCTCGCAGTTCACAGTACAACTGGCCAAAGCCGTATTCGGAATATGCTCTCGATAACCTCGTTTAGTTTAAGTACGGCCATATTTCATATCAACCCACAGATGCATTGCATAAACACTAGAATTCTGGTTGTACTTAAATTGACCTTATACGTTTTGGATTATGTTTAACCTTCTTCAATTTCTTCAACCATATTTTGAGATGATTACGTTTACAGAAGCAAATATTATTCAGTGCTTTTTCTTCACTCCTTTAATCAAACCCACATTTCTATAAGGAGGGCCATTGTGAAACTCCCCAAAGTGAGCTGAATTAATCTTTTATTCTTCACACCTGCGAAGTCATTCCTTCATTGTGTAATATGAAGGCCTTTCATTATTCACGTATACTACAACATCTGAAAATAATGGGTCTTGAAATAGTTGAATGAAAGAAAATCCTGAATAACTCCTCCAAATGCGTGTTACACTTTCATCAAGTACACACACTTTGAATGTGATGAACTATAAAAAGTTATTTTAACCATACCCAATGGAGCTCAGGAGTGCGATTGCATACACAATCATGTTTTCAGTGTTTGGACATCAGCCGTACATCAGAACAATCATTTCACTAACACAGCTCTGTGTTGAGTGACTTCCCTCCAAGAACACAAAGTCACTTTCCCTTAGCAATTATTGCATGGACTTTGATTATCTGCCTTCTGCATCAAGCCCTGTATTATATACGGTACAAAGCCAAGCTTTGGGATAGTGCTTTGTTTGGATCCTTGTCTTGATCCTTTTGGATCCCAGGCTGCTCATTTGCAAATGAGTTTTGACATTAATTATAGTGACTATAGCAATGAGCTGGCACTGTGGTTCACAGAGCTGGGGTCCTGGGTTCAATTCCTGGGGTGCAGTCTGGATGGAATTATATGTTCTCCCTTCATTTGTGTGGATTTCTTCCAGGTGCTCCAGTTTCTTCCCACAGTCCAAAGACATACAGTACTAGTAGGTTAAGGTGGAACTACAGTCCCAATTTTGCAGACACAAAATTATTTAATTTCAGTCACAAAATAAAATCATTGACATTATAGAAAAACTTTACAAACTCAAAATTGAGCACAAAATCATGAATTTTGTGAAAGGACTGTAAGTTACGCCATGTTCTAACAAATTCGCATTCAAGTTCCACACAAATTGCGATGTGATGCAGCCCTTCCTGCTCACTAATCACTGTAATGACTAATGCAATGTGATGTAGGAGAGAAAGGGTATAGGTTATGCAGCAAACATTTCACTGCAAAAAACGTTCCATTCCAAGGTTCTTTATGCAGAGTTAACAATGTAGTATTATTTATTGGCAAAAACGTAAAAAAGTTGAGAGTTATATTTCCATTGGATTAAACGAGATGTATTCACAAGCCTGCTCCTTTACAATGTCATAGGGCCACAACAGATTATTGGAAGTTTTGCTGCCTCGTTCTGAATCGCAGAACATGGTAATTCTTTAACCTTGAAATGTAGTCTATTTTGTGATGTAATGATGCAATGTCCCTTTACTGAGAGCCAGCAATCAACGGATGTGTCTGATCGTGAATGGTTTTCCCTGTTGTTTGTTGTATTACTTGGTGTTGCATTTTAAGCTGTGCATGAGGCAGGACCCGGAGGCTGCTGCTTCTGCTGGTGCTTCTGCTGGGATTGAGGAAGAGCTGAGCGCCATGTAAGGCAAAGACACTGCGTTCCACTTTATCAGGTGCCTGGAGTGTAAGAGCTGCAGATAATATTGAGTCACATTAATCCCAACATATTTCAAATATTATGAAAATTAAATAAATTAAATCAAATAACTTTCATTAAAAAAATCAATCACTCTTAACCTTGCTTTTTCAGTTGTTTTTAAGGAAAATTGATGCCGAGAATGTGTGAATACTGCTTTTTGATGGTTCCAAGACCAATGTGACCTGTTCTATTGCCTGCTAATTGTACGTTCCAGGTTGAAAAATTATTTTTAGGAGGTCAAGGTGTATGAATGATAAGAGAAAAACTGAAATAACCACAGCTAAGCAAACACCAGTCCACCAAAAAAAAATCATTTAATTAAAATAAGGTAACATTTTTTTTTCATCATCATACGGGTGAACTGTGCTAAATGTGTTTCTAAAAAGAAAAAGCAGGACGTGAGTCGTGAGCCAAGATCATGACTCTTTTGCTCTTCTTCACATCAATTTTCATCTGCGAGGAGGAGGAGGAGGGCGGCTCCTGATGTGCTGACACTTGGGGAAGTGCCTCTGTGCCGGCCTGGGGGCAAAGCGCCGGCCGCAGTGAGGGCAGGGCACGTAGTCGGGGTTTGGATTCGCGGGGGGCTGGGGCAGGTTCACAACTTTCCCTCCTTGCGTGATCACCTGCTGCACCTCCCTGGCCTGTTTGATGCTCCGAATGAAATCCTCGTGCTTCTGCCTCCAGTTGTTCTTTCTCAGCTGGGAACAGGAAATGAAACCAATAAAACAGCTTCCAGAAAAAGTCCAGACTAGCACTGCGTACACAGTCTGGTCGCAAACCATTCACAAGGCAAGAAAATATCAATACAGTAATAACGTAGCTTTCTGGGGCCACCTTTCAGGTCATTGGGTAGAGAGTACAATTTACGTAGTTATGGTTTTGTTTCCTGTGAGTGCTATTTGCTTGATATGTAGATTTTTACAACAGAATTCAGAAGTCACTAAGACACATTTATTCTGTCTGGCAAATGTGCCTTTGCGGCAGTTTTTCAGAAGAGTACTTCATAAAACACTTATTTATTGTCTACATTGATTTATAAGCTGAGTCTGACTCTAGGAGAAAAAAAGGGAAGCTTGGAAAGAGTTTAAGGATAGCCCTTACCACGATTGGCGGTTTAACCTTCTTCTTATGGATGTATGTCTCCAGTTCTGTTCCCTTGGCCCTGTGCTTGAAAGAGTCAAAAACCTTCCTCTTTGAATTCTGAAGCTTCTTGCAGATCTTGCTGTGTTTCTCCAGCCTCTCTACAGCAAACTTCCCGTGACACAGTTCACAGGGCACCAGCTGAGGGTTTCCACTCTGGCTATTCTCATATGGAAATTGCTCAGCGGTAGGGCACATCAGACTTCTAGGGGACAAATATCTGTTTTCCACTGACAGAGTTTGTTCATCCAGACATGTGGTGTTATTTCTGAAGTGGCCCTGCGCGGCCTGTGCCGCTGACACGTCGCTTTCAGGGAGCCTTGCTTTCTTGAGATACTTTCTCCTTCCACAGGGGACGTCTTCTAGCCCACGGCTGCAAGGGTTCACTTGACGTCTCTCCTGATGGGAAAGCGCAGAGGGAAAGTGCGATTCTGCGCATCCGCCATCTTCCATTGGAGAACCATAATCAAGGTTGTCTCCTCTGATAGGAAGGGCTTTCCTTGGAGTGAAGGCTTTTTGCTTCTCCATTCTGCAGGTCAGAAGAGGCACGGCCTTAGAGCGGTGGTTGGCCCATGGTCCTCTGGGGCAAAGCTCGCTCTGCCTCGCCTCTATTTTCCCTTCCGGCCACCTCTCTGGAGTCTTCCATCTCTCTCGGAACCATCCTCAGCTCCTCCTGAGCTCTGAAGAGCTTCGCCTGCATCATGGCCTCCTTCTGGCGAATCTCGTCCTTCATCATGGCCTCCTTCCGGCGCATCTCATCCTGCAGGCTGGCCTCCCTCCGGCGATGCTCCTCCTTCAGCGCGGCCTCTGCCTCGGCCACTTTTCGTAGCTCCTCTTGCAACTGAAAGTGCTCCTTCCCATTGGCATGAGAAGGGCATTGCCCTGGAGGGGTCGCCACCATGGGGAGGACAGTCCTGTCCTTAGGTTTGCGTACTCTTGAGCCCCTCCTGCCCGGCCTCTCGCAGGGCCTCTCATGACCATCCTGAGGCGGGGTGGGGGCAAACAAGGAATCACTCTGTGCGTCCGGGCGGTCCACAGCCCGAACCTCACCAGGGCCGGAGACTTTCCTGTTACCCATAGGCTTCAGAGGGTAAGACCGATCATACCCCACAATGTTCTTCTCGGGGCCCTGTTGGGCTTGGAAGCGATAGCTGTTCCCCATCTTCTTCTCCGCAGCGTATTTGACATATTGGAAACATTTTCTCATCTTCTGTAGAGCTGCCTCCTGCCGCCGATTGTACATGGCGATCATTTTTTTCTCCTTTTCCTGCATCAGTTTCTCTTGGAAGGTGTCCTTCAGAAGCTGTATCTTGGGAGGCGGGCAGTACGTGGAGATCAGATCCTGTTGCCTTAAGGGCGCGGGTCGATTAGAGTCTGTGTCCTTCGGGGAGGGGGACAGAGCACCAGGCTTAGGACTGGGCTCCATTGGCAAATGAGATATGAGCTTTGTTTCCCAGGTATCTGGAAAAGGCAAAAATGGCAAATAAATGATATCCTGCACAGTCTAGTATGGTCTAATAGAAAAGAATAAAAAAAAACAATTCAGGAAATACACAACTTTTTAATATTAAACCTAATGGTGTTGAATGCTGCATGCTGACTCAGTAGGAGACAGATCCTAAACATAAACATTATAATAAACATTTGTTTCCCAAATAACATTCTCAATGTTCAGAATGCTTAAAGTCATGAGCTTTTTTAAAAATGTTTAACTGAAACCTGGAAATGTGCTATTTCATTTCAAAGCTTGTATTATATCTATGATATAAATGTTTTTTTTATATAAAATTAACCCATTATGCAACAGGGGTTTGAGCAAAAGTCACTGTGAATAAGGGAATTTATCAATATTAATTAGCCGTTTCACTACATTATAGATAGCTGAAGGATTATGATACAGTATATCGATTTCGCTACAAATTGACAAGCATATTTGATGACACTTACCAAACAAGTTTTAAACAGCGGAGAAATAGTTCACCACGACGATAGCAATGCAATGTTTGACTGCATCTCCCTATGTGATATATCTGTATTTGGGTATATACAGATCACGTAATTCAGGGAGCACTGTTACGTCAGGTCACCAACCATTATTACGACGCTCATATGTCATAGAGCTCCTTAGGATGTTTGTATAATCTTTATCCAAATTTTCATATGGCCGCAGTTACGGCGTTTATTTTACAGTTAATGTAACAGGGTGTCATTATATTTTTCTGTCTTTATGGTGGCAGACCACTTAAATAAATCTGAGTAGGCGGTTTCTACAAGTGGGTCAGATAAAATATTAAATATACAGTAAAAGCTCACACCTATTCATACCCTTTATGTACTGTATATCTACAATTACGTATACTACGTATACAGTTATCGTATACTATAATACGATAACTACCATTACAAAATGTCTCCCTTTTGATTTGAAGTGGTTCTTTTAAATAAGTAAATTGCAATCACTTAGCCTACATCTGAGCTCCTAATTCATCGCGACGACGGACTGAGACTCCAGTCGGATTTGTGAGAAGGGGTGTGCCTGTTTTAAAACCGATTCATACGTCTTAAACACATGGACATAGATAGCAGTCTGTGTTATATAATTTATCTTTTTATTTTATTTAAATTTAAGTATCACATACACATTTTCAAAGTAACTGTACCCCTTTTAATTATGATCCCCATCGCTCACAGCTCCGAAGGTGAGACGAGGGCTACTTCAGATGGGATTTCCAATATTTCTCTCTTAGCTTGTATACCGGTGGAAAGGAGAGGGGTCTTAAAACGTGTTGATAGTAAGATTGGGATGTATTTGCAGTCTAGATATAGTTTTTTTAATGTTCGGAGCCGCCACAGATTCATTTTCTTACGACTGCTTTTCTGGATGACAATGACAATGCAAACGATGGTGTTAAGGCGAGGCTGTGCCTTAAGGCTCCTCTGCTTACAATATTCAGCGCGTAAATCGCAAACGAGCGCCTTCCCTTACGATGAAAATGCAGAAAATAAGACCACGAGATTTAAACCTACGGCTTACAAATTTATGCGTAAACACTTAAACCGTATCTTTAGCAAAACTGGCGAGACAATGTGTTTTATCATTTAAAAAAGTACTGGAAAATAATTAAAGGTTATCACGATAAACAGAGGTTACTGATCTACTACTGTACGCTGTGACCAAAAATGAGAGTCCCCCGATCCTCGCAGCCTTCATGCTTTGGTCTTGGCCTGGCCGTTTTTTTTAAGATAATGGGGTCAAGTTAAGAAATTATGCAAGTTTCTAATCAAATCCAAGGGCGCCTCGATCTCCTAAACATCTTTAGAAGGCCGACGGACCACACTGCACGGTCCGGGTCCGGGCCCTGACCCGGTTCTGGATAATGCCAGCTTAAAGTGAGAAATTCTACTGTACATATTATGTTTCTTATTATGGTATATATGTATAATATAGCGCGACCGCTTCACGAAGCTAGAAAGAAAGTTATCCGCCATTTTTATTTTACCTGCAATTGAATTTGCCATTAAAATCATTATTAATACCGCAGCTGCTAAATAACTTACCTAAAAGCGTTCAGATACAAAAGCACTTGAGCTGTAATGTTTGTATACTGTTGGCCCGATGACCTACTTCAAGAAGAATTGTTACATAGACCGCCAAGGACTGTCATCACACTTTACGTCATAAAGCGCTTTAAAACTTTAGACAAGTTCAACACCTCATATTTTGTACTGTTTATCATGGTAAAAGCAACTCAAAGCAATTCTAAAAATGATCGAAAGGTAAAAATACAAGCTTATACGAGCTGTCGTTTTAACATTTATAACATATATTTAAACAAAACATATATAATCTATTTTAATAAAATAGAAAAGTGTTCTTAGTCTTCACTTAAAAGCTGTTAGAAGCTGCCTTTCTGACAAGAGAGTTCTGTGAGTTCCACAGTCTCAGTGCATTAAAGTCAAAACCAGTTGCTTTTTATTTCCTGTTTTACGACAGAGCAAGGAGGGTGTCCACAGACAACTGTGCACCTGCAGACTGATATGGGGGGTAAAAAGTCTAGAAGTTAGTAAATAAGATTTTAACATATGTTCTAAAACACACCGGACACCTGTACAGTGATGCCAACACAGTGATCTGAGCTCCTTCTTTGAGTTAAATCCTAGCATCTGCATTTTTTACAAGTTGTTGCTATGGCAGAGCATGACCAGAGCATAACAGAAACCACCCATTTTCTAACCGCTTCATCCAATTCAGGGTCAGGGGGTCAGGGGGTCGCGGGGCACGGGGGAGCCAGAGCCTCAGAAAGTAATAAGCAGGAGATACCTGGGACTGGATGGTAGTCCAATGCAGGGAAGACACAGACACTCACCAATTATCCCAGAAGCCAATTAACCTACCAGTAGTTCTTTGAACTGTGGGAGGAAGCCGGAGCACCCAAAGCAAACTCATGCAAACATGGGGAGAACATACAAGCTCCATACAGATAGCACCCCAGGTCCAGAAGTGTACCCAGGGCCTCAGCACTGTGAGCTAGCAATGCTAAACGCTGGGCTACTGTGCATGCTAATTTCTAGGCATCAGGTGATCAATCAGGTAGTGTTTCTCAGATAAAAGGACACCAGTTATTTAGTATGAGATTCAAATTGACCTCAGAACAAAGTATAACTTATGTTATATAACTTATATAGAACTTACTACAGCATAACTGTCTTATTTGGCTCTTGTAGAAAATATTAACAGCATGCCTATTAAACATACAGTATCTAGCAATCAGCAATCAAAATAAAAACATTTCCAAACATGGAAACTGCCCAGTTAATGAAGCATTTCAAAGACATTAATCTATTCAATAATTACAGTTTTAAGTAGATAACAGATTTATATTCAGATTACGAAAGTATCATAACAACGGCTGCTTGTGTAAGGAATCCATGAATACCACTGTACATGAGAATTCCACACCTATTTGTAATCAATACACAAAATCCTATTGAATTTCAGGTACTTGTTTATTCAGCATTGCTTGACTCCGCGGACTCCTTGTTGTTTCAATATTCTAGCAATAGGACTAATCGCCAATACAGTGCCGTTGTAATCTATTCCTTCTGCCAGCAGAGGACGGTATTCGCACAGCCAGTTCAGGATAAGATACGGTCCTCGCAGTTCACGGTACAACTGGCCCAAGCCGTATTCGGAATATGCTCTCGATAACCTCGTTTAGTTTAAGTACGGCCATATTTCATATCAACCCACAGATGCATTGCATAAACACTAGAATTCTGGTTGTACTTAAATTGACCTTATACGTTTTGGATTATGTTTAACCTTCTTCAATTTCTTCAACCATATTTTGAGATGATTACGTTTACAGAAGCAAATATTATTCAGTGCTTTTTCTTCACTCCTTTAATCAAACCCACATTTCTATAAGGAGGGCCATTGTGAAACTCCCCAAAGTGAGCTGAATTAATCTTTCATTCTTCACACCTGCGAAGTCATTCCTTCATTGTGTAATATGAAGGCCTTTCATTATTCACGTATACTACAACATCTGAAAATAATGGGTCTTGAAATAGTTGAATGAAAGAAAATCCTGAATAACTCCTCCAAATGCGTGTTACACTTTCATCAAGTACACACACTTTGAATGTGATGAACTATAAAAAGTTATTTTAACCATACCCAATGGAGCTCAGGAGTGCGATTGCATACACAATCATGTTTTCAGTGTTTGGACATCAGCCGTACATCAGAACAATCATTTCACTAACACAGCTCCGTGTTGAGTGACTTCCCTCCAAGAACACAAAGTCACTTTCCCTTAGCAATTATTGCATGGACTTTGATTATCTGCCTTCTGCATCAAGCCCTGTATTATATACGGTACAAAGCCAAGCTTTGGGATAGTGCTTTGTTTGGATCCTTGTCTTGATCCTTTTGGATCCCAGGCTGCTCATTTGCAAATGAGTTTTGACATTAATTATAGTGACTATAGCAATGAGCTGGCACTGTGGTTCACAGAGCTGGGGTCCTGGGTTCAATTCCTGGGGTGCAGTCTGGATGGAATTGTATGTTCTCCCTTCATTTGTGTGGATTTCTTCCAGGTGCTCCAGTTTCTTCCCACAGTCCAAAGACATACAGTACTAGTAGGTTAAGGTGGAACTACAGTCCCAATTTTGCAGACACAAAAGTATTTAATTTCAGTCACAAAATAAAATCATTGACATTATAGAAAAACTTTACAAACTCAAAATTGAGCACAAAATCATGAATTTTGTGAAAGGACTGTAAGTTACGCCATGTTGTAACAAATTCGCATTCAAGTTCCACACAAATTGCGATGTGATGCAGCCCTTCCTGCTCACTAATGACTGTAATGACTAATGCAATGTGATGTAGGAGAGAAAGGGTATAGGTTATGCAGCAAACATTTCACTGCAAAAAACGTTCCATTCCAAGGTTCTTTATGCAGAGTTAACAATGTAGTATTATTTATTGGCAAAAACGTAAAAAAGTTGAGAGTTATATTTCCATTGGATTAAACGAGATGTATTCACAAGCCTGCTCCTTTACAATGTCATAGGGCCACAACAGATTATAGGAAGTTTTGCTGCCTCGTTCTGAATCGCAGAACATGGTAATTCTTTAACCTTGAAATGTAGTCTATTTTGTGATGTAATGATGCAATGTCCCTTTACTGAGAGCCAGCAATCAACGGATGTGTCTGATCGTGAATGGTTTTCCCTGTTGTTTGTTGTATTACTTGGTGTTGCATTTTAAGCTGTGCATGAGGCAGGACCCGGAGGCTGCTGCTTCTGCTGGTGCTTCTGCTGGGATTGAGGAAGAGCTGAGCGCCATGTAAGGCAAAGACACTGCGTTCCACTTTATCAGGTGCCTGGAGTGTAAGAGCTGCAGATAATATTGAGTCACATTAATCCCAACATATTTCAAATATTATGAAAATTAAATAAATTAAATCAAATAACTTTCATTAAAAAAATCAATCACTCTTTACCTTGCTTTTTCAGTTGTTTTTAAGGAAAATTGACATCAGTTTTCATCTGCGAGGAGGAGGAGGAGGGCGGCTCCTGATGTGCTGACACTTGGGGAAGTGCCTCTGTGCCGGCCTGGGGGCAAAGCGCCGGCCGCAGTGAGGGCAGGGCACGTAGTCGGGGTTTGGATTCGCGGGGGGCTGGGGCAGGTTCACAACTTTCCCTCCTTGCATGATCACCTGCTGCACCTCCCTGGCCTGTTTGATGCTCTGAATGAAATCCTCGTGCTTCTGCCTCCAGTTGTTCTTTCTCAGCTGGGAACAGGAAATGAAACCAATAAAACAGCTTCCAGAAAAAGTCCAGACTAGCACTGCGTACACAGTCTGGTCGCAAACCATTCACAAGGCAAGAAAATATCAATACAGTAATAACGTAGCTTTCTGGGGCTACCTTTCAGGTCATTGGGTAGAGAGTACAATTTACGTAGTTATGGTTTTGTTTCCTGTGAGTGCTATTTGCTTGATATGTAGATTTTTACAACAGAATTCAGAAGTCACTAAGACACATTTATTCTGTCTGGCAAATGTGCCTTTGCGGCAGTTTTTCAGAAGAGTACTTCATAAAACACTTATTTATTGTTTACATTGATTTATAAGCTGAGTCTGACTCTAGGAGAAAAAAAGGGAAGCTTGGAAAGAGTTTAAGGATAGCCCTTACCACGATTGGCGGTTTAACCTTCTTCTTATGGATGTATGTCTCCAGTTCTGTTCCCTTGGCCCTGTGCTTGAAAGAGTCAAAAACCTTCCTCTTTGAATTCTGAAGCTTCTTGCAGATCTTGCTGTGTTTCTCCAGCCTCTCTACAGCAAACTTCCCGTGACACAGTTCACAGGGCACCAGCTGAGGGTTTCCACTCTGGCTATTCTCATATGGAAATTGCTCAGCGGTAGGGCAGATCAGACTTGTAGGGGACAAATATCTGTTTTCCACTGACAGAGTTTGTTCATCCAGTCATGTGGTGTTATTTCTGAAGTGGCCCTGCGCGGCCTGTGCCGCTGACACGTCGCTTTCAGGGAGCCTTGCTTTCTTGAGATACTTTCTCCTTCCACAGGGGACGTCTTCTAGCCCACGGCTGCAAGGGTTCACTTGACGTCTCTCCTGATGGGAAAGCGCAGAGGGAAAGTGCGATTCTGCGCATCCGCCATCTTCCATTGGAGAACCATAATCAAGGTTGTCTCCTCTGATAGGAAGGGCTTTCCTTGGAGTGAAGGCTTTTTGCTTCTCCATTCTGCAGGTCAGAAGAGGCACGGCCTTAGAGCGGTGGTTGGCCCATGGTCCTCTGGGGCAAAGCTCGCTCTGCCTCGCCTCTATTTTCCCTTCCGGCCACCTCTCTGGAGTCTTCCATCTCTCTCGGAACCATCCTCAGCTCCTCCTGAGCTCTGAAGAGCTTCGCCTGCATCATGGCCTCCTTCTGGCGAATCTCGTCCTTCATCATGGCCTCCTTCCGGCGCATCTCATCCTGCAGGCTGGCCTCCCTCCGGCGATGCTCCTCCTTCAGCGCGGCCTCTGCCTCGGCCACTTTTCGTAGCTACTCTTGCAACTGAAAGTGCTCCTTCCCATTGGCATGAGAAGGGCATTGCCCTGGTGGGGTCGCCACCATGGGGAGGACAGTCCTGTCCTTAGGTTTGCGTACTCTTGAGCCCCTCCTGCCCGGGCTCTCGCAGGGCCTCTCATGACCATCCTGAGGCGGGGTGGGGGCAAACAAGGAATCACTCTGTGCGTCCGGGCGGTCCACAGCCCGAACCTCACCAGGGCCGGAGACTTTCCTGTTACCCATAGGCTTCAGGGGGTAAGACCGATCATAACCCACAATGTTCTTCTCGGGGCCCTGTTGGGCTTGGAAGCGATAGCTGTTCCCCATCTTCTTCTCCGCAGCGTATTTGACATATTGGAAACATTTTCTCATCTTCTGTAGAGCTGCCTCCTGCCGCCGATTGTACATGGCGATCATTTTTTTCTCCTTTTCCTGCATCAGTTTCTCTTGGAAGGTGTCCTTCAGAAGCTGTATCTTGGGAGGCGGGCAGTACGTGGAAATCAGATCCTGTTGCCTTAAGGGCGCGGGTCGATTCGAGTCTGTGTCCTTCGGGGAGGGGGACAGAACACCAGGCTTAGGACTGGGCTCCATTGGCAAATGAGATATGAGCTTTGTTTCCCAGGTATCTGGAAAAGGCAAAAATGGCAAATAAATGATATCCTGCACAGTCTAGTATGGTCTAATAGAAAAGAATAAAAAAAAACAATTCAGGAAATACACAACTTTTTAATATTAAACCTAATGGTGTTGAATGCTGCATGCTGACTCAGTAGGAGACAGATCCTAAACATAAACATTATAATATACATTTGTTTCCCAAATAACATTCTCAATGTTCAGAATGCTTAAAGTCATGAGCTTTTTTAAAAATGTTTAACTGAAACCTGGAAATGTGCTATTTCATTTCAAAGCTTGTATTATATCTATGATATAAATGTTTTTTTATATAAAATTAACCCATTATGCAACAGGGGTTTGAGCAAAAGTCACTGTGAATAAGGGAATTTATCAATATTAATTAGCCGTTTCACTACATTATAGATAGCTGAAGGATTATGATACAGTATATCGATTTCGCTACAAATTGACAAGCATATTTGATGACACTTACCAAACAAGTTTTAAACAGCGGAGAAATAGTTCACCACGACGATAGCAATGCAATGTTTGACTGCATCTCCCTATGTGATATATCTGTATTTGGGTATATACAGATCACGTAATTCAGGGAGCACTGTTACGTCAGGTCACCAACCATTATTACGACGCTCATATGTCATAGAGCTCCTTAGGATGTTTGTATAATCTTTATCCAAATTTTCATATGGCCGCAGTTACGGCGTTTATTTTACAGTTAATGTAACAGGGTGTCATTATATTTTTCTGTCTTTATGGTGGCAGACCACTTAAATAAATCTGAGTAGGCGGTTTCTACAAGTGGGTCAGATAAAATATTAAATATACAGTAAAAGCTCACACCTATTCATACCCTTTATGTACTGTATATCTACAATTACGTATACTACGTATACAGTTATCGTATACTATAATACGATAACTACCATTACAAAATGTCTCCCTTTTGATTTGAAGTGGTTCTTTTAAATAAGTAAATTGCAATCACTTAGCCTACATCTGAGCTCCTAATTCATCGCGACGACGGACTGAGACTCCAGTCGGATTTGTGAGAAGGGGTGTGCCTGTTTTAAAACCGATTCATACGTCTTAAACACATGGACATAGATAGCAGTCTGTGTTATATAATTTATCTTTTTATTTTATTTAAATTTAAGTATCACATACACATTTTCAAAGTAACTGTACCCCTTTTAATTATGATCCCCATCGCTCACAGCTCCGAAGGTGAGACGAGGGCTACTTCAGATGGGATTTCCAATATTTCTCTCTTAGCTTGTATACCGGTGGAAAGGAGAGGGGTCTTAAAACGTGTTGATAGTAAGATTGGGATGTATTTGCAGTCTAGATATAGTTTTTTTAATGTTCGGAGCCGCCACAGATTCATTTTCTTACGACTGCTTTTCTGGATGACAATGACAATGCAAACGATGGTGTTAAGGCGAGGCTGTGCCTTAAGGCTCCTCTGCTTACAATATTCAGCGCGTAAATCGCAAACGAGCGCCTTCCCTTACGATGAAAATGCAGAAAATAAGACCACGAGATTTAAACCTACGGCTTACAAATTTATGCGTAAACACTAAAACCGTATCTTTAGCAAAACTGGCGAGACAATGTGTTTTATCATTTAAAAAAGTACTGGAAAATAATTAAAGGTTATCACGATAAACAGAGGTTACTGATCTACTACTGTACGCTGTGACCAAAAATGAGAGTCCCCCGATCCTCGCAGCCTTCATGCTTTGGTCTTGGCCTGGCGGTTTTTTTTTTTAGGATAATGGGGTCAAGTTAAGAAATTATGCAAGTTTCTAATCAAATCCAAGGGCGCCTCGATCTCCTAAACATCTTTAGAAGGCCGACGGACCACACTGCACGGTCCGGGTCCGGGCCCTGACCCGGTTCTGGATAATGCCAGCTTAAAGTGAAAAATTCTACTGTACATATTATGTTTCTTATTATGGTATATATGTATAATACAGCGCGACCGCTTCACGAAGCTAGAAAGAAAGTTATCCGCCATTTTTATTTTACCTGCAATTGAATTTGCCATTAAAATCATTATTAATACCGCAGCTGCTAAATAACTTACCTAAAAGCGTTCAGATACAAAAGCACTTGAGCTGTAATGTTTGTATACTGTTGGCCCGATGACCTACTTCAAGAAGAATTGTTACATAGACCGCCAAGGACTGTCATCACACTTTACGTCATAAAGCGCTTTAAAACTTTAGACAAGTTCAACACCTCATATTTTGTACTGTTTATCATGGTAAAAGCAACTCAAAGCAATTATAAAAATGATCGAAAGGTAAAAATACAAGCTTATACGAGCTGTAGTTTTAACATTTATAACATATATTTAAACAAAACATATATAATCTATTTTAATAAAATAGAAAAGTGTTCTTGGTCTTCACTTAAAAGCTGTTAGAAGCTGCCTTTCTGACAAGAGAGTTCTGTGAGTTCCACAGTCTCAGTGCATTAAAGTCAAAACCAGTTGCTTTTTATTTCCTGTTTTACGACAGAGCAAGGAGGGTGTCCACAGACCACTGTGCACCTGCAGGCTGATATGGGGGGTAAAAAGTCTAGAAGTTAGTAAATAAGATTTTAGCACATGTTCTAAAACAAACCGGACACCTGTACAGTGATGCCAACACAGTGCTCTGAGCTCCTTCTTTGAGTTAAATCCTAGCATCTGCATTTTTTACAAGTTGTTGCTATGGCAGAGCATGACCAGAGCATAACAGAAACCACCCATTTTCTAACCGCTTCATCCAATTCAGGGTCAGGGGGTCAGGGGGTCGCGGGGCACGTGGGAGCCAGAGCCTCAGAAAGTAATAAGCAGGAGATACCTGGGACTGGATGGTAGTCCAATGCAGGGAAGACACAGACACTCACCAATTATCCCAGAAGCCAATTAACCTACCAGTAGTTCTTTGAACTGTGGGAGGAAGCCGGAGCACCCAAAGCAAACTCATGCAAACATGGGGAGAACATACAAGCTCCATACAGATAGCACCCCAGGTCCAGAAGTGTACCCAGGGCCTCAGCACTGTGAGCTAGCAATGCTAAACGCTGGGCTACTGTGCATGCTAATTTCTAGGCATCAGGTGATCAATCAGGTAGTGTTTCTCAGATAAAAGGACACCAGTTATGTAGTATGAGATTCAAATTGACCTCAGAACAAAATATAACTTATGTTATATAACTTATATAGAACTTACTACAGCATAACTGTCTTATTTGGCTCTTGTAGAAAATATTAACAGCATGCCTATTAAACATACAGTATCTAGCAATCAGCAATCAAAATAAAAACATTTCCAAACATGGAAACTGCCCAGTTAATGAAGCATTTCAAAGACATTAATCTATTCAATAATTACAGTTTTAAGTAGATAACAGATTTATATTCAGATTACGAAAGCATCATAACAACTGCTGCTTGTGTAAGGAATCCATGAATACCACTGTACATGAGAATTCCACACCTATTTGTAATCAATACACAAAATCCTATTGAATTTCAGGTACTTGTTTATTCAGCATTGCTTGACTCCGCGGACTCCTTGTTGTTTCAATATTCTAGCAATAGGACTAATTGCCAATACAGTGCCGTTGTAATCTATTCCTTCTGCCAGCAGAGGACGGTATTCGCACAGCCAGTTCAGGATAAGATACGGTCCTCGCAGTTCACACTACAACTGGCCAAAGCCGTATTCGGAATATGCTCTCGATAACCTCGTTTAGTTTAAGTACGGCCATATTTCATATCAACCCACAGATGCATTGCATAAACACTAGAATTCTGGTTGTACTTAAATTGACCTTATACGTTTTGGATTATGTTTAACCTTCTTCAATTTCTTCAACCATATTTTGAGATGATTACGTTTACAGAAGCAAATATTATTCAGTGCTTTTTCTTCACTCCTTTAATCAAACCCACATTTCTATAAGGAGGGCCATTGTGAAACTCCCCAAAGTGAGCTGAATTAATCTTTTATTCTTCACACCTGCGAAGTCATTCCTACATTGTGTAATATGAAGGCCTTTCATTATTCACGTATACTACAACATCTGAAAATAATGGGTCTTGAAATAGTTGAATGAAAGAAAATCCTGAATAACTCCTCCAAATGCGTGTTACACTTTCATCAAGTACACACACTTTGAATGTGATGAACTATAAAAAGTTATTTTAACCATACCCAATGGAGCTCAGGAGTGCGATTGCATACACAATCATGTTTTCAGTGTTTGGACATCAGCCGTACATCAGAACAATCATTTCACTAACACAGCTCCATGTTGAGTGACTTCCCTCCAAAAACACAAAGTCACTTTCCCTTAGCAATTATGGCATGGACTTAGATTATCTGCCTTCTGCATCAAGCCCTGTATGATATACTGTACAAAGCCAAGCTTTGGGATAGTGCTTTGTTTGGATCCTTGTCTTGATCCTTTTGGATCCCAGGCTGCTCATTTGCAAATGAGTTTTGACATTAATTAAAGTGACTATAGCAATGAGGTGGCACTGTGGTTCACAGAGCTGGGGTCCTGGGTTCAATTCCTGGGGTGCAGTCTGGATGGAATTGTATGTTCTCCCTTCATTTGTGTGGATTTCTTCCAGGTGCTCCAGTTTCTTCCCACAGTCCAAAGACATACAGTACTAGTAGGTTAAGGTGGAACTACAGTCCCAATTTTGCAGACACAAAAGTATTTAATTTCAGTCACAAAATAAAATCATTGACATTATAGAAAAACTTTACAAACTCAAAATTGAGCACAAAATCATGAATTTTGTGAAAGGACTGTAAGTTACGCCATGTTGTAACAAATTCGCATTCAAGTTCCACACAAATTGCGATGTGATGCAGCCCTTCCTGCTCACTAATCACTGTAATGACTAATGCAATGTGATGTAGGAGAGAAAAGGTATAGGTTATGCAGCAAACATTTCACTGCAAAAAACGTTCCATTCCAAGGTTCTTTATGCAGAGTTAACAATGTAATATTATTTATTGGCAAAAACGTAAAAAAGTTGAGAGCAATATTTCCATTGGATTAAACGAGATGTATTCACAAACCTGCTCCTTTACAATGTCACAGGGCCACAACAGATTATAGGAAGTTTTGCTGCCTCGTTCTGAATCGCAGAACATGGTAATTCTTTAACCTTGAAATGTAGTCTATTTTGTGATGTAATGATGCAATGTCCCTTTACTGAGAGCCAGCAATCAACGGATGTGTCTGATCGTGAATGGTTTTCCCTGTTGTTTGTTGTATTACTTGGTGTTGCATTTTAAGCTGTGCATGAGGCAGGACCCGGAGGCTGCTGCTTCTGCTGGTGCTTCTGCTGGGATTGAGGAAGAGCTGAGCGCCATGTAAGGCAAAGACACTGCGTTCCACTTTATCAGGTGCCTGGAGTGTAAGAGCTGCAGATAATATTGAGTCACATTAATCCCAACATATTTCAAATATTATGAAAATTAAATAAATTAAATCAAATAACTTTCATTAAAAAAATCAATCACTCTTTACCTTGCTTTTTCAGTTGTTTTTAAGGAAAATTGATGCCGAGAATGTGTGAATACTACTTTTTGATGGTTCCAAGACCAATGTGACCTGTTCTATTGCCTGCCAATTGTACGTTCCAGGTTGAAAAATTATTTTTAGGAGGTCAAGGTGTATGAATGATAAGAGAAAAACTGAAATAACCACAGCTACGCAAACACCAGTCCACCAAAAAAAAAATCATTTAATTAAAATAAGGTAACATTTTTTTTTCATCATCATACGGATGAACTGTGCTAAATGTGTTTCTAAAAAGAAAAAGCAGGACGTGAGTCGTGAGCCAAGATCATGACTCTTTTGCTCTTCTTCACATCAGTTTTCATCTGCGAGGAGGAGGAGGAGGGCGGCTCCTGATGTGCTGACACTTGGGGATGTGCCTCTGTGCCGGCCTGGGGGCAAAGCGCCGGCCGCAGTGAGGGCAGGGCACGTAGTCGGGGTTTGGATTCGCGGGGGGCTGGGGCAGGTTCACAACTTTCCCTCCTTGCGTGATCACCTGCTGCACCTCCCTGGCCTGTTTGATGCTCCGAATGAAATCCTCGTGCTTCTGCCTCCAGTTGTTCTTTCTCAGCTGGGAACAGGAAATGAAACCAATAAAACAGCTTCCAGAAAAAGTCCAGACTAGCACTGCGTACACAGTCTGGTCGCAAACCATTCACAAGGCAAGAAAATATCAATACAGTAATAACTTAGCTTTCTGGGGCTACCTTTCAGGTCATTGGGTAGAGAGTACAATTTACGTAGTTATGGTTTTGTTTCCTGTGAGTGCTATTTGCTTGATATGTAGATTTTAACAACAGAATTCAGAAGTCACTAAGACACATTTATTCTGTCTGGCAAATGTGCCTTTGCGGCAGTTATTCAGAAGAGTACTTCATAAAACACTTATTTATTGTCTACATTGATTTATAAGCTGAGTCTGACTCTAGGAGAAAAAAAGGGAAGCTTGGAAAGAGTTTAAGGATAGCCCTTACCACGATTGGCGGTTTAACCTTCTTCTTATGGATGTCTGAGTAGGCGGTTTCTACGAGTGGGTCAGATAAAATATTAAATATACAGTAAAAGCTCACACCTATTCATACCCTTTATGTACTGTATATCTACAATTACGTATACTACGTATACAGTTATCGTATACTATAATACGATAACTACCATTACAAAATGTCTCCCTTTTGATTTGAAGTGGTTCTTTTAAATAAGTAAATTGCAATCACTTAGCCTACATCTGAGCTCCTAATTCATCGCGACGACGGACTGAGACTCCAGTTGGATTTGTGAGAAGTAAAGGGGTGTGCCTGTTTTAAAGCCGATTCATACGTCTTAAACACATGGACATAGATAGCAGTCTGTGTTATATAATTTATCTTTTTATTTTATTTAAATTTAAGTATCACATACACATTTTCAAAGTAACTGTACCCCTTTTAATTATGATCCCCATCGCTCACAGCTCCGAAGGTGAGACGAGGGCTACTTCAGATGGGATTTCCAATATTTCTCTCTTAGCTTGTATACCGGTGGAAAGGAGAGGGGTCTTAAAACGTGTTGATAGTAAGATTGGGATGTATTTGCAGTCTAGATATAGTTTTTTTAATGTTCGGAGCCGCCACAGATTCATTTTCTTCTGACTGCTTTTCTGGATGACAATGACAATGCAAACGATGGTGTTAAGGCGAGGCTGTGCCTTAAGGCTCCTCTGCTTACAATATTCAGCGCGTAAATCGCAAACGAGCGCCTTCCCTTACGATGAAAATGCAGAAAATAAGACCACGAGATTTAAACCTACGGCTTACAAATTTATGCGTAAACACTAAAACCGTATCTTTAGCAAAACTGGCGAGACAATGTGTTTTATCATTTAAAAAAGTACTGGAAAATAAGTAAAGGTTATCACGATAAACAGAGGTTACTGATCTACTACTGTACGCTGTGACCAAAAATGAGAGTCCCACGATCCTCGCAGCCTTCATGCTTTGGTCTTGGCCTGGCCGTTTTTTTTAAGATAATGGGGTCAAGTTAAGAAATTATGCAAGTTTCTAATCAAATCCAAGGGCGCCTCGATCTCCTAAACATCTTTAGAAGGCCGACGGACCACACTGCACGGTCCGGGTCCGTTCCCTGACCCGGTTCTGGATAATGCCAGCTTAAAGTGAAAAATTCTACTGTACATATTATGTTTCTTATTATGGTATATATGTATAATATAGCGCGACCGCTTCACGAAGCTAGAAAGAAAGTTATCCGCCATTTTTATTTTACCTGCAATTGAATTTGCCATTAAAATCATTATTAATACCGCAGCTGCTAAATAACTTACCTAAAAGCGTTCAGATACAAAAGCACTTGAGCTGTAATGTTTGTATACTGTTGGCCCGATGACCTACTTCAAGAAGAATTGTTACATAGACCGCCAAGGACTGTCATCACACTTTACGTCATAAAGCGCTTTAAAACTTTAGACAAGTTCAACACCTCATATTTTGTACTGTTTATCATGGTAAAAGCAACTCAAAGCAATTCTAAAAATGATCGAAAGGTAAAAATACAAGCTTATACGAGCTGTCGTTTTAACATTTATAACATATATTTAAACAAAACATATATAATCTATTTTAATAAAATAGAAAAGTGTTCTTAGTCTTCACTTAAAAGCTGTTAGAAGCTGCCTTTCTGACAAGAGAGTTCTGTGAGTTCCACAGTCTCAGTGCATTAAAGTCAAAACCAGTTGCTTTTTATTTCCTGTTTTACGACAGAGCAAGGAGGGTGTCCACAGACCACTGTGCACCTGCAGACTGATATGGGGGGTAAAAAGTCTAGAAGTTAGTAAATAAGATTTTAACATATGTTCTAAAACACACCGGACACCTGTACAGTGATGCCAACACAGTGATCTGAGCTCCTTCTTTGAGTTAAATCCTAGCATCTGCATTTTTTACAAGTTGTTGCTATGGCAGAGCATGACCAGAGCATAACAGAAACCACCCATTTTCTAACCGCTTCATCCAATTCAGGGTCAGGGGGTCAGGGGGTCGCGGGGCACGGGGGAGCCAGAGCCTCAGAAAGTAATAAGCAGGAGATACCTGGGACTGGATGGTAGTCCAATGCAGGGAAGACACAGACACTCACCAATTATCCCAGAAGCCAATTAACCTACCAGTAGTTCTTTGAACTGTGGGAGGAAGCCGGAGCACCCAAAGCAAACTCATGCAAACATGGGGAGAACATACAAGCTCCATACAGATAGCACCCCAGGTCCAGAAGTGTACCCAGGGCCTCAGCACTGTGAGCTAGCAATGCTAAACGCTGGGCTACTGTGCATGCTAATTTCTAGGCATCAGGTGATCAATCAGGTAGTGTTTCTCAGATAAAAGGACACCAGTTATTTAGTATGAGATTCAAATTGACCTCAGAACAAAATATAACTTATGTTATATAACTTATATAGAACTTACTACAGCATAACTGTCTTATTTGGCTCTTGTAGAAAATATTAACAGCATGCCTATTAAACATACAGTATCTAGCAATCAGCAATCAAAATAAAAACATTTCCAAACATGGAAACTGCCCAGTTAATGAAGCATTTCAAAGACATTAATCTATTCAATAATTACAGTTTTAAGTAGATAACAGATTTATATTCAGATTACGAAAGTATCATAACAACGGCTGCTTGTGTAAGGAATCCATGAATACCACTGTACATGAGAATTCCACACCTATTTGTAATCAATACACAAAATCCTATTGAATTTCAGGTACTTGTTTATTCAGCATTGCTTGACTCCGCGGACTCCTTGTTGTTTCAATATTCTAGCAATAGGACTAATCGCCAATACAGTGCCGTTGTAATCTATTCCTTCTGCCAGCAGAGGACGGTATTCGCACAGCCAGTTCAGGATAAGATACGGTCCTATAAGGAGGGCCATTGTGAAACTCCCCAAAGTGAGCTGAATTAATCTTTTATTCTTCACACCTGCGAAGTCATTCCTTCATTGTGTAATATGAAGGCCTTTCATTATTCACGTATACTACAACATCTGAAAATAATCGGTCTTGAAATAGTTGAATGAAAGAAAATCCTGAATAACTCCTCCAAATGCGTGTTACACTTTCATCAGGTACACACAGTTTGAATGTGATGAACTATAAAAAGTTATTTTAACCATACCCAATGGAGCTCAGGAGTGCGATTGCATACACAATCATGTTTTCAGTGTTTGGACATCAGCCGTACATCAGAACAATCATTTCACTAACACAGCTCCATGTTGAGTGACTTCCCTCCAAAAACACAAAGTCACTTTCCCTTAGCAATTATTGCATGGACTTAGATTATCTGCCTTCTGCATCAAGCCCTGTATGATATACTGTACAAAGCCAAGCTTTGGGATAGTGCTTTGTTTGGATCCTTGTCTTGATCCTTTTGGATCCCAGGCTGCTCATTTGCAATTGAGTTTTGACATTAATTAAAGTGACTATAGCAATGAGGTGGCACTGTGGTTCACAGAGCTGGGGTCCTGGGTTCAATTCCTGGGGTGCAGTCTGGATGGAATTGTATGTTCTCCCTTCATTTGTGTGGATTTCTTCCAGGTGCTCCAGTTTCTTCCCACAGTCCAAAGACATACAGTACTAGTAGGTTAAGGTGGAACTACAGTCCCAATTTTGCAGACACAAAAGTATTTAATTTCAGTCACAAAATAAAATCATTGACATTATAGAAAAACTTTACAAACTCAAAATTGAGCACAAAATCATGAATTTTGTGAAAGGACTGTAAGTTACGCCATGTTGTAACAAATTCGCATTCAAGTTCCACACAAATTGCGATGTGATGCAGCCCTTCCTGCTCACTAATCACTGTAATGACTAATGCAATGTGATGTAGGAGAGAAAAGGTATAGGTTATGCAGCAAACATTTCACTGCAAAAAACGTTCCATTCCAAGGTTCTTTATGCAGAGTTAACAATGTAATATTATTTATTGGCAAAAACGTAAAAAAGTTGAGAGCAATATTTCCATTGGATTAAACGAGATGTATTCACAAACCTGCTCCTTTACAATGTCACAGGGCCACAACAGATTATAGGAAGTTTTGCTGCCTCGTTCTGAATCGCAGAACATGGTAATTCTTTAACCTTGAAATGTAGTCTATTTTGTGATGTAATGATGCAATGTCCCTTTACTGAGAGCCAGCAATCAACGGATGTGTCTGATCGTGAATGGTTTTCCCTGTTGTTTGTTGTATTACTTGGTGTTGCATTTTAAGCTGTGCATGAGGCAGGACCCGGAGGCTGCTGCTTCTGCTGGTGCTTCTGCTGGGATTGAGGAAGAGCTGAGCGCCATGTAAGGCAAAGACACTGCGTTCCACTTTATCAGGTGCCTGGAGTGTAAGAGCTGCAGATAATATTGAGTCACATTAATCCCAACATATTTCAAATATTATGAAAATTAAATAAATTAAATCAAATAACTTTCATTAAAAAAATCAATCACTCTTTACCTTGCTTTTTCAGTTGTTTTTAAGGAAAATTGATGCCGAGAATGTGTGAATACTACTTTTTGATGGTTCCAAGACCAATGTGACCTGTTCTATTGCCTGCCAATTGTACGTTCCAGGTTGAAAAATTATTTTTAGGAGGTCAAGGTGTATGAATGATAAGAGAAAAACTGAAATAACCACAGCTACGCAAACACCAGTCCACCAAAAAAAAATCATTTAATTAAAATAAGGTAACATTTTTTTTTCATCATCATACGGATGAACTGTGCTAAATGTGTTTCTAAAAAGAAAAAGCAGGACGTGAGTCGTGAGCCAAGATCATGACTCTTTTGCTCTTCTTCACTTCAGTTTTCATCTGCGAGGAGGAGGAGGAGGGCGGCTCCTGATGTGCTGACACTTGGGGATGTGCCTCTGTGCCGGCCTGGGGGCAAAGCGCCGGCCGCAGTGAGGGCAGGGCACGTAGTCGGGGTTTGGATTCGCGGGGGGCTGGGGCAGGTTCACAACTTTCCCTCCTTGCGTGATCACCTGCTGCACCTCCCTGGCCTGTTTGATGCTCCGAATGAAATCCTCGTGCTTCTGCCTCCAGTTGTTCTTTCTCAGCTGGGAACAGGAAATGAAACCAATAAAACAGCTTCCAGAAAAAGTCCAGACTAGCACTGCGTACACAGTCTGGTCGCAAACCATTCACAAGGCAAGAAAATATCAATACAGTAATAACTTAGCTTTCTGGGGCTACCTTTCAGGTCATTGGGTAGAGAGTACAATTTACGTAGTTATGGTTTTGTTTCCTGTGAGTGCTATTTGCTTGATATGTAGATTTTAACAACAGAATTCAGAAGTCACTAAGACACATTTATTCTGTCTGGCAAATGTGCCTTTGCGGCAGTTTTTCAGAAGAGTACTTCATAAAACACTTATTTATTGTCTACATTGATTTATAAGCTGAGTCTGACTCTAGGAGAAAAAAAGGGAAGCTTGGAAAGAGTTTAAGGATAGCCCTTACCACGATTGGCGGTTTAACCTTCTTCTTATGGATGTATGTCTCCAGTTCTGTTCCCTTGGCCCTGTGCTTGAAAGAGTCAAAAACCTTCCTCTTTGAATTCTGAAGCTTCTTGCAGATCTTGCTGTGTTTCTCCAGCCTCTCTACAGCAAACTTCCTGTGACACAGTTCACAGGGCACCAGCTGAGGGTTTCCACTCTGGCTATTCTCATATGGAAATTGCTCAGCGGTAGGGCAGATCAGACTTGTAGGGGACAGATATCTGTTTTCCACTGACAGAGTTTGTTCATCCAGACATGTGGTGTTATTTCTGAAGTGGGCCTGCGCGGCCTGTGCCGCTGACACGTCGCTTTCAGGGAGCCTTGCTTTCTTGAGATACTTTCTCCTTCCACAGGGGACGTCTTCTAGCCCACGGCTGCAAGGGCTCACTTGACGTCTCTCCTGATGGGAAAGCGAAGAGGGAAAGTGCGATTCTGCGCATCCGCCATCTTCCATTGGAGAACCATAATCAAGGTTGTCTCCTCTGATAGGAAGGGCTTTCCTTGGAGTGAAGGCTTTTTGCTTCTCCATTCTGCAGGTCAGAAGAGGCACGGCCTTAGAGTGGTGGTTGGCCCATGGTCCTCTGGGGCAAAGCTCGCTCTGCCTCGCCTGGAGTGTCTTCCTTAGGGTCAGGAGTCCTCTATTTTCCCTTCCGGCCACCTCTCTGGAGTCTTCCATCTCTCTCGGAACCATCCTCAGCTCCTCCTGAGCTCTGAAGAGCTTCGCCTGCATCATGGCCTCCTTCTGGCGAATCTCATCCTTCATCATGGCCTCCTTCCGGCGCATCTCATCCTGCAGGCTGGCCTCTCTCCGGCGATGCTCCTCCTTCAGCGCGGCCTCTGCCTCGGCCACTTTTCGTAGCTCCTCTTGCAACTGAAAGTGCTCCTTCCCATTGGCATGAGAAGGGCATTGCCCTGGAGGGGTCGCCACCATGGGGAGGACAGTCCTGTCCTTAGGTTTGCGTACTCTTGAGCCCCTCCTGCCCGGCCTCTCGCAGGGCCTCTCATGACCATCCTGAGGCGGGGTGGGGGCAAACAAGGAATCACTCTGTGCTTCCGGGCGGTCCACAGCCCGAACCTCACCAGGGCCGGAGACTTTCCTGTTACCCATAGGCTTCAGGGGGTAAGACCGATCATACCCCACAATGTTCTTCTCGGGGCCCTATTGGGCTTGGAAGCGATAGCTGTTCCCCGTCTTCTTCTCCGCAGCGTATTTGACATATTGGAAACATTTTCTCATCTTCTGTAGAGCTGCCTCCTGCCGCCGATTGTACATGGCGATCATTTTTTTCTCCTTTTCCTGCATCAGTTTCTCTTGGAAGGTGTCCTTCAGAAGCTGTATCTTGGGAGGCGGGCAGTACGTGGAAATCAGATCCTGTTGCCTTAAGGGCGCGGGTCGATTCGAGTCTGTGTCCTTCGGGGAGGGGGACAGAGCACCAGGCTTAGGACTGGGCTCCATTGGCAAATGAGATATGAGCTTTGTTTCCCAGGTATCTGGAAAAGGTAAAAATGGCAAATAAATGATATCCTGCACAGTCTAGTATGGTCTAATAGAAAAGAATAAAAAAAAACAATTCAGGAAATACACAACTTTTTAATATTAAACCTAATGGTGTTGAATGCTGCATGCTGACTCAGTAGGAGACAGATCCTAAACATAAACATTATAATAAACATTTGTTTCCCAAATAACATTCTCAATGTTCAGAATGCTTAAAGTCATGAGCTTTTTTAAAAATGTTTAACTGAAACCTGGAAATGTGCTATTTCATTTCAAAGCTTGTATTATATCTATGATATAAATGTTTTTTTATATAAAATTAACCCATTATGCAACAGGGGTTTGAGCAAAAGTCACTGTGAATAAGGGAATTTATCAATATTAATTAGCCGTTTCACTACATTATAGATAGCTGAAGGATTATGATACAGTATATCGATTTCGCTACAAATTGACAAGCATATTTGATGACACTTACCAAACAAGTTTTAAACAGCGGAGAAATAGTTCACCACGACGATAGCAATGCAATGTTTGACTGCATCTCCCTATGTGATATATCTGTATTTGGGTATATACAGATCACGTAATTCAGGGAGCACTGTTACGTCAGGTCACCAACCATTATTACGACGCTCATATGTCATAGAGCTCCTTAGGATGTTTGTATAATCTTTATCCAAATTTTCATATGGCCGCAGTTACGGCGTTTATTTTACAGTTAATGTAACAGGGTGTCATTATATTTTTCTGTCTTTATGGTGGCAGACCACTTAAATAAATCTGAGTAGGCGGTTTCTACAAGTGGGTCAGATAAAATATTAAATATACAGTAAAAGCTCACACCTATTCATACCCTTTATGTACTGTATATCTACAATTACGTATACTATGTATACAGTTATCGTATACTATAATACGATAACTACCATTACAAAATGTCTCCCTTTTGATTTGAAGTGGTTCTTTTAAATAAGTAAATTGCAATCACTTAGCCTACATCTGAGCTCCTAATTCATCGCGACGACGGACTGAGACTCCAGTCGGATTTGTGAGAAGGGGTGTGCCTGTTTTAAAACCGATTCATACGTCTTAAACACATGGACATAGATAGCAGTCTGTGTTATATAATTTATCTTTTTATTTTATTTAAATTTAAGTATCACATACACATTTTCAAAGTAACTGTACCCCTTTTAATTATGATCCCCATCGCTCACAGCTCCGAAGGTGAGACGAGGGCTACTTCAGATGGGATTTCCAATATTTCTCTCTTAGCTTGTATACCGGTGGAAAGGAGAGGGGTCTTAAAACGTGTTGATAGTAAGATTGGGATGTATTTGCAGTCTAGATATAGTTTTTTTAATGTTCGGAGCCGCCACAGATTCATTTTCTTACGACTGCTTTTCTGGATGACAATGACAATGCAAACGATGGTGTTAAGGCGAGGCTGTGCCTTAAGGCTCCTCTGCTTACAATGTTCAGCGCGTAAATCGCAAACGAGCGCCTTCCCTTACGATGAAAATGCAGAAAATAAGACCACGAGATTTAAACCTCCGGCTTACAAATTTATGCGTAAACACTAAAACCGTATCTTTAGCAAAACTGGCGAGACAATGTGTTTTATCATTTAAAAAAGTACTGGAAAATAATTAAAGGTTATCACGATAAACAGAGGTTACTGATCTACTACTGTACGCTGTGACCAAAAATGAGAGTCCCCCGATCCTCGCAGCCTTCATGCTTTGGTCTGGGCCTGGCCGTTTTTTTTTTAGGATAATGGGGTCAAGTTAAGAAATTATGCAAGTTTCTAATCAAATCCAAGGGCGCCCCGATCTCCTAAACATCTTTAGAAGGCCGACGGACCACACTGCACGGTCCGGGTCCGGGCCCTGACCCGGTTCTGGATAATGCCAGCTTAAAGTGAAAAATTCTACTGTACATATTATGTTTCTTATTATGGTATATATGTATAATACAGTGCGACCGCTTCACGAAGCTAGAAAGAAAGTTATCCGCCTTTTTTATTTTACCTGCAATTGAATTTGCCATTAAAATCATTATTAATACCGCAGCTGCTAAATAACTTACCTAAAAGCGTTCAGATACAAAAGCACTTGAGCTGTAATGTTTGTATACTGTTGGCCCGATGACCTACTTCAAGAAGAATTGTTACATAGACCGCCAAGGACTGTCATCACACTTTACGTCATAAAGCGCTTTAAAACTTTTGACAAGTTCAACACCTCATATTTTGTACTGTTTATCATGTTAAAAGCAACTCAAAGCAATTATAAAAATGATCGAAAGGTAAAAATACAAGCTTATACGAGCTGTCGTTTTAACATTTATAACATATATTTAAACAAAACATATATCATCTATTTTAATAAAATAGAAAAGTGTTCTTAGTCTTCACTTAAAAGCTGTTAGAAGCTGCCTTTCTGACAAGAGAGTTCTGTGAGTTCCACAGTCTCAGTGCATTAAAGTCAAAACCAGTTGCTTTTTATTTCCTGTTTTACGACAGAGCAAGGAGGGTGTCCACAGACCACTGTGCACCTGCAGGCTGATATGGGGGGTAAAAAGTCTAGAAGTTAGTAAATAAGATTTTAACATATGTTCTAAAACAAACCGGACACCTGTACAGTGATGCCAACACAGTGATCTGAGCTCCTTCTTTGAGTTAAATCCTAGCATCTGCATTTTTTACAAGTTGTTGCTATGGCAGAGCATGACCAGAGCATAACAGAAACCACCCATTTTCTAACCGCTTCATCCAATTCAGGGTCAGGGGGTCAGGGGGTCGCGGGGCACGGGGGAGCCAGAGCCTCAGAAAGTAATAAGCAGGAGATACCTGGGACTGGATGGTAGTCCAATGCAGGGAAGACACAGACACTCACCAATTATCCCAGAAGCCAATTAACCTACCAGTAGTTCTTTGAACTGTGGGAGGAAGCCGGAGCACCCAAAGCAAACTCATGCAAACATGGGGAGAACATACAAGCTCCATACAGATAGCACCCCAGGTCCAGAAGTGTACCCAGGGCCTCAGCACTGTGATTTAGCAATGCTAAACGCTGGACTACTGTGCATGCAAATTTCTAGGCATCAGGTGATCAATCAGGTAGTGTTTCTCAGATAAAAGGACACCAGTAATTTAGTATGAGATTCAAATTGACCTCAGAACAAAATATAACTTATGTTATATAACTTATATAGAACTTACTACAGCATAACTGTCTTATTTGTAGAAAATATTAACAGCATGCCTATTAAACATACAGTATCTAGCAATCAGCAATCAAAATAAAAACATTTCCAAACATGGAAACTGCCCAGTTAATGAAGCATTTCAAAGACATTAATCTATTCAATAATTACAGTTTTAAGTAGATAACAGATTTATATTCAGATTACGAAAGCATCATAACAACTGCTGCTTGTGTAAGGAATCCATGAATACCACTGTACATGAGAATTCCACACCTATTTGTAATCAATACACAAAATCCTATTGAATTTCAGGTACTTGTTTATTCAGCATTGCTTGACTCCGCGGACTCCTTGTTGTTTCAATATTCTAGCAATAGGACTAATCGCCAATACAGTGCCGTTGTAATCTATTCCTTCTGCCAGCAGAGGACGGTATTCGCACAGCCAGTTCAGGATAAGATACGCTCCTCGCAGTTCACAGTACAACTGGCCAAAGCCGTATTCGGAATATGCTCTCGATAACCTCGTTTAGTTTAAGTACGGCCATATTTCATATCAACCCACAGATGCATTGCATAAACACTAGAATTCTGGTTGTACTTAAATTGACCTTATACGTTTTGGATTATGTTTAACCTTCTTCAATTTCTTCAACCATATTTTGAGATGATTACGTTTACAGAAGCAAATATTATTCAGTGCTTTTTCTTCACTCCTTTAATCAAACCCACATTTCTATAAGGAGGGCCATTGTGAAACTCCCCAAAGTGAGCTGAATTAATCTTTTATTCTTCACACCTGCGAAGTCATTCCTACATTGTGTAATTTGAAGGCCTTTCATTATTCACGTATACTACAACATCTGAAAATAATGGGTCTTGAAATAGTTGAATGAAAGAAAATCCTGAATAACTCCTCCAAATGCGTGTTACACTTTCATCAAGTACACACACTTTGAATGTGATGAACTATAAAAAGTTATTTTAACCATACCCAATGGAGCTCAGGAGTGCGATTGCATACACAATCATGTTTTCAGTGTTTGGACATCAGCCGTACATCAGAACAATCATTTCACTAACACAGCTCCATGTTGAGTGACTTCCCTCCAAGAACACAAAGTCACTTTCCCTTAGCAATTATTGCATGGACTTTGATTATCTGCCTTCTGCATCAAGCCCTGTATTATATACGGTACAAAGCCAAGCTTTGGGATAGTGCTTTGTTTGGATCCTTGTCTTGATCCTTTTGGATCCCAGGCTGCTCATTTGCAAATGAGTTTTGACATTAATTCTAGTGACTATAGCAATGAGCTGGCACTGTGGTTCACAGAGCTGGGGTCCTGGGTTCAATTCCTGGGGTGCAGTCTGGATGGAATTGTATGTTCTCCCTTCATTTGTGTGGATTTCTTCCAGGTGCTCCAGTTTCTTCCCACAGTCCAAAGACATACAGTACTAGTAGGTTAAGGTGGAACTACAGTCCCAATTTTGCAGACACAAAATTATTTAATTTCAGTCACAAAATAAAATCATTGACATTATAGAAAAACTTTACAAACTCAAAATTGAGCACAAAATCATGAATTTTGTGAAAGGACTGTAAGTTACGCCATGTTGTAACAAATTCGCATTCAAGTTCCACACAAATTGCGATGTGATGCAGCCCTTCCTGCTCACTAATCACTGTAATGACTAATGCAATGTGATGTAGGAGAGAAAGGGTATAGGTTATGCAGCAAACATTTCACTGCAAAAAACGTTCCATTCCAAGGTTCTTTATGCAGAGTTAACAATGTAGTATTATTTATTGGCAAAAACGTAAAAAAGTTGAGAGCAATATTTCCATTGGATTAAACGAGATGTATTCACAAGCCTGCTCCTTTACAATGTCACAGGGCCACAACAGATTATAGGAAGTTTTGCTGCCTCGTTCTGAATCGCAGAACATGGTAATTCTTTAACCTTGAAATGTAGTCTATTTTGTGATGTAATGATGCAATGTCCCTTTACTGAGAGCCAGCAATCAACGGATGTGTCTGATCGTGAATGGTTTTCCCTGTTGTTTGTTGTATTACTTGGTGTTGCATTTTAAGCTGTGCATCATCATACGGATGAACTGTGCTAAATGTGTTTCTAAAAAGAAAAAGCAGGACGTGAGTCGTGAGCCAAGATCATGACTCTTTTGCTCTTCTTCACATCAGTTTTCATCTGCGAGGAGGAGGAGGAGGGCGGCTCCTGATGTGCTGACACTTGGGGAAGTGCCTCTGTGCCGGCCTGGGGGCAAAGCGCCGGCCGCAGTGAGGGCAGGGCACGTAGTCGGGGTTTGGATTCGCGGGGGGCTGGGGCAGGTTCACAACTTTCCCTCCTTGCGTGATCACCTGCTGCACCTCCCTGGCCTGTTTGATGCTCCGAATGAAATCCTCGTGCTTCTGCCTCCAGTTGTTCTTTCTCAGCTGGGAACAGGAAATGAAACCAATAAAACAGCTTCCAGAAAAAGTCCAGACTAGCACTGCGTACACAGTCTGGTCACAAACCATTCACAAGGCAAGAAAATATCAATACAGTAATAACGTAGCTTTCTGGGGCTACCTTTCAGGTCATTGGGTAGAGAGTACAATTTACGTAGTTATGGTTTTGTTTCCTGTGAGTGCTATTTGCTTGATATGTAGATTTTTACAACAGAATTCAGAAGTCACTAAGACACATTTATTCTGTCTGGCAAATGTGCCTTTGCGGCAGTTTTTCAGAAGAGTACTTCATAAAACACTTATTTATTGTCTACATTGATTTATAAGCTGAGTCTGACTCTAGGAGAAAAAAAGGGAAGCTTGGAAAGAGTTTAAGGATAGCCCTTACCACGATTGGCGGTTTAACCTTCTTCTTATGGATGTATGTCTCCAGTTCTGTTCCCTTGGCCCTGTGCTTGAAAGAGTCAAAAACCTTCCTCTTTGAATTCTGAAGCTTCTTGCAGATCTTGCTGTGTTTCTCCAGCCTCTCTACAGCAAACTTCCCGTGACACAGTTCACAGGGCACCAGCCGAGGGTTTCCACTCTGGCTATTCTCATATGGAAATTGCTCAGCGGTAGGGCACATCAGACTTGTAGGGGACAAATATCTGTTTTCCACTGACAGAGTTTGTTCATCCAGACATGTGGTGTTATTTCTGAAGTGGCCCTGCGCGGCCTGTGCCGCTGACACGTCGCTTTCAGGGAGCCTTGCTTTCTTGAGATACTTTCTCCTTCCACAGGGGACGTCTTCTAGCCCACGGCTGCAAGGGCTCACTTGACGTCTCTCCTGATGGGAAAGCGCAGAGGGAAAGTGCGATTCTGCGCATCCGCCATCTTCCATTGGAGAACCATAATCAAGGTTGTCTCCTCTGATAGGAAGGGCTTTCCTTGGAGTGAAGGCTTTTTGCTTCTCCATTCTGCAGGTCAGAAGAGGCACGGCCTTAGAGCGGTGGTTGGCCCATGGTCCTCTGGGGCAAAGCTCGCTCTGCCTCGCCTCTATTTTCCCTTCCGGCCACCTCTCTGGAGTCTTCCATCTCTCTCGGAACCATCCTCAGCTCCTCCTGAGCTCTGAAGAGCTTCGCCTGCATCATGGCCTCCTTCTGGCGAATCTCGTCCTTCATCATGGCCTCCTTCCGGCGCATCTCATCCTGCAGGCTGGCCTCCCTCCGGCGATGCTCCTCCTTCAGCGCGGCCTCTGCCTCGGCCACTTTTCGTAGCTCCTCTTGCAACTGAAAGTGCTCCTTCCCATTGGCATGAGAAGGGCATTGCCCTGGAGGGGTCGCCACCATGGGGAGGACAGTCCTGTCCTTAGGTTTGCGTACTCTTGAGCCCCTCCTGCCCGGCCTCTCGCAGGGCCTCTCATGACCATCCTGAGGCGGGGTGGGGGCAAACAAGGAATCACTCTGTGCGTCCGGGCGGTCCACAGCCCGAACCTCACCAGGGCCGGAGACTTTCCTGTTACCCATAGGCTTCAGGGGGTAAGACCGATCATACCCCACAATGTTCTTCTCGGGGCCCTGTTGGGCTTGGAAGCGATAGCTGTTCCCCATCTTCTTCTCCGCAGCGTATTTGACATATTGGAAACATTTTCTCATCTTCTGTAGAGCTGCCTCCTGCCGCCGATTGTACATGGCGATCATTTTTTTCTCCTTTTCCTGCATCAGTTTCTCTTGGAAGGTGTCCTTCAGAAGCTGTATCTTGGGAGGCGGGCAGTACGTGGAAATCAGATCCTGTTGCCTTAAGGGCGCGGGTCGATTCGAGTCTGTGTCCTTCGGGGAGGGGGACAGAGCACCAGGCTTAGGACTGGGCTCCATTGGCAAATGAGATATGAGCTTTGTTTCCCAGGTATCTGGAAAAGGCAAAAATGGCAAATAAATGATATCCTGCACAGTCTAGTATGGTCTAATAGAAAAGAATAAAAAAAAAACAATTCAGGAAATAAACAACTTTTTAATATTAAACCTAATGGTGTTGAATGCTGCATGCTGACTCAGTAGGAGACAGATCCTAAACATAAACATTATAATAAACATTTGTTTCCCAAATAACATTCTCAATGTTCAGAATGCTTAAAGTCATGAGCTTTTTTAAAAATGTTTAACTGAAACCTGGAAATGTGCTATTTCATTTCAAAGCTTGTATTATATCTATGATATAAATGTTTTTTTATATAAAATTAACCCATTATGCAACAGGGGTTTGAGCAAAAGTCACTGTGAATAAGGGAATTTATCAATATTAATTAGCCGTTTCACTACATTATAGATAGCTGAAGGATTATGATACAGTATATCGATTTCGCTACAAATTGACAAGCATATTTGATGACACTTACCAAACAAGTTTTAAACAGCGGAGAAATAGTTCACCACGACGATAGCAATGCAATGTTTGACTGCATCTCCCTATGTGATATATCTGTATTTGGGTATATACAGATCACGTAATTCAGGGAGCACTGTTACGTCAGGTCACCAACCATTATTACGACGCTCATATGTCATAGAGCTCCTTAGGATGTTTGTATAATCTTTATCCAAATTTTCATATGGCCGCAGTTACGGCGTTTATTTTACAGTTAATGTAACAGGGTGTCATTATATTTTTCTGTCTTTATGGTGGCAGACCACTTAAATAAATCTGAGTAGGCGGTTTCTACAAGTGGGTCAGATAAAATATTAAATATACAGTAAAAGCTCACACCTATTCATACCCTTTATGTACTGTATATCTACAATTACGTATACTACGTATACAGTTATCGTATACTATAATACGATAACTACCATTACAAAATGTCTCCCTTTTGATTTGAAGTGGTTCTTTTAAATAAGTAAATTGCAATCACTTAGCCTACATCTGAGCTCCTAATTCATCGCGACGACGGACTGAGACTCCAGTCGGATTTGTGAGAAGTAAAGGGGTGTGCCTGTTTTAAAACCGATTCATACGTCTTAAACACATGGACATAGATAGCAGTCTGTGTTATATAATTTATCTTTTTATTTTATTTAAATTTAAGTATCACATACACATTTTCAAAGTAACTGTACCCCTTTTAATTATGATCCCCATCGCTCACAGCTCCGAAGGTGAGACGAGGGCTACTTCAGATGGGATTTCCAATATTTCTCTCTTAGCTTGTATACCGGTGGAAAGGAGAGGGGTCTTAAAACGTGTTGATAGTAAGATTGGGATGTATTTGCAGTCTAGATATAGTTTTTTTAATGTTCGGAGCCGCCACAGATTCATTTTCTTACGACTGCTTTTCTGGATGACAATGACAATGCAAACGATGGTGTTAAGGCGAGGCTGTGCCTTAAGGCTCCTCTGCTTACAATATTCAGCGCGTAAATCGCAAACGAGCGCCTTCCCTTACGATGAAAATGCAGAAAATAAGACCACGAGATTTAAACCTACGGCTTACAAATTTATGCGTAAACACTAAAACCGTATCTTTAGCAAAACTGGCGAGACAATGTGTTTTATCATTTAAAAAAGTACTGGAAAATAATTAAAGGTTATCACGATAAACAGAGGTTACTGATCTACTACTGTACGCTGTGACCAAAAATGAGAGTCCCCCGATCCTCGCAGCCTTCATGCTTTGGTCTGGGCCTGGCCGTTTTTTTTTTAGGATAATGGGGTCAAGTTAAGAAATTATGCAAGTTTCTAATCAAATCCAAGGGCGCCCCGATCTCCTAAACATCTTTAGAAGGCCGACGGACCACACTGCACGGTCCGGGTCCGGGCCCTGACCCGGTTCTGGATAATGCCAGCTTAAAGTGAAAAATTCTACTGTACATATTATGTTTCTTATTATGGTATATATGTATAATACAGCGCGACCGCTTCACGAAGCTAGAAAGAAAGTTATCCGCCTTTTTTATTTTACCTGCAATTGAATTTGCCATTAAAATCATTATTAATACCGCAGCTGCTAAATAACTTACCTAAAAGCGTTCAGATACAAAAGCACTTGAGCTGTAATGTTTGTATACTGTTGGCCCGATGACCTACTTCAAGAAGAATTGTTACATAGACCGCCAAGGACTGTCATCACACTTTACGTCATAAAGCGCTTTAAAACTTTTGACAAGTTCAACACCTCATATTTTGTACTGTTTATCATGTTAAAAGCAACTCAAAGCAATTATAAAAATGATCGAAAGGTAAAAATACAAGCTTATACGAGCTGTCGTTTTAACATTTATAACATATATTTAAACAAAACATATATCATCTATTTTAATCAAATAGAAAAGTGTTCTTAGTCTTCACTTAAAAGCTGTTAGAAGCTGCCTTTCTGACAAGAGAGTTCTGTGAGTTCCACAGTCTCAGTGCATTAAAGTCAAAACCAGTTGCTTTTTATTTCATGTTTTACGACAGAGCAAGGAGGGTGTCCACAGACCACTGTGCACCTGCAGGCTGATATGGGGGGTAAAAAGTCTAGAAGTTAGTAAATAAGATTTTAGCACATGTTCTAAAACAAACCGGACACCTGTACAGTGATGCCAACACAGTGATCTGAGCTCCTTCTTTGAGTTAAATCCTAGCATCTGCATTTTTTACAAGTTGTTGCTATGGCAGAGCATGACCAGAGCATAACAGAAACCACCCATTTTCTAACCGCTTCATCCAATTCAGGGTCAGGGGGTCAGGGGGTCGCGGGGCACGGGGGAGCCAGAGCCTCAGAAAGTAATAAGCAGGAGATACCTGGGACTAGATGGTAGTCCAATGCAGGGAAGACACAGACACTCACCAATTATCCCAGAAGCCAATTAACCTACCAGTAGTTCTTTGAACTGTGGGAGGAAGCCGGAGCACCCAAAGCAAACTCATGCAAACATGGGGAGAACATACAAGCTCCATACAGATAGCACCCCAGGTCCAGAAGTGTACCCAGGGCCTCAGCACTGTGAGCTAGCAATGCTAAACGCTGGGCTACTGTGCATGCAAATTTCTAGGCATCAGGTGATCAATCAGGTAGTGTTTCTCAGATAAAAGGACACCAGTAATTTAGTATGAGATTCAAATTGACCTCAGAACAAAATATAACTTATGTTATATAACTTATATAGAATTTACTACAGCATAACTGTCTTATTTGTAGAAAATATTAACAGCATGCCTATTAAACATACAGTATCTAGCAATCAGCAATCAAAATAAAAACATTTCCAAACATGGAAACTGCCCAGTTAATGAAGCATTTCAAAGACATTAATCTATTCAATAATTACAGTTTTAAGTAGATAACAGATTTATATTCAGATTACGAAAGCATCATAACAACTGCTGCTTGTGTAAGGAATCCATGAATACCACTGTACATGAGAATTCCACACCTATTTGTAATCAATACACAAAATCCTATTGAATTTCAGGTACTTGTTTATTCAGCATTGCTTGACTCCGCGGACTCCTTGTTGTTTCAATATTCTAGCAATAGGACTAATCGCCAATACAGTGCCGTTGTAATCTATTCCTTCTGCCAGCAGAGGACGGTATTCGCACAGCCAGTTCAGGATAAGATACGCTCCTCGCAGTTCACAGTACAACTGGCCAAAGCCGTATTCGGAATATGCTCTCGATAACCTCGTTTAGTTTAAGTACGGCCATATTTCATATCAACCCACAGATGCATTGCATAAACACTAGAATTCTGGTTGTACTTAAATTGACCTTATACGTTTTGGATTATGTTTAACCTTCTTCAATTTCTTCAACCATATTTTGAGATGATTACGTTTACAGAAGCAAATATTATTCAGTGCTTTTTCTTCACTCCTTTAATCAAACCCACATTTCTATAAGGAGGGCCATTGTGAAACTCCCCAAAGTGAGCTGAATTAATCTTTTATTCTTCACACCTGCGAAGTCATTCCTACATTGTGTAATTTGAAGGCCTTTCATTATTCACGTATACTTCAACATCTGAAAATAATGGGTCTTGAAATAGTTGAATGAAAGAAAATCCTGAATAACTCCTCCAAATGCGTGTTACACTTTCATCAAGTACACACACTTTGAATGTGATGAACTATAAAAAGTTATTTTAACCATACCCAATGGAGCTCAGGAGTGCGATTGCATACACAATCATGTTTTCAGTGTTTGGACATCAGCCGTACATCAGAACAATCATTTCACTAACACAGCTCCATGTTGAGTGACTTCCCTCCAAGAACACAAAGTCACTTTCCCTTAGCAATTATTGCATGGACTTTGATTATCTGCCTTCTGCATCAAGCCCTGTATTATATACGGTACAAAGCCAAGCTTTGGGATAGTGCTTTGTTTGGATCCTTGTCTTGATCCTTTTGGATCCCAGGCTGCTCATTTGCAAATGAGTTTTGACATTAATTCTAGTGACTATAGCAATGAGCTGGCACTGTGGTTCACAGAGCTGGGGTCCTGGGTTCAATTCCTGGGGTGCAGTCTGGATGGAATTGTATGTTCTCCCTTCATTTGTGTGGATTTCTTCCAGGTGCTCCAGTTTCTTCCCACAGTCCAAAGACATACAGTACTAGTAGGTTAAGGTGGAACTACAGTCCCAATTTTGCAGACACAAAATTATTTAATTTCAGTCACAAAATAAAATCATTGACATTATAGAAAAACTTTACAAACTCAAAATTGAGCACAAAATCATGAATTTTGTGAAAGGACTGTAAGTTACGCCATGTTGTAACAAATTCGCATTCAAGTTCCACACAAATTGCGATGTGATGCAGCCCTTCCTGCTCACTAATCACTGTAATGACTAATGCAATGTGATGTAGGAGAGAAAGGGTATAGGTTATGCAGCAAACATTTCACTGCAAAAAACGTTCCATTCCAAGGTTCTTTATGCAGAGTTAACAATGTAGTATTATTTATTGGCAAAAACGTAAAAAAGTTGAGAGCAATATTTCCATTGGATTAAACGAGATGTATTCACAAGCCTGCTCCTTTACAATGTCACAGGGCCACAACAGATTATAGGAAGTTTTGCTGCCTCGTTCTGAATCGCAGAACATGGTAATTCTTTAACCTTGAAATGTAGTCTATTTTGTGATGTAATGATGCAATGTCCCTTTACTGAGAGCCAGCAATCAACGGATGTGTCTGATCGTGAATGGTTTTCCCTGTTGTTTGTTGTATTACTTGGTGTTGCATTTTAAGCTGTGCATCATCATACGGATGAACTGTGCTAAATGTGTTTCTAAAAAGAAAAAGCAGGACGTGAGTCGTGAGCCAAGATCATGACTCTTTTGCTCTTCTTCACATCAGTTTTCATCTGCGAGGAGGAGGAGGAGGGCGGCTCCTGATGTGCTGACACTTGGGGAAGTGCCTCTGTGCCGGCCTGGGGGCAAAGCGCCGGCCGCAGTGAGGGCAGGGCACGTAGTCGGGGTTTGGATTCGCGGGGGGCTGGGGCAGGTTCACAACTTTCCCTCCTTGCGTGATCACCTGCTGCACCTCCCTGGCCTGTTTGATGCTCCGAATGAAATCCTCGTGCTTCTGCCTCCAGTTGTTCTTTCTCAGCTGGGAACAGGAAATGAAACCAATAAAACAGCTTCCAGAAAAAGTCCAGACTAGCACTGCGTACACAGTCTGGTCACAAACCATTCACAAGGCAAGAAAATATCAATACAGTAATAACGTAGCTTTCTGGGGCTACCTTTCAGGTCATTGGGTAGAGAGTACAATTTACGTAGTTATGGTTTTGTTTCCTGTGAGTGCTATTTGCTTGATATGTAGATTTTTACAACAGAATTCAGAAGTCACTAAGACACATTTATTCTGTCTGGCAAATGTGCCTTTGCGGCAGTTTTTCAGAAGAGTACTTCATAAAACACTTATTTATTGTCTACATTGATTTATAAGCTGAGTCTGACTCTAGGAGAAAAAAAGGGAAGCTTGGAAAGAGTTTAAGGATAGCCCTTACCACGATTGGCGGTTTAACCTTCTTCTTATGGATGTATGTCTCCAGTTCTGTTCCCTTGGCCCTGTGCTTGAAAGAGTCAAAAACCTTCCTCTTTGAATTCTGAAGCTTCTTGCAGATCTTGCTGTGTTTCTCCAGCCTCTCTACAGCAAACTTCCCGTGACACAGTTCACAGGGCACCAGCCGAGGGTTTCCACTCTGGCTATTCTCATATGGAAATTGCTCAGCGGTAGGGCACATCAGACTTGTAGGGGACAAATATCTGTTTTCCACTGACAGAGTTTGTTCATCCAGACATGTGGTGTTATTTCTGAAGTGGCCCTGCGCGGCCTGTGCCGCTGACACGTCGCTTTCAGGGAGCCTTGCTTTCTTGAGATACTTTCTCCTTCCACAGGGGACGTCTTCTAGCCCACGGCTGCAAGGGCTCACTTGACGTCTCTCCTGATGGGAAAGCGCAGAGGGAAAGTGCGATTCTGCGCATCCGCCATCTTCCATTGGAGAACCATAATCAAGGTTGTCTCCTCTGATAGGAAGGGCTTTCCTTGGAGTGAAGGCTTTTTGCTTCTCCATTCTGCAGGTCAGAAGAGGCACGGCCTTAGAGCGGTGGTTGGCCCATGGTCCTCTGGGGCAAAGCTCGCTCTGCCTCGCCTCTATTTTCCCTTCCGGCCACCTCTCTGGAGTCTTCCATCTCTCTCGGAACCATCCTCAGCTCCTCCTGAGCTCTGAAGAGCTTCGCCTGCATCATGGCCTCCTTCTGGCGAATCTCGTCCTTCATCATGGCCTCCTTCCGGCGCATCTCATCCTGCAGGCTGGCCTCCCTCCGGCGATGCTCCTCCTTCAGCGCGGCCTCTGCCTCGGCCACTTTTCGTAGCTCCTCTTGCAACTGAAAGTGCTCCTTCCCATTGGCATGAGAAGGGCATTGCCCTGGAGGGGTCGCCACCATGGGGAGGACAGTCCTGTCCTTAGGTTTGCGTACTCTTGAGCCCCTCCTGCCCGGCCTCTCGCAGGGCCTCTCATGACCATCCTGAGGCGGGGTGGGGGCAAACAAGGAATCACTCTGTGCGTCCGGGCGGTCCACAGCCCGAACCTCACCAGGGCCGGAGACTTTCCTGTTACCCATAGGCTTCAGGGGGTAAGACCGATCATACCCCACAATGTTCTTCTCGGGGCCCTGTTGGGCTTGGAAGCGATAGCTGTTCCCCATCTTCTTCTCCGCAGCGTATTTGACATATTGGAAACATTTTCTCATCTTCTGTAGAGCTGCCTCCTGCCGCCGATTGTACATGGCGATCATTTTTTTCTCCTTTTCCTGCATCAGTTTCTCTTGGAAGGTGTCCTTCAGAAGCTGTATCTTGGGAGGCGGGCAGTACGTGGAAATCAGATCCTGTTGCCTTAAGGGCGCGGGTCGATTCGAGTCTGTGTCCTTCGGGGAGGGGGACAGAGCACCAGGCTTAGGACTGGGCTCCATTGGCAAATGAGATATGAGCTTTGTTTCCCAGGTATCTGGAAAAGGCAAAAATGGCAAATAAATGATATCCTGCACAGTCTAGTATGGTCTAATAGAAAAGAATAAAAAAAAAACAATTCAGGAAATAAACAACTTTTTAATATTAAACCTAATGGTGTTGAATGCTGCATGCTGACTCAGTAGGAGACAGATCCTAAACATAAACATTATAATAAACATTTGTTTCCCAAATAACATTCTCAATGTTCAGAATGCTTAAAGTCATGAGCTTTTTTAAAAATGTTTAACTGAAACCTGGAAATGTGCTATTTCATTTCAAAGCTTGTATTATATCTATGATATAAATGTTTTTTTATATAAAATTAACCCATTATGCAACAGGGGTTTGAGCAAAAGTCACTGTGAATAAGGGAATTTATCAATATTAATTAGCCGTTTCACTACATTATAGATAGCTGAAGGATTATGATACAGTATATCGATTTCGCTACAAATTGACAAGCATATTTGATGACACTTACCAAACAAGTTTTAAACAGCGGAGAAATAGTTCACCACGACGATAGCAATGCAATGTTTGACTGCATCTCCCTATGTGATATATCTGTATTTGGGTATATACAGATCACGTAATTCAGGGAGCACTGTTACGTCAGGTCACCAACCATTATTACGACGCTCATATGTCATAGAGCTCCTTAGGATGTTTGTATAATCTTTATCCAAATTTTCATATGGCCGCAGTTACGGCGTTTATTTTACAGTTAATGTAACAGGGTGTCATTATATTTTTCTGTCTTTATGGTGGCAGACCACTTAAATAAATCTGAGTAGGCGGTTTCTACAAGTGGGTCAGATAAAATATTAAATATACAGTAAAAGCTCACACCTATTCATACCCTTTATGTACTGTATATCTACAATTACGTATACTACGTATACAGTTATCGTATACTATAATACGATAACTACCATTACAAAATGTCTCCCTTTTGATTTGAAGTGGTTCTTTTAAATAAGTAAATTGCAATCACTTAGCCTACATCTGAGCTCCTAATTCATCGCGACGACGGACTGAGACTCCAGTCGGATTTGTGAGAAGTAAAGGGGTGTGCCTGTTTTAAAACCGATTCATACGTCTTAAACACATGGACATAGATAGCAGTCTGTGTTATATAATTTATCTTTTTATTTTATTTAAATTTAAGTATCACATACACATTTTCAAAGTAACTGTACCCCTTTTAATTATGATCCCCATCGCTCACAGCTCCGAAGGTGAGACGAGGGCTACTTCAGATGGGATTTCCAATATTTCTCTCTTAGCTTGTATACCGGTGGAAAGGAGAGGGGTCTTAAAACGTGTTGATAGTAAGATTGGGATGTATTTGCAGTCTAGATATAGTTTTTTTAATGTTCGGAGCCGCCACAGATTCATTTTCTTACGACTGCTTTTCTGGATGACAATGACAATGCAAACGATGGTGTTAAGGCGAGGCTGTGCCTTAAGGCTCCTCTGCTTACAATATTCAGCGCGTAAATCGCAAACGAGCGCCTTCCCTTACGATGAAAATGCAGAAAATAAGACCACGAGATTTAAACCTACGGCTTACAAATTTATGCGTAAACACTAAAACCGTATCTTTAGCAAAACTGGCGAGACAATGTGTTTTATCATTTAAAAAAGTACTGGAAAATAATTAAAGGTTATCACGATAAACAGAGGTTACTGATCTACTACTGTACGCTGTGACCAAAAATGAGAGTCCCCCGATCCTCGCAGCCTTCATGCTTTGGTCTGGGCCTGGCCGTTTTTTTTTTAGGATAATGGGGTCAAGTTAAGAAATTATGCAAGTTTCTAATCAAATCCAAGGGCGCCCCGATCTCCTAAACATCTTTAGAAGGCCGACGGACCACACTGCACGGTCCGGGTCCGGGCCCTGACCCGGTTCTGGATAATGCCAGCTTAAAGTGAAAAATTCTACTGTACATATTATGTTTCTTATTATGGTATATATGTATAATACAGCGCGACCGCTTCACGAAGCTAGAAAGAAAGTTATCCGCCTTTTTTATTTTACCTGCAATTGAATTTGCCATTAAAATCATTATTAATACCGCAGCTGCTAAATAACTTACCTAAAAGCGTTCAGATACAAAAGCACTTGAGCTGTAATGTTTGTATACTGTTGGCCCGATGACCTACTTCAAGAAGAATTGTTACATAGACCGCCAAGGACTGTCATCACACTTTACGTCATAAAGCGCTTTAAAACTTTTGACAAGTTCAACACCTCATATTTTGTACTGTTTATCATGTTAAAAGCAACTCAAAGCAATTATAAAAATGATCGAAAGGTAAAAATACAAGCTTATACGAGCTGTCGTTTTAACATTTATAACATATATTTAAACAAAACATATATCATCTATTTTAATCAAATAGAAAAGTGTTCTTAGTCTTCACTTAAAAGCTGTTAGAAGCTGCCTTTCTGACAAGAGAGTTCTGTGAGTTCCACAGTCTCAGTGCATTAAAGTCAAAACCAGTTGCTTTTTATTTCCTGTTTTACGACAGAGCAAGGAGGGTGTCCACAGACCACTGTGCACCTGCAGGCTGATATGGGGGGTAAAAAGTCTAGAAGTTAGTAAATAAGATTTTAGCACATGTTCTAAAACAAACCGGACACCTGTACAGTGATGCCAACACAGTGATCTGAGCTCCTTCTTTGAGTTAAATCCTAGCATCTGCATTTTTTACAAGTTGTTGCTATGGCAGAGCATGACCAGAGCATAACAGAAACCACCCATTTTCTAACCGCTTCATCCAATTCAGGGTCAGGGGGTCAGGGGGTCGCGGGGCACGGGGGAGCCAGAGCCTCAGAAAGTAATAAGCAGGAGATACCTGGGACTAGATGGTAGTCCAATGCAGGGAAGACACAGACACTCACCAATTATCCCAGAAGCCAATTAACCTACCAGTAGTTCTTTGAACTGTGGGAGGAAGCCGGAGCACCCAAAGCAAACTCATGCAAACATGGGGAGAACATACAAGCTCCATACAGATAGCACCCCAGGTCCAGAAGTGTACCCAGGGCCTCAGCACTGTGAGTTAGCAATGCTAAACGCTGGGCTACTGTGCATGCAAATTTCTAGGCATCAGGTGATCAATCAGGTAGTGTTTCTCAGATAAAAGGACACCAGTAATTTAGTATGAGATTCAAATTGACCTCAGAACAAAATATAACTTATGTTATATAACTTATATAGAATTTACTACAGCATAACTGTCTTATTTGTAGAAAATATTAACAGCATGCCTATTAAACATACAGTATCTAGCAATCAGCAATCAAAATAAAAACATTTCCAAACATGGAAACTGCCCAGTTAATGAAGCATTTCAAAGACATTAATCTATTCAATAATTACAGTTTTAAGTAGATAACAGATTTATATTCAGATTACGAAAGCATCATAACAACTGCTGCTTGTGTAAGGAATCCATGAATACCACTGTACATGAGAATTCCACACCTATTTGTAATCAATACACAAAATCCTATTGAATTTCAGGTACTTGTTTATTCAGCATTGCTTGACTCCGCGGACTCCTTGTTGTTTCAATATTCTAGCAATAGGACTAATCGCCAATATAGTGCCGTTGTAATCTATTCCTTCTGCCAGCAGAGGACGGTATTCGCACAGCCAGTTCAGGATAAGATACGCTCCTCGCAGTTCACAGTACAACTGGCCAAAGCCGTATTCGGAATATGCTCTCGATAACCTCGTTTAGTTTAAGTACGGCCATATTTCATATCAACCCACAGATGCATTGCATAAACACTAGAATTCTGGTTGTACTTAAATTGACCTTATACGTTTTGGATTATGTTTAACCTTCTTCAATTTCTTCAACCATATTTTGAGATGATTACGTTTACAGAAGCAAATATTATTCAGTGCTTTTTCTTCACTCCTTTAATCAAACCCACATTTCTATAAGGAGGGCCATTGTGAAACTCCCCAAAGTGAGCTGAATTAATCTTTTATTCTTCACACCTGCGAAGTCATTCCTACATTGTGTAATTTGAAGGCCTTTCATTATTCACGTATACTACAACATCTGAAAATAATGGGTCTTGAAATAGTTGAATGAAAGAAAATCCTGAATAACTCCTCCAAATGCGTGTTACACTTTCATCAAGTACACACACTTTGAATGTGATGAACTATAAAAAGTTATTTTAACCATACCCAATGGAGCTCAGGAGTGCGATTGCATACACAATCATGTTTTCAGTGTTTGGACATCAGCCGTACATCAGAACAATCATTTCACTAACACAGCTCCATGTTGAGTGACTTCCCTCCAAGAACACAAAGTCACTTTCCCTTAGCAATTATTGCATGGACTTTGATTATCTGCCTTCTGCATCAAGCCCTGTATTATATACGGTACAAAGCCAAGCTTTGGGATAGTGCTTTGTTTGGATCCTTGTCTTGATCCTTTTGGATCCCAGGCTGCTCATTTGCAAATGAGTTTTGACATTAATTATAGTGACTATAGCAATGAGCTGGCACTGTGGTTCACAGAGCTGGGGTCCTGGGTTCAATTCCTGGGGTGCAGTCTGGATGGAATTGTATGTTCTCCCTTCATTTGTGTGGATTTCTTCCAGGTGCTCCAGTTTCTTCCCACAGTCCAAAGACATACAGTACTAGTAGGTTAAGGTGGAACTACAGTCCCAATTTTGCAGACACAAAAGTATTTAATTTCAGTCACAAAATAAAATCATTGACATTATAGAAAAACTTTACAAACTCAAAATTGAGCACAAAATCATGAATTTTGTGAAAGGACTGTAAGTTACGCCATGTTGTAACAAATTCGCATTCAAGTTCCACACAAATTGCGATGTGATGCAGCCCTTCCTGCTCACTAATCACTGTAATGACTAATGCAATGTGATGTAGGAGAGAAAGGGTATAGGTTATGCAGCAAACATTTCACTGCAAAAAACGTTCCATTCCAAGGTTCTTTATGCAGAGTTAACAATGTAGTATTATTTATTGGCAAAAACGTAAAAAAGTTGAGAGCAATATTTCCATTGGATTAAACGAGATGTATTCACAAGCCTGCTCCTTTACAATGTCACAGGGCCACAACAGATTATAGGAAGTTTTGCTGCCTCGTTCTGAATCGCAGAACATGGTAATTCTTTAACCTTGAAATGTAGTCTATTTTGTGATGTAATGATGCAATGTCCCTTTACTGAGAGCCAGCAATCAACGGATGTGTCTGATCGTGAATGGTTTTCCCTGTTGTTTGTTGTATTACTTGGTGTTGCATTTTAAGCTGTGCATGAGGCAGGACCCGGAGGCTGCTGCTTCTGCTGGTGCTTCTGCTGGGATTGAGGAAGAGCTGAGCGCCATGTAAGGCAAAGACACTGCGTTCCACTTTATCAGGTGCCTGGAGTGTAAGAGCTGCAGATAATATTGAGTCACATTAATCCCAACATATTTCAAATATTATGAAAATTAAATAAATTAAATCAAATAACTTTCATTAAAAAAATCAATCACTCTTTACCTTGCTTTTTCAGTTGTTTTTAAGGAAAATTGATGCCGAGAATGTGTGAATACTGCTTTTTGATGGTTCCAAGACCAATGTGACCTGTTCTATTGCCTGCTAATTGTACGTTCCAGGTTGAAAAATTATTTTTAGGAGGTCAAGGTGTATGAATGATAAGAGAAAAACTGAAATAACCACAGCTACGCAAACACCAGTCCACCAAAAAAAAATCATTTAATTAAAATAAGGTAACATTTTTTTTTCATCATCATACGGATGAACTGTGCTAAATGTGTTTCTAAAAAGAAAAAGCAGGACGTGAGTCGTGAGCCAAGATCATGACTCTTTTGCTCTTCTTCACATCAGTTTTCATCTGCGAGGAGGAGGAGGAGGGCGGCTCCTGATGTGCTGACACTTGGGGATGTGCCTCTGTGCCGGCCTGGGGGCAAAGCGCCGGCCGCAGTGAGGGCAGGGCACGTAGTCGGGGTTTGGATTCGCGGGGGGCTGGGGCAGGTTCACAACTTTCCCTCCTTGCGTGATCACCTGCTGCACCTCCCTGGCCTGTTTGATGCTCCGAATGAAATCCTCGTGCTTCTGCCTCCAGTTGTTCTTTCTCAGCTGGGAACAGGAAATGAAACCAATAAAACAGCTTCCAGAAAAAGTCCAGACTAGCACTGCGTACACAGTCTGGTCGCAAACCATTCACAAGGCAAGAAAATATCAATACAGTAATAACGTAGCTTTCTGGGGCTACCTTTCAGGTCATTGGGTAGAGAGTACAATTTACGTAGTTATGGTTTTGTTTCCTGTGAGTGCTATTTGCTTGGTATGTAGATTTTTACAACAGAATTCAGAAGTCACTAAGACACATTTATTCTGTCTGGCAAATGTGCCTTTGCGGCAGTTTTTCAGAAGAGTACTTCATAAAACACTTATTTATTGTTTACATTGATTTATAAGCTGAGTCTGACTCTAGGAGAAAAAAAGGGAAGCTTGGAAAGAGTTTAAGGATAGCCCTTACCACGATTGGCGGTTTAACCTTTTTCTTATGGATGTATGTCTCCAGTTCTGTTCCCTTGGCCCTGTGCTTGAAAGAGTCAAAAACCTTCCTCTTTGAATTCTGAAGCTTCTTGCAGATCTTGCTGTGTTTCTCCAGCCTCTCTACAGCAAACTTCCCGTGACACAGTTCACAGGGCACCAGCTGAGGGTTTCCACTCTGGCTATTCTCATATGGAAATTGCTCAGCGGTAGGGCACATCAGACTTGTAGGGGACAAATATCTGTTTTCCACTGACAGAGTTTGTTCATCCAGACATGTGGTGTTATTTCTGAAGTGGCCCTGCGCGGCCTATGCCGCTGACACGTCGCTTTCAGGGAGCCTTGCTTTCTTGAGATACTTTCTCCTTCCACAGGGGACGTCTTCTAGCCCACGGCTGCAAGGGCTCACTTGACGTCTCTCCTGATGGGAAAGCGCAGAGGGAAAGTGCGATTCTGCGCATCCGCCATCTTCCATTGGAGAACCATAATCAAGGTTGTCTCCTCTGATAGGAAGGGCTTTCCTTGGAGTGAAGGCTTTTTGCTTCTCCATTCTGCAGGTCAGAAGAGGCACGGCCTTAGAGCGGTGGTTGGCCCATGGTCCTCTGGGGCAAAGCTCGCTCTGCCTCGCCTCTATTTTCCCTTCCGGCCACCTCTCTGGAGTCTTCCATCTCTCTCGGAACCATCCTCAGCTCCTCCTGAGCTCTGAAGAGCTTCGCCTGCATCATGGCCTCCTTCTGGCGAATCTCGTCCTTCATCATGGCCTCCTTCCAGCGCATCTCATCCTGCAGGCTGGCCTCCCTCCGGCGATGCTCCTCCTTCAGCGCGGCCTCTGCCTCGGCCACTTTTCGTAGCTCCTCTTGCAACTGAAAGTGCTCCTTCCCATTGGCATGAGAAGGGCATTGCCCTGGAGGGGTCGCCACCATGGGGAGGACAGTCCTGTCCTTAGGTTTGCTTCCTCTTGAGCCCCTCCTGCCCGGCTTTTCGCAGGGCCTCTCATGACCATCCTGAGGCGGGGTGGGGGCAAACAAGGAATCACTCTGTGCGTCCGGGCGGTCCACAGCCCGAACCTCACCAGGGCCGGAGACTTTCCTGTTACCCATAGGCTTCAGGGGGTAAGACCGATCATACCCCACAATGTTCTTCTCGGGGCCCTGTTGGGCTTGGAAGCGATAGCTGTTCCCCATCTTCTTCTCTGCAGCGTATTTGACATATTGGAAACATTTTCTCATCTTCTGTAGAGCTGCCTCCTGCCGCCGATTGTACATGGCGATCATTTTTTTCTCCTTTTCCTGCATCAGTTTCTCTTGGAAGGTGTCCTTCAGAAGCTGTATCTTGGGAGGCGGGCAGTACGTGGAGATCAGATCCTGTTGCCTTAAGGGCGCGGGTCGATTCGAGTCTGTGTCCTTCGGGGAGGGGGACAGAGCACCAGGCTTAGGACTGGGCTCCATTGGCAAATGAGATATGAGCTTTGTTTCCCAGGTATCTGGAAAAGGCAAAAATGGCAAATAAATGATTTCCTGCACAGTCTAGTATGGTCTAATAGAAAAGAATAAAAAAAAACAATTCAGGAAATACACAACTTTTTAATATTAAACCTAATGGTGTTGAATGCTGCATGCTGACTCAGTAGGAGACAGATCCTAAACATAAACATTATAATAAACATTTGTTTCCCAAATAACATTCTCAATGTTCAGAATGCTTAAAGTCATGAGCTTTTTTAAAAATGTTTAACTGAAACCTGGAAATGTGCTATTTCATTTCAAAGCTTGTATTATATCTATGATATAAATGTTTTTTTATATAAAATTAACCCATTATGCAACAGGGGTTTGAGCAAAAGTCACTGTGAATAAGGGAATTTATCAATATTAATTAGCCGTTTCACTACATTATAGATAGCTGAAGGATTATGATACAGTATATCGATTTCGCTACAAATTGACAAGCATATTTGATGACACTTACCAAACAAGTTTTAAACAGCGGAGAAATAGTTCACCACGACGATAGCAATGCAATGTTTGACTGCATCTCCCTATGTGATATATCTGTATTTGGGTATATACAGATCACGTAATTCAGGGAGCACTGTTACGTCAGGTCACCAACCATTATTACGACGCTCATATGTCATAGAGCTCCTTAGGATGTTTGTATAATCTTTATCCAAATTTTCATATGGCCGCAGTTACGGCGTTTATTTTACAGTTAATGTAACAGGGTGTCATTATATTTTTCTGTCTTTATGGTGGCAGACCACTTAAATAAATCTGAGTAGGCGGTTTCTACAAGTGGGTCAGATAAAATATTAAATATACAGTAAAAGCTCACACCTATTCATACCCTTTATGTACTGTATATCTACAATTACGTATACTACGTATACAGTTATCGTATACTATAATACGATAACTACCATTACAAAATGTCTCCCTTTTGATTTGAAGTGGTTCTTTTAAATAAGTAAATTGCAATCACTTAGCCTACATCTGAGCTCCTAATTCATCGCGACGACGGACTGAGACTCCAGTCGGATTTGTGAGAAGTAAAGGGGTGTGCCTGTTTTAAAACCGATTCATACGTCTTAAACACATGGACATAGATAGCAGTCTGTGTTATATAATTTATCTTTTTATTTTATTTAAATTTAAGTATCACATACACATTTTCAAAGTAACTGTACCCCTTTTAATTATGATCCCCATCGCTCACAGCTCCGAAGGTGAGACGAGGGCTACTTCAGATGGGATTTCCAATATTTCTCTCTTAGCTTGTATACCGGTGGAAAGGAGAGGGGTCTTAAAACGTGTTGATAGTAAGATTGGGATGTATTTGCAGTCTAGATATAGTTTTTTTAATGTTCGGAGCCGCCACAGATTCATTTTCTTACGACTGCTTTTCTGGATGACAATGACAATGCAAACGATGGTGTTAAGGCGAGGCTGTGCCTTAAGGCTCCTCTGCTTACAATATTCAGCGCGTAAATCGCAAACGAGCGCCTTCCCTTACGATGAAAATGCAGAAAATAAGACCACGAGATTTAAACCTACGGCTTACAAATTTATGCGTAAACACTAAAACCGTATCTTTAGCAAAACTGGCGAGACAATGTGTTTTATCATTTAAAAAAGTACTGGAAAATAATTAAAGGTTATCACGATAAACAGAGGTTACTGATCTACTACTGTACGCTGTGACCAAAAATGAGAGTCCCCCGATCCTCGCAGCCTTCATGCTTTGGTCTTGGCCTGGCCGTTTTTTTTAAGATAATGGGGTCAAGTTAAGAAATTATGCAAGTTTCTAATCAAATCCAAGGGCGCCTCGATCTCCTAAACATCTTTAGAAGGCCGGCGGACCACACTGCACGGTCCGGGTCCGGGCCCTGACCCGGTTCTGGATAATGCCAGCTTAAAGTGAAAAATTCTACTGTACATATTATGTTTCTTATTATGGTATATATGTATAATATAGCGCGACCGCTTCACGAAGCTAGAAAGAAAGTTATCCGCCATTTTTATTTTACCTGCAATTGAATTTGCCATTAAAATCATTATTAATACCGCAGCTGCTAAATAACTTACCTAAAAGCGTTCAGATACAAAAGCACTTGAGCTGTAATGTTTGTATACTGTTGGCCCGATGACCTACTTCAAGAAGAATTGTTACATAGACCGCCAAGGACTGTCATCACACTTTACGTCATAAAGCGCTTTAAAACTTTTGACAAGTTCAACACCTCATATTTTGTACTGTTTATCATGGTAAAAGCAACTCAAAGCAATTATAAAAATGATCGAAAGGTAAAAATACAAGCTTATACGAGCTGTCGTTTTAACATTTATAACATATATTTAAACAAAACATATATAATCTATTTTAATAAAATAGAAAAGTGTTCTTAGTCTTCACTTAAAAGCTGTTAGAAGCTGCCTTTCTGACAAGAGAGTTCTGTGAGTTCCACAGTCTCAGTGCATTAAAGTCAAAACCAGTTGCTTTTTATTTCCTGTTTTACGACAGAGCAAGGAGGGTGTCCACAGACCACTGTGCACCTGCAGACTGATATGGGGGGTAAAAAGTCTAGAAGTTAGTAAATAAGATTTTAGCACATGTTCTAAAACAAACCGGACACCTGTACAGTGATGCCAACACAGTGCTCTGAGCTCCTTCTTTGAGTTAAATCCTAGCATCTGCATTTTTTACAAGTTGTTGCTATGGCAGAGCATGACCAGAGCATAACAGAAACCACCCATTTTCTAACCGCTTCATCCAATTCAGGGTCAGGGGGTCAGGGGGTCAGGGGGTCGCGGGGCACGGGGGAGCCAGAGCCTCAGAAAGTAATAAGCAGGAGATACCTGGGACTGGATGGTAGTCCAATGCAGGGAAGACACAGACACTCACCAATTATCCCAGAAGCCAATTAACCTACCAGTAGTTCTTTGAACTGTGGGAGGAAGCCGGAGCACCCAAAGCAAACTCATGCAAACATGGGGAGAACATACAAGCTCCATACAGATAGCACCCCAGGTCCAGAAGTGTACCCAGGGCCTCAGCACTGTGAGCTAGCAATGCTAAACGCTGGGCTACTGTGCATGCTAATTTCTAGGCATCAGGTGATCAATCAGGTAGTGTTTCTCAGATAAAAGGACACCAGTTATTTAGTATGAGATTCAAATTGACCTCAGAACAAAATATAACTTATGTTATATAACTTATATAGAACTTACTACAGCATAACTGTCTTATTTGGCTCTTGTAGAAAATATTAACAGCATGCCTATTAAACATACAGTATCTAGCAATCAGCAATCAAAATAAAAACATTTCCAAACATGGAAACTGCCCAGTTAATGAAGCATTTCAAAGACATTAATCTATTCAATAATTACAGTTTTAAGTAGATAACAGATTTATATTCAGATTACGAAAGCATCATAACAACTGCTGCTTGTGTAAGGAATCCATGAATACCACTGTACATGAGAATTCCACACCTATTTGTAATCAATACACAAAATCCTATTGAATTTCAGGTACTTGTTTATTCAGCATTGCTTGACTCCGCGGACTCCTTGTTGTTTCAATATTCTAGCAATAGGACTAATCGCCAATACAGTGCCGTTGTAATCTATTCCTTCTGCCAGCAGAGGACGGTATTCGCACAGCCAGTTCAGGATAAGATACGCTCCTCGCAGTTCACAGTACAACTGGCCAAAGCCGTATTCGGAATATGCTCTCGATAACCTCGTTTAGTTTAAGTACGGCCATATTTCATATCAACCCACAGATGCATTGCATAAACACTAGAATTCTGGTTGTACTTAAATTGACCTTATACGTTTTGGATTATGTTTAACCTTCTTCAATTTCTTCAACCATATTTTGAGATGATTACGTTTACAGAAGCAAATATTATTCAGTGCTTTTTCTTCACTCCTTTAATCAAACCCACATTTCTATAAGGAGGGCCATTGTGAAACTCCCCAAAGTGAGCTGAATTAATCTTTTATTCTTCACACCTGCGAAGTCATTCCTACATTGTGTAATATGAAGGCCTTTCATTATTCACGTATACTACAACATCTGAAAATAATGGGTCTTGAAATAGTTGAATGAAAGAAAATCCTGAATAACTCCTCCAAATGCGTGTTACACTTTCATCAAGTACACACACTTTGAATGTGATGAACTATAAAAAGTTATTTTAACCATACCCAATGGAGCTCAGGAGTGCGATTGCATACACAATCATGTTTTCAGTGTTTGGACATCAGCCGTACATCAGAACAATCATTTCACTAACACAGCTCCGTGTTGAGTGACTTCCCTCCAAGAACACAAAGTCACTTTCCCTTAGCAATTATTGCATGGACTTTGATTATCTGCCTTCTGCATCAAGCCCTGTATTATATACGGTACAAAGCCAAGCTTTGGGATAGTGCTTTGTTTGGATCCTTGTCTTGATCCTTTTGGATCCCAGGCTGCTCATTTGCAAATGAGTTTTGACATTAATTATAGTGACTATAGCAATGAGGTGGCACTGTGGTTCACAGATCTGGGGTCCTGGGTTCAATTCCTGGGGTGCAGTCTGGATGGAATTGTATGTTCTCCCTTCATTTGTGTGGATTTCTTCCAGGTGCTCCAGTTTCTTCCCACAGTCCAAAGACATACAGTACTAGTAGGTTAAGGTGGAACTACAGTCCCAATTTTGCAGACACAAAAGTATTTAATTTCAGTCACAAAATAAAATCATTGACATTATAGAAAAACTTTACAAACTCAAAATTGAGCACAAAATCATGAATTTTGTGAAAGGACTGTAAGTTACGCCATGTTGTAACAAATTCGCATTCAAGTTCCACACAAATTGCGATGTGATGCAGCCCTTCCTGCTCACTAATCACTGTAATGACTAATGCAATGTGATGTAGGAGAGAAAGGGTATAGGTTATGCAGCAAACATTTCACTGCAAAAAACGTTCCATTCCAAGGTTCTTTATGCAGAGTTAACAATGTAGTATTATTTATTGGCAAAAACGTAAAAAAGTTGAGAGCAATATTTCCATTGGATTAAACGAGATGTATTCACAAGCCTGCTCCTTTACAATGTCACAGGGCCACAACAGATTATAGGAAGTTTTGCTGCCTCGTTCTGAATCGCAGAACATGGTAATTCTTTAACCTTGAAATGTAGTCTATTTTGTGATGTAATGATGCAATGTCCCTTTACTGAGAGCCAGCAATCAACGGATGTGTCTGATCGTGAATGGTTTTCCCTGTTGTTTGTTGTATTACTTGGTGTTGCATTTTAAGCTGTGCATGAGGCAGGACCCGGAGGCTGCTGCTTCTGCTGGTGCTTCTGCTGGGATTGAGGAAGAGCTGAGCGCCATGTAAGGCAAAGACACTGCGTTCCACTTTATCAGGTGCCTGGAGTGTAAGAGCTGCAGATAATATTGAGTCACATTAATCCCAACATATTTCAAATATTATGAAAATTAAATAAATTAAATCAAATAACTTTCATTAAAAAAATCAATCACTCTTTACCTTGCTTTTTCAGTTGTTTTTAAGGAAAATTGATGCCGAGAATGTGTGAATACTGCTTTTTGATGGTTCCAAGACCAATGTGACCTGTTCTATTGCCTGCTAATTGTACGTTCCAGGTTGAAAAATTATTTTTAGGAGGTCAAGGTGTATGAATGATAAGAGAAAAACTGAAATAACCACAGCTACGCAAACACCAGTCCACCAAAAAAAAATCATTTAATTAAAATAAGGTAACATTTTTTTTTCATCATCATACGGATGAACTGTGCTAAATGTGTTTCTAAAAAGAAAAAGCAGGACGTGAGTCGTGAGCCAAGATCATGACTCTTTTGCTCTTCTTCACATCAGTTTTCATCTGCGAGGAGGAGGAGGAGGGCGGCTCCTGATGTGCTGACACTTGGGGATGTGCCTCTGTGCCGGCCTGGGGGCAAAGCGCCGGCCGCAGTGAGGGCAGGGCACGTAGTCGGGGTTTGGATTTGCGGGGGGCTGGGGCAGATTCACAACTTTCCCTCCTTGCGTGATCACCTGCTGCACCTCCCTGGGCTGTTTGATGCTCCGAATGAAATCCTCATGCTTCTGCCTCCAGTTGTTCTTTCTCAGCTGGGAACAGGAAATGAAACCAATAAAACAGCTTCCAGAAAAAGTCCAGACTAGCACTGCGTACACAGTCTGGTCGCAAACCATTCACAAGGCAAGAAAATATCAATACAGTAATAACGTAGCTTTCTGGGGCCACCTTTCAGGTCATTGGGTAGAGAGTACAATTTACGTAGTTATGGTTTTGTTTCCTGTGAGTGCTATTTGCTTGATATGTAGATTTTTACAACAGAATTCAGAAGTCACTAAGACACATTTATTCTGTCTGGCAAATGTGCCTTTGCGGCAGTTTTTCAGAAGAGTACTTCATAAAACACTTATTTATTGTCTACATTGATTTATAAGCTGAGTCTGACTCTAGGAGAAAAAAAGGGAAGCTTGGAAAGAGTTTAAGGATAGCCCTTACCACGATTGGCGGTTTAACCTTCTTCTTATGGATGTATGTCTCCAGTTCTGTTCCCTTGGCCCTGTGCTTGAAAGAGTCAAAAACCTTCCTCTTTGAATTCTGAAGCTTCTTGCAGATCTTGCTGTGTTTCTCCAGCCTCTCTACAGCAAACTTCCCGTGACACAGTTCACAGGGCACCAGCTGAGGGTTTCCACTCTGGCTATTCTCATATGGAAATTGCTCAGCGGTAGGGCACATCAGACTTGTAGGGGACAAATATCTGTTTTCCACTGACAGAGTTTGTTCATCCAGACATGTGGTGTTATTTCTGAAGTGGCCCTGCGCGGCCTGTGCCGCTGACACGTCGCTTTCAGGGAGCCTTGCTTTCTTGAGATACTTTCTCCTTCCACAGGGGACGTCTTCTAGCCCACGGCTGCAAGGGCTCACTTGACGTCTCTCCTGATGGGAAAGCGCAGAGGGAAAGTGCGATTCTGCGCATCCGCCATCTTCCATTGGAGAACCATAATCAAGGTTGTCTCCTCTGATAGAAAGGGCTTTCCTTGGAGTGAAGGCTTTTTGCTTCTCCATTCTGCAGGTCAGAAGAGGCACGGCCTTAGAGCGGTGGTTGGCCCATGGTCCTCTGGGGCAAAGCTCGCTCTGCCTCGCCTCTATTTTCCCTTCCGGCCACCTCTCTGGAGTCTTCCATCTCTCTCGGAACCATCCTCAGCTCCTCCTGAGCTCTGAAGAGCTTCGCCTGCATCATGGCCTCCTTCTGGCGAATCTCGTCCTTCATCATGGCCTCCTTCCGGCGCATCTCATCCTGCAGGCTGGCCTCCCTCCGGCGATGCTCCTCCTTCAGCGCGGCCTCTGCCTCGGCCACTTTTCGTAGCTCCTCTTGCAACTGAAAGTGCTCCTTCCCATTGGCATGAGAAGGGCATTGCCCTGGAGGGGTCGCCACCATGGGGAGGACAGTCCTGTCCTTAGGTTTGCGTACTCTTGAGCCCCTCCTGCCCGGCCTCTCGCAGGGCCTCTCATGACCATCCTGAGGCGGGGTGGGGGCAAACAAGGAATCACTCTGTGCTTCCGGGCGGTCCACAGCCCGAACCTCACCAGGGCCGGAGACTTTCCTGTTACCCATAGGCTTCAGGGGGTAAGACCGATCATACCCCACAATGTTCTTCTCGGGGCCCTGTTGGGCTTGGAAGCGATAGCTGTTCCCCATCTTCTTCTCCGCAGCGTATTTGACATATTGGAAACATTTTCTCATCTTCTGTAGAGCTGCCTCCTGCCGCCGATTGTACATGGCGATCATTTTTTTCTCCTTTTCCTGCATCAGTTTCTCTTGGAAGGTGTCCTTCAGAAGCTGTATCTTGGGAGGCGGGCAGTACGTGGAGATCAGATCCTGTTGCCTTAAGGGCGCGGGTCGATTCGAGTCTGTGTCCTTCGGGGAGGGGGACAGAGCACCAGGCTTAGGACTGGGCTCCATTGGCAAATGAGATATGAGCTTTGTTTCCCAGGTATCTGGAAAAGGCAAAAATGGCAAATAAATGATTTCCTGCACAGTCTAGTATGGTCTAATAGAAAAGAATAAAAAAAAACAATTCAGGAAATACACAACTTTTTAATATTAAACCTAATGGTGTTGAATGCTGCATGCTGACTCAGTAGGAGAAAGATCCTAAACATAAACATTATAATAAACATTTGTTTCCCAAATAACATTCTCAATGTTCAGAATGCTTAAAGTCATGAGCTTTTTTAAAAATGTTTAACTGAAACCTGGAAATGTGCTATTTCATTTCAAAGCTTGTATTATATCTATGATATAAATGTTTTTTTATATAAAATTAACCCATTATGCAACAGGGGTTTGAGCAAAAGTCACTGTGAATAAGGGAATTTATCAATATTAATTAGCCGTTTCACTACATTATAGATAGCTGAAGGATTATGATACAGTATATCGATTTCGCTACAAATTGACAAGCATATTTGATGACACTTACCAAACAAGTTTTAAACAGCGGAGAAATAGTTCACCACGACGATAGCAATGCAATGTTTGACTGCATCTCCCTATGTGATATATCTGTATTTGGGTATATACAGATCACGTAATTCAGGGAGCACTGTTACGTCAGGTCACCAACCATTATTACGACGCTCATATGTCATAGAGCTCCTTAGGATGTTTGTATAATCTTTATCCAAATTTTCATATGGCCGCAGTTACGGCGTTTATTTTACAGTTAATGTAACAGGGTGTCATTATATTTTTCTGTCTTTATGGTGGCAGACCACTTAAATAAATCTGAGTAGGCGGTTTCTACAAGTGGGTCAGATAAAATATTAAATATACAGTAAAAGCTCACACCTATTCATACCCTTTATGTACTGTATATCTACAATTACGTATACTACGTATACAGTTATCGTATACTATAATACGATAACTACCATTACAAAATGTCTCCCTTTTGATTTGAAGTGGTTCTTTTAAATAAGTAAATTGCAATCACTTAGCCTACATCTGAGCTCCTAATTCATCGCGACGACGGACTGAGACTCCAGTCGGATTTGTGAGAAGGGGTGTGCCTGTTTTAAAACCGATTCATACGTCTTAAACACATGGACATAGATAGCAGTCTGTGTTATATAATTTATCTTTTTATTTTATTTAAATTTAAGTATCACATACACATTTTCAAAGTAACTGTACCCCTTTTAATTATGATCCCCATCGCTCACAGCTCCGAAGGTGAGACGAGGGCTACTTCAGATGGGATTTCCAATATTTCTCTCTTAGCTTGTATACCGGTGGAAAGGAGAGCGCTCTTAAAACGTGTTGATAGTAAGATTGGGATGTATTTGCAGTCTAGATATAGTTTTTTTAATGTTCGGAGCCGCCACAGATTCATTTTCTTACGACTGCTTTTCTGGATGACAATGACAATGCAAACGATGGTGTTAAGGCGAGGCTGTGCCTTAAGGCTCCTCTGCTTACAATATTCAGCGCGTAAATCGCAAACGAGCGCCTTCCCTTACGATGAAAATGCAGAAAATAAGACCACGAGATTTAAACCTACGGCTTACAAATTTATGCGTAAACACTAAAACCGTATCTTTAGCAAAACTGGGGAGACAATGTGTTTTATCATTTAAAAAAGTACTGGAAAATAATTAAAGGTTATCACGATAAACAGAGGTTACTGATCTACTACTGTACGCTGTGACCAAAAATGACAGTCCCCCGATCCTCGCAGCCTTCATGCTTTGGTCTTGGCCTGGCCGTTTTTTTTAAGATAATGGGGTCAAGTTAAGAAATTATGCAAGTTTCTAATCAAATCCAAGGGCGCCTCGATCTCCTAAACATCTTTAGAAGGCCGACGGACCACACTGCACGGTCCGGGTCCGTTCCCTGACCCGGTTCTGGATAATGCCAGCTTAAAGTGAAAAATTCTACTGTACATATTATGTTTCTTATTATGGTATATATGTATAATATAGCGCGACCGCTTCACGAAGCTAGAAAGAAAGTTATCCGCCATTTTTATTTTACCTGCAATTGAATTTGCCATTAAAATCATTATTAATACCGCAGCTGCTAAATAACTTACCTAAAAGCGTTCAGATACAAAAGCACTTGAGCTGTAATGTTTGTATACTGTTGGCCCGATGACCTACCGCCAAGGACTGTCATCACACTTTACGTCATAAAGCGCTTTAAAACTTTTGACAAGTTCAACACCTCATATTTTGTACTGTTTATCATGGTAAAAGCAACTCAAAGCAATTATAAAAATGATCGAAAGGTAAAAATACAAGCTTATACGAGCTGTCGTTTTAACATTTATAACATATATTTAAACAAAACATATATAATCTATTTTAATAAAATAGAAAAGTGTTCTTAGTCTTCACTTAAAAGCTGTTAGAAGCTGCCTTTCTGACAAGAGAGTTCTGTGAGTTCCACAGTCTCAGTGCATTAAAGTCAAAACCAGTTGCTTTTTATTTCCTGTTTTACGACAGAGCAAGGAGGGTGTCCACAGACCACTGTGCACCTGCAGACTGATATGGGGGGTAAAAAGTCTAGAAGTTAGTAAATAAGATTTTAACATATGTTCTAAAACACACCGGACACCTGTACAGTGATGCCAACACAGTGATCTGAGCTCCTTCTTTGAGTTAAATCCTAGCATCTGCATTTTTTACAAGTTGTTGCTATGGCAGAGCATGACCAGAGCATAACAGAAACCACCCATTTTCTAACCGCTTCATCCAATTCAGGGTCAGGTGGTCAGGGGGTCGGGGGGTCACGGGGGAGCCAGAGCCTCAGAAAGTAATAAGCAGGAGATACCTGGGACTGGATGGTAGTCCAATGCAGGGAAGACACAGACACTCACCAATTATCCCAGAAGCCAATTAACCTACCAGTAGTTCTTTGAACTGTGGGAGGAAGCCGGAGCACCCAAAGCAAACTCATGCAAACATGGGGAGAACATACAAGCTCCATACAGATAGCACCCCAGGTCCAGAAGTGTACCCAGGGCCTCAGCACTGTGAGCTAGCAATGCTAAACGCTGGGCTACTGTGCATGCAAATTTCTAGGCATCAGGTGATCAATCAGGTAGTGTTTCTCAGATAAAAGGACACCAGTTATTTAGTATGAGATTCAAATTGACCTCAGAACAAAATATAACTTATGTTATATAACTTATATAGAACTTACTACAGCATAACTGTCTTATTTGGCTCTTGTAGAAAATATTAACAGCATGCCTATTAAACATACAGTATCTAGCAATCAGCAATCAAAATAAAAACATTTCCAAACATGGAAACTGCCCAGTTAATGAAGCATTTCAAAGACATTAATCTATTCAATAATTACAGTTTTAAGTAGATAACAGATTTATATTCAGATTACGAAAGCATCATAACAACTGCTGCTTGTGTAAGGAATCCATGAATACCACTGTACATGAGAATTCCACACCTATTTGTAATCAATACACAAAATCCTATTGAATTTCAGGTACTTGTTTATTCAGCATTGCTTGACTCCGCGGACTCCTTGTTGTTTCAATATTCTAGCAATAGGACTAATCGCCAATACAGTGCCGTTGTAATCTATTCCTTCTGCCAGCAGAGGACGGTATTCGCACAGCCAGTTCAGGATAAGATACGGTCCTCGCAGTTCACAGTACAACTGGCCAAAGCCGTATTCGGAATATGCTCTCGATAACCTCGTTTAGTTTAAGTACGGCCATATTTCATATCAACCCACAGATGCATTGCATAAACACTAGAATTCTGGTTGTACTTAAATTGACCTTATACGTTTTGGATTATGTTTAACCTTCTTCAATTTCTTCAACCATATTTTGAGATGATTACGTTTACAGAAGCAAATATTATTCAGTGCTTTTTCTTCACTCCTTTAATCAAACCCACATTTCTATAAGGAGGGCCATTGTGAAACTCCCCAAAGTGAGCTGAATTAATCTTTTATTCTTCACACCTGTGAAGTCATTCCTTCATTGTGTAATATGAAGGCCTTTCATTATTCACGTATACTACAACATCTGAAAATAATGGGTCTTGAAATAGTTGAATGAAAGAAAATCCTGAATAACTCCTCCAAATGCGTGTTACACTTTCATCAAGTACACACACTTTGAATGTGATGAACTATAAAAAGTTATTTTAACCATACCCAATGGAGCTCAGGAGTGCGATTGCATACACAATCATGTTTTCAGTGTTTGGACATCAGCCGTACATCAGAACAATCATTTCACTAACACAGCTCCGTGTTGAGTGACTTCCCTCCAAGAACACAAAGTCACTTTCCCTTAGCAATTATTGCATGGACTTTGATTATCTGCCTTCTGCATCAAGCCCTGTATTATATACGGTACAAAGCCAAGCTTTGGGATAGTGCTTTGTTTGGATCCTTGTCTTTATCCTTTTGGATCCCAGGCTGCTCATTTGCAAATGAGTTTTGACATTAATTATAGTGACTATAGCAATGAGCTGGCACTGTGGTTCACAGAGCTGGGGTCCTGGGTTCAATTCCTGGGGTGCAGTCTGGATGGAATTGTATGTTCTCCCTTCATTTGTGTGGATTTCTTCCAGGTGCTCCAGTTTCTTCCCACAGTCCAAAGACATACAGTACTAGTAGGTTAAGGTGGAACTACAGTCCCAATTTTGCAGACACAAAAGTATTTAATTTCAGTCACAAAATAAAATCATTGAAATTATAGAAAAACTTTACAAACTCAAAATTGAGCACAAAATCATGAATTTTGTGAAAGGACTGTAAGTTACGCCATGTTGTAACAAATTCGCATTCAAGTTCCACACAAATTGCGATGTGATGCAGCCCTTCCTGCTCACTAATCACTGTAATGACTAATGCAATGTGATGTAGGAGAGAAAGGGTATAGGTTATGCAGCAAACATTTCACTGCAAAAAACGTTCCATTCCAAGGTTCTTTATGCAGAGTTAACAATGTAGTATTATTTATTGGCAAAAACGTAAAAAAGTTGAGAGTTATATTTCCATTGGATTAAACGAGATGTATTCACAAGCCTGCTCCTTTACAATGTCATAGGGCCACAACAGATTATAGGAAGTTTTGCTGCCTCGTTCTGAATCGCAGAACATGGTAATTCTTTAACCTTGAAATGTAATCTATTTTGTGATGTAATGATGCAATGTCCCTTTACTGAGAGCCAGCAATCAACGGATGTGTCTGATCGTGAATGGTTTTCCCTGTTGTTTGTTGTATTACTTGGTGTTGCATTTTAAGCTGTGCATGAGGCAGGACCCGGAGGCTGCTGCTTCTGCTGGTGCTTCTGCTGGGATTGAGGAAGAGCTGAGCGCCATGTAAGGCAAAGACACTGCGTTCCACTTTATCAGGTGCCTGGAGTGTAAGAGCTGCAGATAATATTGAGTCACATTAATCCCAACATATTTCAAATATTATGAAAATTAAATAAATTAAATCAAATAACTTTCATTAAAAAAATCAATCACTCTTTACCTTGCTTTTTCAGTTGTTTTTAAGGAAAATTGATGCCGAGAATGTGTGAATACTACTTTTTGATGGTTCCAAGACCAATGTGACCTGTTCTATTGCCTGCCAATTGTACATTCCAGGTTGAAAAATTATTTTTAGGAGGTCAAGGTGTATGAATGATAAGAGAAAAACTGAAATAACCACAGCTACGCAAACACCAGTCCACCAAAAAAAAAATCATTTAATTAAAATAAGGTAACATTTTTTTTTCATCATCATACGGATGAACTGTGCTAAATGTGTTTCTAAAAAGAAAAAGCAGGACGTGAGTCGTGAGCCAAGATCATGACTCTTTTGCTCTTCTTCACATCAGTTTTCATCTGCGAGGAGGAGGAGGAGGGCGGCTCCTGATGTGCTGACACTTGGGGATGTGCCTCTGTGCCGGCCTGGGGGCAAAGCGCCGGCCGCAGTGAGGGCAGGGCACGTAGTCGGGGTTTGGATTCGCGGGGGGCTGGGGCAGGTTCACAACTTTCCCTCCTTGCGTGATCACCTGCTGCACCTCCCTGGCCTGTTTGATGCTCCGAATGAAATCCTCGTGCTTCTGCCTCCAGTTGTTCTTTCTCAGCTGGGAACAGGAAATGAAACCAATAAAACAGCTTCCAGAAAAAGTCCAGACTAGCACTGCGTACACAGTCTGGTCGCAAACCATTCACAAGGCAAGAAAATATCAATACAGTAATAACTTAGCTTTCTGGGGCTACCTTTCAGGTCATTGGGTAGAGAGTACAATTTACGTAGTTATGGTTTTGTTTCCTGTGAGTGCTATTTGCTTGATATGTAGATTTTTACAACAGAATTCAGAAGTCACTAAGACACATTTATTCTGTCTGGCAAATGTGCCTTTGTGGCAGTTTTTCAGAAGAGTACTTCATAAAACACTTATTTATTGTCTACATTGATTTATAAGCTGAGTCTGACTCTAGGAGAAAAAAAGGGAAGCTTGGAAAGAGTTTAAGGATAGCCCTTACCACGATTGGCGGTTTAACCTTCTTCTTATGGATGTATGTCTCCAGTTCTATTCCCTTGGCCCTGTGCTTGAAAGAGTCAAAAACCTTCCTCTTTGAATTCTGAAGCTTCTTGCAGATCTTGCTGTGTTTCTCCAGCCTCTCTACAGCAAACTTCCCGTGACACAGTTCACAGGGCACCAGCTGAGGGTTTCCACTCTGGCTATTCTCATATGGAAATTGCTCAGCGGTAGGGCACATCAGACTTGTAGGGGACAAATATCTGTTTTCCACTGACAGAGTTTGTTCATCCAGACATGTGGTGTTATTTCTGAAGTGGCCCTGCGCGGCCTGTGCCGCTGACACGTCGCTTTCAGGGAGCCTTGCTTTCTTGAGATACTTTCTCCTTCCACAGGGGACGTCTTCTAGCCCACGGCTGCAAGGGCTCACTTGACGTCTCTCCTGATGGGAAAGCGCAGAGGGAAAGTGCGATTCTGCGCATCCGCCATCTTCCATTGGAGAACCATAATCAAGGTTGTCTCCTCTGATAGGAAGGGCTTTCCTTGGAGTGAAGGCTTTTTGCTTCTCCATTCTGCAGGTCAGAAGAGGCACGGCCTTAGAGCGGTGGTTGGCCCATGGTCCTCTGGGGCAAAGCTCGCTCTGCCTCGCCTGGAGTGTCTTCCTTAGGGTCAGGAGTCCTCTATTTTCCCTTCCGGCCACCTCTCTGGAGTCTTCCATCTCTCTCGGAACCATCCTCAGCTCCTCCTGAGCTCTGAAGAGCTTCGCCTGCATCATGGCCTCCTTCTGGCGAATCTCGTCCTTCATCATGGCCTCCTTCCGGCGCATCTCATCCTGCAGGCTGGCCTCTCTCCGGCGATGCTCCTCCTTCAGCGCGGCCTCTGCCTCGGCCACTTTTCGTAGCTCCTCTTGCAACTGAAAGTGCTCCTTCCCATTGGCATGAGAAGGGCATTGCCCTGGAGGGGTCGCCACCATGGGGAGGACAGTCCTGTCCTTAGGTTTGCGTACTCTTGAGCCCCTCCTGCCCGGCCTCTCGCAGGGCCTCTCATGACCATCCTGAGGCGGGGTGGGGGCAAACAAGGAATCACTCTGTGCTTCCGGGCGGTCCAAAGCCCGAACCTCACCAGGGCCGGAGACTTTCCTGTTACCCATAGGCTTCAGGGGGTAAGACTGATCATACCCCACAATGTTCTTCTCGGGGCCCTGTTGGGCTTGGAAGCGATAGCTGTTCCCCATCTTCTTCTCCGCAGCGTATTTGACATATTGGAAACATTTTCTCATCTTCTGTAGAGCTGCCTCCTGCCGCCGATTGTACATGGCGATCATTTTTTTCTCCTTTTCCTGCATCAGTTTCTCTTGGAAGGTGTCCTTCAGAAGCTGTATCTTGGGAGGCGGGCAGTACGTGGAAATCAGATCCTGTTGCCTTAAGGGCGCGGGTCGATTCGAGTCTGTGTCCTTCGGGGAGGGGGACAGAGCACCAGGCTTAGGACTGGGCTCCATTGGCAAATGAGATATGAGCTTTGTTTCCCAGGTATCTGGAAAAGGCAAAAATGGCAAATAAATGATATCCTGCACAGTCTAGTATGGTCTAATAGAAAAGAATAAAAAAAAAAAATTCAGGAAATACACAACTTTTTAATATTAAACCTAATGGTGTTGAATGCTGCATGCTGACTCAGTAGGAGACAGATCCTTAACATAAACATTATAATAAACATTTGTTTCCCAAATAACATTCTCAATGTTCAGAATGCTTAAAGTCATGAGCTTTTTTAAAAATGTTTAACTGAAACCTGGAAATGTGCTATTTCATTTCAAAGCTTGTATTATATCTATGATATAAATGTTTTTTTATATAAAATTAACCCATTATGCAACAGGGGTTTGAGCAAAAGTCACTGTGAATAAGGGAATTTATCAATATTAATTAGCCGTTTCACTACATTATAGATAGCTGAAGGATTATGATACAGTATATCGATTTCGCTACAAATTGACAAGCATATTTGATGACACTTACCAAACAAGTTTTAAACAGCGGAGAAATAGTTCACCACGACGATAGCAATGCAATGTTTGACTGCATCTCCCTATGTGATATATCTGTATTTGGGTATATACAGATCACGTAATTCAGGGAGCACTGTTACGTCAGGTCACCAACCATTATTACGACGCTCATATGTCATAGAGCTCCTTAGGATGTTTGTATAATCTTTATCCAAATTTTCATATGGCCGCAGTTACGGCGTTTATTTTACAGTTAATGTAACAGGGTGTCATTATATTTTTCTGTCTTTATGGTGGCAGACCACTTAAATAAATCTGAGTAGGCGGTTTCTACAAGTGGGTCAGATAAAATATTAAATATACAGTAAAAGCTCACACCTATTCATACCCTTTATGTACTGTATATTGTAGCGTTTTGCAGGTTCTTTTTCAGAACTAAAGAACAGTGGAGACGCGATTAACCAAGCACTGGCTTTATTTTACAACCACACCAAAACCAAACACAGGATCTACACACACATGAGGAGACTGACGAACACGTACACACATTTAGGGTGGTAATTACCTAACAACACACTCTACTTTTACAGGACTACACAGGGCACTAGAATTACTAGGACATTATTTACACAGGTAGGGTCAGCCGCTGGTCATCGTGCTGACCCTCAGACTCTTCCCGGCTACCACTCCCAGCATGCCCAGCGGTACTACGAGCGCCTAGGGGCGCTTCCTCCTCACCACCAGGCGAGGGCGTTACACTGCCCCCACCTGAAGCGTCTGGCGTCTCGCCGACGTCAAACACCCCCCTCAGGCTGTACTCGTATTCGGCCAACTGCTGCGGAACCCTGCGTGAGGGGCCGCTGCGCCGCGGTGACGGCTGGCGATCCACGGACGCCCCACTATCGGCCGGCTCCGGCCCCGGCTGCTCCTCTGGAGCCTCCCCACACGGCTCCTCCTCCCGGGCCCGGTAGGGGGCCAGGCGGTCTCGGTGCAGGACCACCACTCTCCCCCGTGTTCGCAACCGGACACGGTAGCAGACCTCGCCCACCACCCCGAGTACCTCAGCGGGCCCCTCCCACGACGGCGCCAGCTTAGGACTGAGGCCTTTGCGGCGCTGCGGGTTGTACACCCAAACCGAGTCCCCGGGCTGGAAGGCAGGCCCCCTGCAGCGCAGGTCGTAGTACCGCTTCTGCCGGACCCCCGCCTGTGTCAGGTGGGTCCGTGCAAAGCTGTGCACCCGCTGCATCCGCTGCCGCAGGTCCCACTCGTAGTCCGGTCCAGCCGGCGGTGCCGACCCGTCTCCGGGCGGCGGGCCGAAGACCAGGTCCACCGGTGTTCGCATTTCCCGGCCCAGCATGAGCGAGGCCGGGGTGCACCCGGTGGATTCCTGGACCGCGGTCCGATACGCCCAGAGCGCAAGGGGGAGGTGGCGGTCCCAGTCCCATTGGTGCCGGGACACCAGGGTGGCCAGCTGGGTGGCGAGCGTCCGATTAAACTGCTCTACCAACCCGTCGCTCTGGGGATGCAGCGGGGTGGTCCGCGTCTTAGTAATCCCCAGGCGCTGGCACACTCTGGCGAAGACCTGGGACTCGAAGTTACGCCCCTGGTCACTGTGTAACTCCTCCGGCACCCCCAGCCTGGCAAACATCCCCTCCAGCAGTGCATCGGCCACCGTGGGGGCACTCTGGTCCGGGAGGGCGTAGGCCTCCGGCCACTTCGTAAAGTAATCCATAGCCACCAAGACGTAGGGGTTCCCGGCCTCGGTGCGCGGAAACGGGCCCAAAACGTCCACTCCCACCCGCTCCATAGGAGCCCCCACCTGGTGTTGTTGGAGGGGGGCCCGAGAGCGCTCGGGGGGACCCTTCTGCGCCACGCACACCGCACACGTTCGGCAGTACCGCTCCACGTCCCGGTGGCAAAGACCCCAATAAAAATGGCCTCGGAGACGCTGCAGGGTTTTTTTACCGCCGAAGTGCCCCACACCCGGTTGGCCGTGCACCGCTCGGAGCACCGCCCCGCGGGGCGACCGAGGCACCACCAGCTGCCACCGTACCTCGCCACTGGAGGGTACCCGCCACCCCCGGCGCAGCACCCCGTCCTTTACCTCCAAGGCCTCCCACAGGGCGCAGAGGGCCTTGACGGACTTCGGGTGCGGGGCGAGCTCCTCTCGTGTAGGCCGCACTCCTGCTGCCCTCCAGCGGAGCACCGGGCCCACGTCAGGATCAGCTGCCTGACGCTGCGCCAGGTCTGGCAGGCCCACCCCCAGCGGCCCCTCCCGGGCCGTGGCCGCGGCGCTCACCCCCGCCACGGTGCTGACAGCCTCCTCACGCTGCTCCCGCCGGGCGCAGTGATGGCAGTCCGCGGCCTCGCAGGGGCGCCGCGAGAGAGCGTCGGCATTGAGATGGCGAGACCCCGCACGGTGCACGACAGTGAAGTCGTACTCCTGCAGGATCTCTATCCATTGCGCCATCTGTCCCTCTGGCTCCTTAAAGTGGAGCAGCCAGGTGAGGGACGCATGGTCGGTCCTCAACCGGAACCGGGTCCCGAACAGGTACGGCCTGAAATGGTGGACCGCCGCCATCACCGCCAGCAGCTCGCGACGGGTCACGCAGTAGTTCCGCTCAGGCCTAGTCAGAGCCCGACTATAGTAGGCCACTACGCGCTCCCCATCCGGCCCCTCCTGCGCCAACACCGCCCCCACCCCCGAGTCACTCGCGTCGGTGTCGAGAATATACGGCAACCGCGGGTCGGGGTAGGCCAGCACGGGGGCCCCCACCAGAGCTTTGCGCAACCGGCCAAAGGCAGTCTCACAGCCCGAGTCCCAGTCAAAACGGCGGCCCTTGTCGGTGAGGCGGTGCAGCGGGGCGGCGATGCTGGCAAAGTCCCGGACGAACCTCCGATAGTACGAGGCCAACCCCAGAAAGCTGCGGAGCTCCGCGACGGTGCGTGGAGTCGGCCAGCCCCTCACTGCGGCGACCTTACCTGGGTCCGTAGCCACCCCTCGCGGTCCAACAACATGTCCCAGGAAGGTCACCTCCCGCCGCAGGAGCTCGCACTTGCGGGGGTTGAGCCTCAGGCCAGCACGGCGGATGCAGGCCAGCACCGCCTGGAGGTTCGTCAAGGCCTGGTCGAAACTCCGTGCATGAACCAGCAGATCGTCCAGATATAACACGCACTGGTTCCGCGGGACCGATGCCAGCACCCTCTCCATCAGCCTCTCGAACGTCGCCGGGGCATTGCACAGGCCAAAAGGCATGACAGTAAACTGCCAGAGGCCCTGGCCGATGGAAAAGGCCGTCTTCGGGCGAGCATCGGGAGCAAGCGGTACCTGCCAGTAGCCGCAGCGGAGGTCCAGGGAGCTGAACCAGGTCGACCCGGTGATGTAGTCCAGGGCGTCATCTATCCTCGGCAGGGGGTAGGAATCTTTCCGGGTGACCTCATTCAGCTTGCGGTAGTTGACGCAGAACCTCCACGAGCCGTCTTTTTTTTTAACCAGTACGGCTGGCGCCGACCACGGGCTCGCGGAGGGCTCAATCACCCCCGCTGCGGCCATCTCCCGGATCTTTTCCTCGGCGGCGGTCCGCTTGGCGTGGACCATGCGTCCTGGTGGGATGCGGATGGGCCGAGCGTCGCCGGTGTTGATCTCGTGTTGGACCAGGGCAGTGCGGGTGCAGTCCTCATCCCTCGCCGCAAAGAGGTCTTCGTTCTGGGCGAGTAGCTCCTGGAGCCGCTGCCGCTGGTCCTGATCGAGGCCCTCGCAGCTCCGCTGGAAGAGGTCCTCAACGGCACGCTTCGCTTCCACGCAACGCTCGGCCCCCGCCGCCGCCTTGTCTGGCCCCCCGGCCGACTCAGGGGCAGGATCCGGCACGCTCGCTCCCCGGCTCGCAGGCCTGGTCTGCCCCGGCGACTGACGCCGCCGCCGCCGCCTCTTGTTCCCCCGGCTCCGGCAAGCCCGCGTCCCTCGGCCTTCGCCGGACCTGCCCTCCACCAGGTGCAGTCGCTCCCCCTGCCACACCAACTCCTGCCGGTCCAAGTCCAACCTGGCCCCCACTCGATGCAGTAGGTCCAGCCCCAGAATGCAGTCCTCCTGGATGGGTGCAAGGTAGCAGGGGTGGCGCACCGTCGCTGCACCCAGACGGAAGGCAAGCACCCGTTTCCCCCGGACTGCAGCGAGCTGTCCCGTCACGGTCCTCAGCCGCAGGCTGGAGGCCTCCCATCCTGGGGGGTTGGTGCCCTCGGTGTCGGGGAGGACGCCCGGCCGAAGTAGGGTCACTGATGAACCGGTGTCGAGTAGGGCCAGGCAGGGTTGGTCCTCAATCCGGCAGTGGAGGTACAGGCCCCGGCTACAGCCGACTCGCCCCACGGTGGCGTGAGGGGCGCCGGTTTTTACAGCGCTCTCGGGAGCGGGGGTTGAGGTGTTCAAGGGCGGCCTTCCCCGCGCTGAGCCGCCCCGTTCCCGTTTCCCGACGCCGATCGGGGAGAGTGAGGTTCGGGTGCCCGGCAGAACCGGGCTCGGTGTCCTCTTTTCCCGCAGCGGTCGCAAATCAGCGTGCGGGGCTGTTCCCCCGGGGGTCGCTGCACGGGCTGGCTCCTCTTCCCCCTCGCTGGATTCCTCCGTCGCCGCCTCGGTCAGCCGGCAGGGCGCACTGCGTCTGCTGGCGCTGCCAGTCACCCCGAACACTACCTCAGCCCGTGTAGCAAGGGCCAAGGCCTGCTCCAGCGATGTTGGCGCGGCCAGCTGCACGTGGCGCCGCAGCTCCTCGGGCGAGAGGGCCTTGAGAAAGGCCTGGAGAGCCATCTCCCGCTGCGCCTCCCGGGGGAAAGTTGGGTATCCTCGGCGGGCGAGGAACATGACATCCGCGGCGACCGGGGCCCAGTCGCTCTCCTGGTCGGCGCCGCCGCAGGGCCAGCCTCTCCCGCATCAAGTCCGGCGACTCCTCTACACCGAAGCGCAACTGGAGGGCTGCTGCCAGCGCCGTTTAGTCGCCTCTGTCCTCCTCCGGGACGTCCAGGAGCACCTGGCAGGCCGCTCCTTCCAGCGCCGCCGCCAGGTGGCCGGCCATCTCCGCCCGGCTCCAGCCATTCGTCCGGGCCGCGAGCTGGAACTGCGCCTCATAGGTCTCCCAAGGCGCCTCACCATCGTAGCGACCTGGTCGCACCCGCGCCGATGGGTGTGGGAATCGCTGATCGGCTCCGGTAGGGAGGGCATCCTCTCTCCGGGGCGGCCGCCCCAATTCTACTGGCGGGACCACTACTGGGTAGCCCTGGTAAGGGCTGTGGCCACCTGTCGCACCCAGGAGTTGCTCAGGCTCCCTATGTGCGCCGCCGATGGGTTCTGCGTCTTCCAGCGTCAGCCGGCGCTTTATGGAATCGGGTAGTGTCTGCCACAAGTTGTTCATTCTGCCCGCTTCTGACACCAATGTAACGCAACGGGGGCTCAGGCGGGCGCCCTTGCCGCATTTGGTCGGCCCCTGCACCCTCCGGGGCTCGAACCCGGGACTTCCGCGTCTCTCTGCAGCGACCCAGCCCCGTGAGCTAAAGAGAGATCAATGTGTTTTATCATTTAAAAAAGTACTGGAAAATAATTAAAGGTTATCACGATAAACAGAGGTTACTGATCTACTACTGTACGCTGTGACCAAAAATGACAGTCCCCCGATCCTCGCAGCCTTCATGCTTTGGTCTTGGCCTGGCCGTTTTTTTTAAGATAATGGGGTCAAGTTAAGAAATTATGCAAGTTTCTAATCAAATCCAAGGGCGCCTCGATCTCCTAAACATCTTTAGAAGGCCGACGGACCACACTGCACGGTCCGGGTCCGTTCCCTGACCCGGTTCTGGATAATGCCAGCTTATGTTTCTTATTATGGTATATATGTATAATATAGCGCGACCGCTTCACGAAGCTAGAAAGAAAGTTATCCGCCATTTTTATTTTACCTGCAATTGAATTTGCCATTAAAATCATTATTAATACCGCAGCTGCTAAATAACTTACCTAAAAGCGTTCAGATACAAAAGCACTTGAGCTGTAATGTTTGTATACTGTTGGCCCGATGACCTACTTCAAGAAGAATTGTTACATAGACCGCCAAGGACTGTCATCACACTTTACGTCATAAAGCGCTTTAAAACTTAAGACAAGTTCAACACCTCATATTTTGTACTGCTTATCATGGTAAAAGCAACTCAAAGCAATTCTAAAAATGATCGAAAGGTAAAAATACAAGCTTATACGAGCTGTCGTTTTAACATTTATAACATATATTTAAACAAAACATATATAATCTATTTTAATAAAATAGAAAAGTGTTCTTAGTCTTCACTTAAAAGCTGTTAGAAGCTGCCTTTCTGACAAGAGAGTTCTGTGAGTTCCACAGTCTCAGTGCATTAAAGTCAAAACCAGTTGCTTTTTATTTCCTGTTTTACGACAGAGCAAGGAGGGTGTCCACAGACCACTGTGCACCTGCAGACTGATATGGGGGGTAAAAAGTCTAGAAGTTAGTAAATAAGATTTTAACATATGTTCTAAAACACACCGGACACCTGTACAGTGATGCCAACACAGTGATCTGAGCTCCTTCTTTGAGTTAAATCCTAGCATCTGCATTTTTTACAAGTTGTTGCTATGGCAGAGCATGACCAGAGCATAACAGAAACCACCCATTTTCTAACCGCTTCATCCAATTCAGGGTCAGGGGGTCAGGGGGTCGCGGGGCACGGGGGAGCCAGAGCCTCAGAAAGTAATAAGCAGGAGATACCTGGGACTGGATGGTAGTCCAATGCAGGGAAGACACAGACACTCACCAATTATCCCAGAAGCCAATTAACCTACCAGTAGTTCTTTGAACTGTGGGAGGAAGCCGGAGCACCCAAAGCAAACTCATGCAAACATGGGGAGAACATACAAGCTCCATACAGATTGCACCCCAGGTCCAGAAGTGTACCCAGGGCCTCAGCACTGTGAGCTAGCAATGCTAAACGCTGGGCTACTGTGCATGCAAATTTCTAGGCATCAGGTGATCAATCAGGTAGTGTTTCTCAGATAAAAGGACACCAGTAATTTAGTATGAGATTCAAATTGACCTCAGAACAAAATATAACTTATGTTATATAACTTATATAGAACTTACTACAGCATAACTGTCTTATTTGTAGAAAATATTAACAGCATGCCTATTAAACATACAGTATCTAGCAATCAGCAATCAAAATAAAAACATTTCCAAACATGGAAACTGCCCAGTTAATGAAGCATTTCAAAGACATTAATCTATTCAATAATTACAGTTTTAAGTAGATAACAGATTTATATTCAGATTACGAAAGCATCATAACAACTGCTGCTTGTGTAAGGAATCCATGAATACCACTGTACATGAGAATTTCACACCTATTTGTAATCAATACACAAAATCCTATTGAATTTCAGGTACTTGTTTATTCAGCATTGCTTGACTCCGCGGACTCCTTGTTGTTTCAATATTCTAGCAATAGGACTAATCGCCAATACAGTGCCGTTGTAATCTATTCCTTCTGCCAGCAGAGGACGGTATTCGCACAGTCAGTTCAGGATAAGATACGGTCCTCGCAGTTCACAGTACAACTGGCCAAAGCCGTATTCGGAATATGCTCTCGATAACCTCGTTTAGTTTAAGTACGGCCATATTTCATATCAACCCACAGATGCATTGCATAAACACTAGAATTCTGGTTGTACTTAAATTGACCTTATACGTTTTGGATTATGTTTAACCTTCTTCAATTTCTTCAACCATATTTTGAGATGATTACGTTTACAGAAGCAAATATTATTCAGTGCTTTTTCTTCACTCCTTTAATCAAACCCACATTTCTATAAGGAGGGCCATTGTGAAACTCCCCAAAGTGAGCTGAATTAATCTTTTATTCTTCACACCTGTGAAGTCATTCCTTCATTGTGTAATATGAAGGCCTTTCATTATTCACGTATACTACAACATCTGAAAATAATGGGTCTTGAAATAGTTGAATGAAAGAAAATCCTGAATAACTCCTCCAAATGCGTGTTACACTTTCATCAAGTACACACACTTTGAATGTGATGAACTATAAAAAGTTATTTTAACCATACCCAATGGAGCTCAGGAGTGCGATTGCATACACAATCATGTTTTCAGTGTTTGGACATCAGCCGTACATCAGAACAATCATTTCACTAACACAGCTCCGTTTTGAGTGACTTCCCTCCAAGAACACAAAGTCACTTTCCCTTAGCAATTATTGCATGGACTTTGATTATCTGCCTTCTGCATCAAGCCCTGTATTATATACGGTACAAAGCCAAGCTTTGGGATAGTGCTTTGTTTGGATCCTTGTCTTGATCCTTTTGGATCCCAGGCTGCTCATTTGCAAATGAGTTTTGACATTAATTATAGTGACTATAGCAATGAGCTGGCACTGTGGTTCACAGAGCTGGGGTCCTGGGTTCAATTCCTGGGGTGCAGTCTGGATGGAATTGTATGTTCTCCCTTCATTTGTGTGGATTTCTTCCAGGTGCTCCAGTTTCTTCCCACAGTCCAAAGACATACAGTACTAGTAGGTTAAGGTGGAACTACAGTCCCAATTTTGCAGACACAAAATTATTTAATTTCAGTCACAAAATAAAATCATTGACATTATAGAAAAACTTTACAAACTCAAAATTGAGCACAAAATCATGAATTTTGTGAAAGGACTGTAAGTTACGCCATGTTGTAACAAATTCGCATTCAAGTTCCACACAAATTGCGATGTGATGCAGCCCTTCCTGCTCACTAATCACTGTAATGACTAATGCAATGTGATGTAGGAGAGAAAGGGTATAGGTTATGCAGCAAACATTTCACTGCAAAAAACGTTCCATTCCAAGGTTCTTTATGCAGAGTTAACAATGTAGTATTATTTATTGGCAAAAACGTAAAAAAGTTGAGAGTTATATTTCCATTGGATTAAACGAGATGTATTCACAAGCCTGCTCCTTTACAATGTCATAGGGCCACAACAGATTATAGGAAGTTTTGCTGCCTCGTTCTGAATCGCAGAACATGGTAATTCTTTAACCTTGAAATGTAGTCTATTTTGTGATGTAATGATGCAATGTCCCTTTACTGAGAGCCAGCAATCAACGGATGTGTCTGATCGTGAATGGTTTTCCCTGTTGTTTGTTGTATTACTTGGTGTTGCATTTTAAGCTGTGCATGAGGCAGGACCCGGAGGCTGCTGCTTCTGCTGGTGCTTCTGCTGGGATTGAGGAAGAGCTGAGCGCCATGTAAGGCAAAGACACTGCGTTCCACTTTATCAGGTGCCTGGAGTGTAAGAGCTGCAGATAATATTGAGTCACATTAATCCCAACATATTTCAAATATTATGAAAATTAAATAAATTAAATCAAATAACTTTCATTAAAAAAATCAATCACTCTTTACCTTGCTTTTTCAGTTGTTTTTAAGGAAAATTGATGCCGAGAATGTGTGAATACTGCTTTTTGATGGTTCCAAGACCAATGTGACCTGTTTTATTGCCTGCTAATTGTACGTTCCAGGTTGAAAAATTATTTTTAGGAGGTCAAGGTGTATGAATGATAAGAGAAAAACTGAAATAACCACAGCTACGCAAACACCAGTCCACCAAAAAAAAATCATTTAATTAAAATAAGGTAACATTTTTTTTTCATCATCATACGGATGAACTGTGCTAAATGTGTTTCTAAAAAGAAAAAGCAGGACGTGAGTCGTGAGCCAAGATCATGACTCTTTTGCTCTTCTTCACATCAGTTTTCATCTGCGAGGAGGAGGAGGAGGGCGGCTCCTGATGTGCTGACACTTGGGGATGTGCCTCTGTGCCGGCCTGGGGGCAAAGCGCCGGCCGCAGTGAGGGCAGGGCACGTAGTCGGGGTTTGGATTCACGGGGGGCTGGGGCAGGTTCACAACTTTCCCTCCTTGCGTGATCACCTGCTGCACCTCCCTGGCCTGTTTGATGCTCCGAATGAAATCCTCGTGCTTCTGCCTCCAGTTGTTCTTTCTCAGCTGGGAACAGGAAATGAAACCAATAAAACAGCTTCCAGAAAAAGTCCAGACTAGCACTGCGTACACAGTCTGGTCGCAAACCATTCACAAGGCAAGAAAATATCAATACAGTAATAACGTAGCTTTCTGGGGCCACCTTTCAGGTTATTGGGTAGAGAGTACAATTTACGTAGTTATGGTTTTGTTTCCTGTGAGTGCTATTTGCTTGATATGTAGATTTTTACAACAGAATTCAGAAGTCACTAAGACACATTTATTCTGTCTGGCAAATGTGCCTTTGCGGCAGTTTTTCAGAAGAGTACTTCATAAAACACTTATTTATTGTCTACATTGATTTATAAGCTGAGTCTGACTCTAGGAGAAAAAAAGGGAAGCTTGGAAAGAGTTTAAGGATAGCCCTTACCACGATTGGCGGTTTAACCTTCTTCTTATGGATGTATGTCTCCAGTTCTGTTCCCTTGGCCCTGTGCTTGAAAGAGTCAAAAACCTTCCTCTTTGAATTCTGAAGCTTCTTGCAGATCTTGCTGTGTTTCTCCAGCCTCTCTACAGCAAACTTCCCGTGACACAGTTCACAGGGCACCAGCTGAGGGTTTCCACTCTGGCTATTCTCATATGGAAATTGCTCAGCGGTAGGGCACATCAGACTTGTAGGGGACAAATATCTGTTTTCCACTGACAGAGTTTGTTCATCCAGACATGTGGTGTTATTTCTGAAGTGGCCCTGCGCGGCCTGTGCCGCTGACACGTCGCTTTCAGGGAGCCTTGCTTTCTTGAGATACTTTCTCCTTCCACAGGGGACGTCTTCTAGCCCACGGCTGCAAGGGCTCACTTGACGTCTCTCCTGATGGGAAAGCGCAGAGGGAAAGTGCGATTCTGCGCATCCGCCATCTTCCATTGGAGAACCATAATCAAGGTTGTCTCCTCTGATAGGAAGGGCTTTCCTTGGAGTGAAGGCTTTTTGCTTCTCCATTCTGCAGGTCAGAAGAGGCACGGCCTTAGAGCGGTGGTTGGCCCATGGTCCTCTGGGGCAAAGCTCGCTCTGCCTCGCCTCTATTTTCCCTTCCGGCCACCTCTCTGGAGTCTTCCATCTCTCTCGGAACCATCCTCAGCTCCTCCTGAGCTCTGAAGAGCTTCGCCTGCATCATGGCCTCCTTCTGGCGAATCTCGTCCTTCATCATGGCCTCCTTCCGGCGCATCTCATCCTGCAGGCTGGCCTCTCTCCGGCGATGCTCCTCCTTCAGCGCGGCCTCTGCCTCGGCCACTTTTCGTAGCTCCTCTTGCAACTGAAAGTGCTCCTTCCCATTGGCATGAGAAGGGCATTGCCCTGGAGGGGTCGCCACCATGGGGAGGACAGTCCTGTCCTTAGGTTTGCGTACTCTTGAGCCCCTCCTGCCCGGCCTCTCGCAGGGCCTCTCATGACCATCCTGAGGCGGGGTGGGGGCAAACAAGGAATCACTCTGTGCTTCCGGGCGGTCCAAAGCCCGAACCTCACCAGGGCCGGAGACTTTCCTGTTACCCATAGGCTTCAGGGGGTAAGACTGATCATACCCCACAATGTTCTTCTCGGGGCCCTGTTGGGCTTGGAAGCGATAGCTGTTCCCCATCTTCTTCTCCGCAGCGTATTTGACATATTGGAAACATTTTCTCATCTTCTGTAGAGCTGCCTCCTGCCGCCGATTGTACATGGCGATCATTTTTTTCTCCTTTTCCTGCATCAGTTTCTCTTGGAAGGTGTCCTTCAGAAGCTGTATCTTGGGAGGCGGGCAGTACGTGGAAATCAGATCCTGTTGCCTTAAGGGCGCGGGTCGATTCGAGTCTGTGTCCTTCGGGGAGGGGGACAGAGCACCAGGCTTAGGACTGGGCTCCATTGGCAAATGAGATATGAGCTTTGTTTCCCAGGTATCTGGAAAAGGCAAAAATGGCAAATAAATGATATCCTGCACAGTCTAGTATGGTCTAATAGAAAAGAATAAAAAAAAACAATTCAGGAAATACACAACTTTTTAATATTAAACCTAATGGTGTTGAATGCTGCATGCTGACTCAGTAGGAGACAGATCCTAAACATAAACATTATAATAAACATTTGTTTCCCAAATAACATTCTCAATGTTCAGAATGCTTAAAGTCATGAGCTTTTTTAAAAATGTTTAACTGAAACCTGGAAATGTGCTATTTCATTTCAAAGCTTGTATTATATCTATGATATAAATGTTTTTTTATATAAAATTAACCCATTATGCAACAGGGGTTTGAGCAAAAGTCACTGTGAATAAGGGAATTTATCAATATTAATTAGCCGTTTCACTACATTATAGATAGCTGAAGGATTATGATACAGTATATCGATTTCGCTACAAATTGACAAGCATATTTGATGACACTTACCAAACAAGTTTTAAACAGCGGAGACATAGTTCACCACGACGATAGCAATGCAATGTTTGACTGCATCTCCCTATGTGATATATCTGTATTTGGGTATATACAGATCACGTAATTCAGGGAGCACTGTTACGTCAGGTCACCAACCATTATTACGACGCTCATATGTCATAGAGCTCCTTAGGATGTTTGTATAATCTTTATCCAAATTTTCATATGGCCGCAGTTACGGCGTTTATTTTACAGTTAATGTAACAGGGTGTCATTATATTTTTCTGTCTTTATGGTGGCAGACCACTTAAATAGATCTGAGTAGGCGGTTTCTACAAGTGGGTCAGATAAAATATTAAATATACAGTAAAAGCTCACACCTATTCATACCCTTTATGTACTGTATATCTACAATTACGTATACTACGTATACAGTTATCGTATACTATAATACGATAACTACCATTACAAAATGTCTCCCTTTTGATTTGAAGTGGTTCTTTTAAATAAGTAAATTGCAATCACTTAGCCTACATCTGAGCTCCTAATTCATCGCGACGACGGACTGAGACTCCAGTCGGATTTGTGAGAAGGGGTGTGCCTGTTTTAAAACCGATTCATACGTCTTAAACACATGGACATAGATAGCAGTCTGTGTTATATAATTTATCTTTTTATTTTATTTAAATTTAAGTATCACATACACATTTTCAAAGTAACTGTACCCCTTTTAATTATGATCCCCATCGCTCACAGCTCCGAAGGTGAGACGAGGGCTACTTCAGATGGGATTTCCAATATTTCTCTCTTAGCTTGTATACCGGTGGAAAGGAGAGGGCTCTTAAAACGTGTTGATAGTAAGATTGGGATGTATTTGCAGTCTAGATATAGTTTTTTTAATGTTCGGAGCCGCCACAGATTCATTTTCTTACGACTGCTTTTCTGGATGACAATGACAATGCAAACGATGGTGTTAAGGCGAGGCTGTGCCTTAAGGCTCCTCTGCTTACAATATTCAGCGCGTAAATCGCAAACGAGCGCCTTCCCTTACGATGAAAATGCAGAAAATAAGACCACGAGATTTAAACCTACGGCTTACAAATTTATGCGTAAACACTAAAACCGTATCTTTAGCAAAACTGGCGAGACAATGTGTTTTATCATTTAAAAAAGTACTGGAAAATAATTAAAGGTTATCACGATAAACAGAGGTTACTGATCTACTACTGTACGCTGTGACCAAAAATGACAGTCCCCCGATCCTCGCAGCCTTCATGCTTTGGTCTTGGCCTGGCCGTTTTTTTTTAAGATAATGGGGTCAAGTTAAGAAATTATGCAAGTTTCTAATCAAATCCAAGGGCGCCTCGATCTCCTAAACATCTTTAGAAGGCCGGCGGACCACACTGCACGGTCCGGGTCCGGGCCCTGACCCGGTTCTGGATAATGCCAGCTTAAAGTGAAAAATTCTACTGTACATATTATGTTTCTTATTATGGTATATATGTATAATATAGCGCGACCGCTTCACGAAGCTAGAAAGAAAGTTATCCGCCATTTTTATTTTACCTGCAATTGAATTTGCCATTAAAATCATTATTAATACCGCAGCTGCTAAATAACTTACCTAAAAGCGTTCAGATACAAAAGCACTTGAGCTGTAATGTTTGTATACTGTTGGCCCGATGACCTACTTCAAGAAGAATTGTTACATAGACCGCCAAGGACTGTCATCACACTTTACGTCATAAAGCGCTTTAAAACTTTTGACAAGTTCAACACCTCATATTTTGTACTGTTTATCATGGTAAAAGCAACTCAAAGCAATTATAAAAATGATCGAAAGGTAAAAATACAAGCTTATACGAGCTGTCGTTTTAACATTTATAACATATATTTAAACAAAACATATATAATCTATTTTAATAAAATAGAAAAGTGTTCTTAGTCTTCACTTAAAAGCTGTTAGAAGCTGCCTTTCTGACAAGAGAGTTCTGTGAGTTCCACAGTCTCAGTGCATTAAAGTCAAAACCAGTTGCTTTTTATTTCCTGTTTTACGACAGAGCAAGGAGGGTGTCCACAGACCACTGTGCACCTGCAGACTGATATGGGGGGTAAAAAGTCTAGAAGTTAGTAAATAAGATTTTAACATATGTTCTAAAACACACCGGACACCTGTACAGTGATGCCAACACAGTGATCTGAGCTCCTTCTTTGAGTTAAATCCTAGCATCTGCATTTTTTACAAGTTGTTGCTATGGCAGAGCATGACCAGAGCATAACAGAAACCACCCATTTTCTAACCGCTTCATCCAATTCAGGGTCAGGGGGTCAGGGGGTCGGGGGGCACGGGGGAGCCAGAGCCTCAGAAAGTAATAAGCAGGAGATACCTGGGACTGGATGGTAGTCCAATGCAGGGAAGACACAGACACTCACCAATTATCCCAGAAGCCAATTAACCTACCAGTAGTTCTTTGAACTGTGGGAGGAAGCCGGAGCACCCAAAGCAAACTCATGCAAACATGGGGAGAACATACAAGCTCCATACAGATAGCACCCCAGGTCCAGAAGTGTACCCAGGGCCTCAGCACTGTGAGCTAGCAATGCTAAACGCTGGGCTACTGTGCATGCTAATTTCTAGGCATCAGGTGATCAATCAGGTAGTGTTTCTCAGATAAAAGGACACCAGTAATTTAGTATGAGATTCAAATTGACCTCAGAACAAAATATAACTTATGTTATATAACTTATATAGAACTTACTACAGCATAACTGTCTTATTTGTAGAAAATATTAACAGCATGCCTATTAAACATACAGTATCTAGCAATCAGCAATCAAAATAAAAACATTTCCAAACATGGAAACTGCCCAGTTAATGAAGCATTTCAAAGACATTAATCTATTCAATAATTACAGTTTTAAGTAGATAACAGATTTATATTCAGATTACGAAAGCATCATAACAACTGCTGCTTGTGTAAGGAATCCATGAATACCACTGTACATGAGAATTTCACACCTATTTGTAATCAATACACAAAATCCTATTGAATTTCAGGTACTTGTTTATTCAGCATTGCTTGACTCCGCGGACTCCTTGTTGTTTCAATATTCTAGCAATAGGACTAATCGCCAATACAGTGCCGTTGTAATCTATTCCTTCTGCCAGCAGAGGACGGTATTCGCACAGTCAGTTCAGGATAAGATACGGTCCTCGCAGTTCACAGTACAACTGGCCAAAGCCGTATTCGGAATATGCTCTCGATAACCTCGTTTAGTTTAAGTACGGCCATATTTCATATCAACCCACAGATGCATTGCATAAACACTAGAATTCTGGTTGTACTTAAATTGACCTTATACGTTTTGGATTATGTTTAACCTTCTTCAATTTCTTCAACCATATTTTGAGATGATTACGTTTACAGAAGCAAATATTATTCAGTGCTTTTTCTTCACTCCTTTAATCAAACCCACATTTCTATAAGGAGGGCCATTGTGAAACTCCCCAAAGTGAGCTGAATTAATCTTTTATTCTTCACACCTGTGAAGTCATTCCTTCATTGTGTAATATGAAGGCCTTTCATTATTCACGTATACTACAACATCTGAAAATAATGGGTCTTGAAATAGTTGAATGAAAGAAAATCCTGAATAACTCCTCCAAATGCGTGTTACACTTTCATCAAGTACACACACTTTGAATGTGATGAACTATAAAAAGTTATTTTAACCATACCCAATGGAGCTCAGGAGTGCGATTGCATACACAATCATGTTTTCAGTGTTTGGACATCAGCCGTACATCAGAACAATCATTTCACTAACACAGCTCCGTGTTGAGTGACTTCCCTCCAAGAACACAAAGTCACTTTCCCTTAGCAATTATTGCATGGACTTTGATTATCTGCCTTCTGCATCAAGCCCTGTATTATATACGGTACAAAGCCAAGCTTTGGGATAGTGCTTTGTTTGGATCCTTGTCTTGATCCTTTTGGATCCCAGGCTGCTCATTTGCAAATGAGTTTTGACATTAATTATAGTGACTATAGCAATGAGCTGGCACTGTGGTTCACAGAGCTGGGGTCCTGGGTTCAATTCCTGGGGTGCAGTCTGGATGGAATTGTATGTTCTCCCTTCATTTGTGTGGATTTCTTCCAGGTGCTCCAGTTTCTTCCCACAGTCCAAAGACATACAGTACTAGTAGGTTAAGGTGGAACTACAGTCCCAATTTTGCAGACACAAAAGTATTTAATTTCAGTCACAAAATAAAATCATTGACATTATAGAAAAACTTTACAAACTCAAAATTGAGCACAAAATCATGAATTTTGTGAAAGGACTGTAAGTTACGCCATGTTGTAACAAATTCGCATTCAAGTTCCACACAAATTGCGATGTGATGCAGCCCTTCCTGCTCACTAATCACTGTAATGACTAATGCAATGTGATGTAGGAGAGAAAGGGTATAGGTTATGCGTTCCATTCCAAGGTTCTTTATGCAGAGTTAACAATGTAGTATTATTTATTGGCAAAAACGTAAAAAAGTTGAGAGTTATATTTCCATTGGATTAAACGAGATGTATTCACAAGCCTGCTCCTTTACAATGTCATAGGGCCACAACAGATTATAGGAAGTTTTGCTGCCTCGTTCTGAATCGCAGAACATGGTAATTCTTTAACCTTGAAATGTAGTCTATTTTGTGATGTAATGATGCAATGTCCCTTTACTGAGAGCCAGCAATCAACGGATGTGTCTGATCGTGAATGGTTTTCCCTGTTGTTTGTTGTATTACTTGGTGTTGCATTTTAAGCTGTGCATGAGGCAGGACCCGGAGGCTGCTGCTTCTGCTGGTGCTTCTGCTGGGATTGAGGAAGAGCTGAGCGCCATGTAAGGCAAAGACACTGCGTTCCACTTTATCAGGTGCCTGGAGTGTAAGAGCTGCAGATAATATTGAGTCACATTAATCCCAACATATTTCAAATATTATGAAAATTAAATAAATTAAATCAAATAACTTTCATTAAAAAAATCAATCACTCTTTACCTTGCTTTTTCAGTTGTTTTTAAGGAAAATTGATGCCGAGAATGTGTGAATACTGCTTTTTGATGGTTCCAAGACCAATGTGACCTGTTTTATTGCCTGCTAATTGTACGTTCCAGGTTGAAAAATTAATTTTAGGAGGTCAAGGTGTATGAATGATAAGAGAAAAACTGAAATAACCACAGCTACGCAAACACCAGTCCACCAAAAAAAATCATTTAATTAAATAAGGTAACATTTTTTTTTCATCATCATACGGATGAACTGTGCTAAATGTGTTTCTAAAAAGAAAAAGCAGGACGTGAGTCGTGAGCCAAGATCATGACTCTTTTGCTCTTCTTCACATCAGTTTTCATCTGCGAGGAGGAGGAGGAGGGCGGCTCCTGATGTGCTGACACTTGGGGATGTGCCTCTGTGCCGGCCTGGGGGCAAAGCGCCGGCCGCAGTGAGGGCAGGGCACGTAGTCGGGGTTTGGATTCGCGGGGGGCTGGGGCAGGTTCACAACTTTCCCTCCTTGCGTGATCACCTGCTGCACCTCCCTGGCCTGTTTGATGCTCCGAATGAAATCCTCGTGCTTCTGCCTCCAGTTGTTCTTTCTCAGCTGGGAACAGGAAATGAAACCAATAAAACAGCTTCCAGAAAAAGTCCAGACTAGCACTGCGTACACAGTCTGGTCGCAAACCATTCACAAGGCAAGAAAATATCAATACAGTAATAACGTAGCTTTCTGGGGCCACCTTTCAGGTTATTGGGTAGAGAGTACAATTTACGTAGTTATGGTTTTGTTTCCTGTGAGTGCTATTTGCTTGATATGTAGATTTTTACAACAGAATTCAGAAGTCACTAAGACACATTTATTCTGTCTGGCAAATGTGCCTTTGCGGCAGTTTTTCAGAAGAGTACTTCATAAAACACTTATTTATTGTCTACATTGATTTATAAGCTGAGTCTGACTCTAGGAGAAAAAAAGGGAAGCTTGGAAAGAGTTTAAGGATAGCCCTTACCACGATTGGCGGTTTAACCTTCTTCTTATGGATGTATGTCTCCAGTTCTGTTCCCTTGGCCCTGTGCTTGAAAGAGTCAAAAACCTTCCTCTTTGAATTCTGAAGCTTCTTGCAGATCTTGCTGTGTTTCTCCAGCCTCTCTACAGCAAACTTCCCGTGACACAGTTCACAGGGCACCAGCTGAGGGTTTCCACTCTGGCTATTCTCATATGGAAATTGCTCAGCGGTAGGGCACATCAGACTTGTAGGGGACAAATATCTGTTTTCCACTGACAGAGTTTGTTCATCCAGACATGTGGTGTTATTTCTGAAGTGGCCCTGCGCGGCCTGTGCCGCTGACACGTCGCTTTCAGGGAGCCTTGCTTTCTTGAGATACTTTCTCCTTCCACAGGGGACGTCTTCTAGCCCACGGCTGCAAGGGCTCACTTGACGTCTCTCCTGATGGGAAAGCGCAGAGGGAAAGTGCGATTCTGCGCATCCGCCATCTTCCATTGGAGAACCATAATCAAGGTTGTCTCCTCTGATAGGAAGGGCTTTCCTTGGAGTGAAGGCTTTTTGCTTCTCCATTCTGCAGGTCAGAAGAGGCACGGCCTTAGAGCGGTGGTTGGCCCATGGTCCTCTGGGGCAAAGCTCGCTCTGCCTCGCCTCCATTTTCCCTTCCGGCCACCTCTCTGGAGTCTTCCATCTCTCTCGGAACCATCCTCAGCTCCTCCTGAGCTCTGAAGAGCTTCGCCTGCATCATGGCCTCCTTCTGGCGAATCTCGTCCTTCATCATGGCCTCCTTCCGGCGCATCTCATCCTGCAGGCTGGCCTCCCTCCGGCGATGCTCCTCCTTCAGCGCGGCCTCTGCCTCGGCCACTTTTCGTAGCTCCTCTTGCAACTGAAAGTGCTCCTTCCCATTGGCATGAGAAGGGCATTGCCCTGGAGGGGTCGCCACCATGGGGAGGACAGTCCTGTCCTTAGGTTTGCGTACTCTTGAGCCCCTCCTGCCCGGCCTCTCGCAGGGCCTCTCATGACCATCCTGAGGCGGGGTGTGGGCAAACAAGGAATCACTCTGTGCGTCCGGGCGGTCCACAGCCCGAACCTCACCAGGGCCGGAGACTTTCCTGTTACCCATAGGCTTCAGGGGGTAAGACCGATCATACCCCACAATGTTCTTCTCGGGGCCCTGTTGGGCTTGGAAGCGATAGCTGTTCCCCATCTTCTTCTCCGCAGCGTATTTGACATATTGGAAACATTTTCTCATCTTCTGTAGAGCTGCCTCCTGCCGCCGATTGTACATGGCGATCATTTTTTTCTCCTTTTCCTGCATCAGTTTCTCTTGGAAGGTGTCCTTCAGAAGCTGTATCTTGGGAGGCGGGCAGTACGTGGAGATCAGATCCTGTTGCCTTAAGGGCGCGGGTCGATTCGAGTCTGTGTCCTTCGGGGAGGGGGACAGAGCACCAGGCTTAGGACTGGGCTCCATTGGCAAATGAGATATGAGCTTTGTTTCCCAGGTATCTGGAAAAGGCAAAAATGGCAAATAAATGATATCCTGCACAGTCTAGTATGGTCTAATAGAAAAGAATAAAAAAAAACAATTCAGGAAATACACAACTTTTTAATATTAAACCTAATGGTGTTGAATGCTGCATGCTGACTCAGTAGGAGACAGATCCTAAACATAAACATTATAATAAACATTTGTTTCCCAAATAACATTCTCAATGTTCAGAATGCTTAAAGTCATGAGCTTTTTTAAAAATGTTTAACTGAAACCTGGAAATGTGCTATTTCATTTCAAAGCTTGTATTATATCTATGATATAAATGTTTTTTTATATAAAATTAACCCATTATGCAACAGGGGTTTGAGCAAAAGTCACTGTGAATAAGGGAATTTATCAATATTAATTAGCCGTTTCACTACATTATAGATAGCTGAAGGATTATGATACAGTATATCGATTTCGCTACAAATTGACAAGCATATTTGATGACACTTACCAAACAAGTTTTAAACAGCGGAGAAATAGTTCACCACGACGATAGCAATGCAATGTTTGACTGCATCTCCCTATGTGATATATCTGTATTTGGGTATATACAGATCACGTAATTCAGGGAGCACTGTTACGTCAGGTCACCAACCATTATTACGACGCTCATATGTCATAGAGCTCCTTAGGATGTTTGTATAATCTTTATCCAAATTTTCATATGGCCGCAGTTACGGCGTTTATTTTACAGTTAATGTAACAGGGTGTCATTATATTTTTCTGTCTTGATGGTGGCAGACCACTTAAATAAATCTGAGTAGGCGGTTTCTACAAGTGGGTCAGATAAAATATTAAATATACAGTAAAAGCTCACACCTATTCATACCCTTTTTGTACTGTATATCTACAATTACGTATACTACGTATACAGTTATCGTATACTATAATACGATAACTACCATTACAAAATGTCTCCCTTTTGATTTGAAGTGGTTCTTTTAAATAAGTAAATTGCAATCACTTAGCCTACATCTGAGCTCCTAATTCATCGCGACGACGGACTGAGACTCCAGTCGGATTTGTGAGAAGGGGTGTGCCTGTTTTAAAACCGATTCATACGTCTTAAACACATGGACATAGATAGCAGTCTGTGTTATATAATTTATCTTTTTATTTTATTTAAATTTAAGTATCACATACACATTTTCAAAGTAACTGTACCCCTTTTAATTATGATCCCCATCGCTCACAGCTCCGAAGGTGAGACGAGGGCTACTTCAGATGGGATTTCCAATATTTCTCTCTTAGCTTGTATACCGGTGGAAAGGAGAGGGGTCTTAAAACGTGTTGATAGTAAGATTGGGATGTATTTGCAGTCTAGATATAGTTTTTTTAATGTTCGGAGCCGCCACAGATTCATTTTCTTACGACTGCTTTTCTGGATGACAATGACAATGCAAACGATGGTGTTAAGGCGAGGCTGTGCCTTAAGGCTCCTCTGCTTACAATATTCAGCGCGTAAATCGCAAACGAGCGCCTTCCCTTACGATGAAAATGCAGAAAATAAGACCACGAGATTTAAACCTCCGGCTTACAAATTTATGCGTAAACACTAAAACCGTATCTTTAGCAAAACTGGCGAGACAATGTGTTTTATCATTTAAAACAGTACTGGAAAATAATTAAAGGTTATCACGATAAACAGAGGTTACTGATCTACTACTGTACGTTGTGACCAAAAATGAGAGTCCCCCGATCCTCGCAGCCTTCATGCTTTGGTCTTGGCCTGGCCGTTTTTTTTAAGATAATGGGGTCAAGTTAAGAAATTATGCAAGTTTCTAATCAAATCCAAGGGCGCCTCGATCTCCTAAACATCTTTAGAAGGCCGGCGGACCACACTGCACGGTCCGGGTCCGGGCCCTGACCCGGTTCTGGATAATGCCAGCTTAAAGTGAAAAATTCTACTGTACATATTATGTTTCTTATTATGGTATATATGTATAATATAGCGCGACCGCTTCACGAAGCTAGAAAGAAAGTTATCCGCCATTTTTATTTTACCTGCAATTGAATTTGCCATTAAAATCATTATTAATACCGCAGCTGCTAAATAACTTACCTAAAAGCGTTCAGATACAAAAGCACTTGAGCTGTAATGTTTGTATACTGTTGGCCCGATGACCTACTTCAAGAAGAATTGTTACATAGACCGCCAAGGACTGTCATCACACTTTACGTCATAAAGCGCTTTAAAACTTTAGACAAGTTCAACACCTCATATTTTGTACTGTTTATCATGGTAAAAGCAACTCAAAGCAATTATAAAAATGATCGAAAGGTAAAAATACAAGCTTATACGAGCTGTCGTTTTAACATTTATAACATATATTTAAACAAAACATATATAATCTATTTTAATAAAATAGAAAAGTGTTCTTAGTCTTCACTTAAAAGCTGTTAGAAGCTGCCTTTCTGACAAGAGAGTTCTGTGAGTTCCACAGTCTCAGTGCATTAAAGTCAAAACCAGTTGCTTTTTATTTCCTCTTTTACGACAGAGCAAGGAGGGTGTCCACAGACCACTGTGCACCTGCAGACTGATATGGGGGGTAAAAAGTCTAGAAGTTAGTAAATAAGATTTTAGCACATGTTCTAAAACACACCGGACACCTGTACAGTGATGCCAACACAGTGATCTGAGCTCCTTCTTTGAGTTAAATCCTAGCATCTGCATTTTTTACAAGTTGTTGCTATGGCAGAGCATGACCAGAGCATAACAGAAACCACCCATTTTCTAACCGCTTCATCCAATTCAGGGTCAGGGGGTCAGGGGGTCGGGGGGCACGGGGGAGCCAGAGCCTCAGAAAGTAATAAGCAGGAGATACCTGGGACTGGATGGTAGTCCAATGCAGGGAAGACACAGACACTCACCAATTATCCCAGAAGCCAATTAACCTACCAGTAGTTCTTTGAACTGTGGGAGGAAGCCGGAGCACCCAAAGCAAACTCATGCAAACATGGGGAGAACATACAAGCTCCATACAGATAGCACCCCAGGTCCAGAAGTGTACCCAGGGCCTCAGCACTGTGAGCTAGCAATGCTAAACGCTGGGCTACTGTGCATGCTAATTTCTAGGCATCAGGTGATCAATCAGGTAGTGTTTCTCAGATAAAAGGACACCAGTTATTTAGTATGAGATTCAAATTGACCTCAGAACAAAATATAACTTATGTTATATAACTTATATAGAACTTACTACAGCATAACTGTCTTATTTGGCTCTTGTAGAAAATATTAACAGCATGCCTATTAAACATACAGTATCTAGCAATCAGCAATCAAAATAAAAACATTTCCAAACATGGAAACTGCCCAGTTAATGAAGCATTTCAAAGACATTAATCTATTCAATAATTACAGTTTTAAGTAGATAACAGATTTATATTCAGATTACGAAAGCATCATAACAACTGCTGCTTGTGTAAGGAATCCATGAATACCACTGTACATGAGAATTCCACACCTATTTGTAATCAATACACAAAATCCTATTGAATTTCAGGTACTTGTTTATTCAGCATTGCTTGACTCCGCGGACTCCTTGTTGTTTCAATATTCTAGCAATAGGACTAATCGCCAATACAGTGCCGTTGTAATCTATTCCTTTTGCCAGCAGAGGACGGTATTCGCACAGCCAGTTCAGGATAAGATACGGTCCTCGCAGTTCACAGTACAACTGGCCAAAGCCGTATTCGGAATATGCTCTCGATAACCTCGTTTAGTTTAAGTACGGCCATATTTCATATCAACCCACAGATGCATTGCATAAACACTAGAATTCTGGTTGTACTTAAATTGACCTTATACGTTTTGGATTATGTTTAACCTTCTTCAATTTCTTCAACCATATTTTGAGATGATTACGTTTACAGAAGCAAATATTATTCAGTGCTTTTTCTTCACTCCTTTAATCAAACCCACATTTCTATAAGGAGGGCCATTGTGAAACTCCCCAAAGTGAGCTGAATTAATCTTTTATTCTTCACACCTGCGAAGTCATTCCTACATTGTGTAATATGAAGGCCTTTCATTATTCACGTATACTACAACATCTGAAAATAATGGGTCTTGAAATAGTTGAATGAAAGAAAATCCTGAATAACTCCTCCAAATGCGTGTTACACTTTCATCAAGTACACACACTTTGAATGTGATGAACTATAAAAAGTTATTTTAACCATACCCAATGGAGCTCAGGAGTGCGATTGCATACACAATCATGTTTTCAGTGTTTGGACATCAGCCGTACATCAGAACAATCATTTCACTAACACAGCTCCATGTTGAGTGACTTCCCTCCAAGAACACAAAGTCACTTTCCCTTAGCAATTATTGCATGGACTTTGATTATCTGCCTTCTGCATCAAGCCCTGTATTATATACGGTACAAAGCCAAGCTTTGGGATAGTGCTTTGTTTGGATCCTTGTCTTGATCCTTTTGGATCCCAGGCTGCTCATTTGCAAATGAGTTTTGACATTAATTAAAGTGACTATAGCAATGAGGTGGTACTGTGGTTCACAGATCTGGGGTCCTGGGTTCAATTCCTGGGGTGCAGTCTGGATGGAATTGTATGTTCTCCCTTCATTTGTGTGGATTTCTTCCAGGTGCTCCAGTTTCTTCCCACAGTCCAAAGACATACAGTACTAGTAGGTTAAGGTGGAACTACAGTCCCAATTTTGCAGACACAAAATTATTTAATTTCAGTCACAAAATAAAATCATTGACATTATAGAAAAACTTTACAAACTCAAAATTGAGCACAAAATCATGAATTTTGTGAAAGGACTGTAAGTTACGCCATGTTGTAACAAATTCGCATTCAAGTTCCACACAAATTGCGATGTGATGCAGCCCTTCCTGCTCACTAATCACTGTAATGACTAATGCAATGTGATGTAGGAGAGAAAGGGTATAGGTTATGCAGCAAACATTTCACTGCAAAAAACGTTCCATTCCAAGGTTCTTTATGCAGAGTTAACAATGTAGTATTATTTATTGGCAAAAACGTAAAAAAGTTGAGAGCAATATTTCCATTGGATTAAACGAGATGTATTCACAAGCCTGCTCCTTTACAATGTCACAGGGCCACAACAGATTATAGGAAGTTTTGCTGCCTCGTTCTGAATCGCAGAACATGGTAATTCTTTAACCTTGAAATGTAGTCTATTTTGTGATGTAATGATGCAATGTCCCTTTACTGAGAGCCAGCAATCAACGGATGTGTCTGATCGTGAATGGTTTTCCCTGTTGTTTGTTGTATTACTTGGTGTTGCATTTTAAGCTGTGCATGAGGCAGGACCCGGAGGCTGCTGCTTCTGCTGGTGCTTCTGCTGGGATTGAGGAAGAGCTGAGCGCCATGTAATGCAAAGACACTGCGTTCCACTTTATCAGGTGCCTGGAGTGTAAGAGCTGCAGATAATATTGAGTCACATTAATCCCAACATATTTCAAATATTATGAAAATTAAATAAATTAAATCAAATAACTTTCATTAAAAAAATCAATCACTCTTTACCTTGCTTTTTCAGTTGTTTTTAAGGAAAATTGATGCCGAGAATGTGTGAATACTGCTTTTTGATGGTTCCAAGACCAATGTGACCTGTTCTATTGCCTGCTAATTGTACGTTCCAGGTTGAAAAATTATTTTTAGGAGGTCAAGGTGTATGAATGATAAGAGAAAAACTGAAATAACCACAGCTACGCAAACACCAGTCCACCAAAAAAAAATCATTTAATTAAAATAAGGTAACATTTTTTTTTCATCATCATACGGATGAACTGTGCTAAATGTGTTTCTAAAAAGAAAAAGCAGGACGTGAGTCGTGAGCCAAGATCATGACTCTTTTGCTCTTCTTCACATCAGTTTTCATCTGCGAGGAGGAGGAGGAGGGCGGCTCCTGATGTGCTGACACTTGGGGAAGTGCCTCTGTGCCGGCCTGGGGGCAAAGCACCGGCCGCAGTGAGGGCAGGGCACGTAGTCGGGGTTTGGATTCGCGGGGGGCTGGGGCAGGTTCACAACTTTCCCTCCTTGCGTGATCACCTGCTGCACCTCCCTGGCCTGTTTGATGCTCCGAATGAAATCCTCGTGCTTCTGCCTCCAGTTGTTCTTTCTCAGCTGGGAACAGGAAATGAAACCAATAAAACAGCTTCCAGAAAAAGTCCAGACTAGCACTGCGTACACAGTCTGGTCGCAAACCATTCACAAGGCAAGAAAATATCAATACAGTAATAACGTAGCTTTCTGGGGCTACCTTTCAGGTCATTGGGTAGAGAGTACAATTTACGTAGTTATGGTTTTGTTTCCTGTGAGTGCTATTTGCTTGGTATGTAGATTTTTACAACAGAATTCAGAAGTCACTAAGACACATTTATTCTGTCTGGCAAATGTGCCTTTGCGGCAGTTTTTCAGAAGAGTACTTCATAAAACACTTATTTATTGTCTACATTGATTTATAAGCTGAGTCTGACTCTAGGAGAAAAAAAGGGAAGCTTGGAAAGAGTTTAAGGATAGCCCTTACCACGATTGGCGGTTTAACCTTCTTCTTATGGATGTATGTCTCCAGTTCTGTTCCCTTGGCCCTGTGCTTGAAAGAGTCAAAAACCTTCCTCTTTGAATTCTGAAGCTTCTTGCAGATCTTGCTGTGTTTCTCCAGCCTCTCTACAGCAAACTTCCCGTGACACAGTTCACAGGGCACCAGCTGAGGGTTTCCACTCTGGCTATTCTCATATGGAAATTGCTCAGCGGTAGGGCACATCAGACTTGTAGGGGACAAATATCTGTTTTCCACTGACAGAGTTTGTTCATCCAGACATGTGGTGTTATTTCTGAAGTGGCCCTGCGCGGCCTGTGCCGCTGACACGTCGCTTTCAGGGAGCCTTGCTTTCTTGAGATACTTTCTCCTTCTACAGGGGACGTCTTCTAGCCCACGGCTGCAAGGGCTCACTTGACGTCTCTCCTGATGGGAAAGCGCAGAGGGAAAGTGCGATTCTGCGCATCCGCCATCTTCCATTGGAGAACCATAATCAAGGTTGTCTCCTCTGATAGGAAGGGCTTTCCTTGGAGTGAAGGCTTTTTGCTTCTCCATTCTGCAGGTCAGAAGAGGCACGGCCTTAGAGCGGTGGTTGGCCCATGGTCCTCTGGGGCAAAGCTCGCTCTGCCTCGCCTCTATTTTCCCTTCCGGCCACCTCTCTGGAGTCTTCCATCTCTCTCGGAACCATCCTCAGCTCCTCCTGAGCTCTGAAGAGCTTCGCCTGCATCATGGCCTCCTTCTGGCGAATCTCGTCCTTCATCATGGCCTCCTTCCGGCGCATCTCATCCTGCAGGCTGGCCTCCCTCCGGCGATGCTCCTCCTTCAGCGCGGCCTCTGCCTCGGCCACTTTTCGTAGCTCCTCTTGCAACTGAAAGTGCTCCTTCCCATTGGCATGAGAAGGGCATTGCCCTGGAGGGGTCGCCACCATGGGGAGGACAGTCCTGTCCTTAGGTTTGCGTACTCTTGAGCCCCTCCTGCCCGGCCTCTCGCAGGGCCTCTCATGACCATCCTGAGGCGGGGTGGGGGCAAACAAGGAATCACTCTGTGCGTCCGGGCGGTCCACAGCCCGATCCTCACCAGGGCCGGAGACTTTCCTGTTACCCATAGGCTTCAGGGGGTAAGACCGATCATACCCCACAATGTTCTTCTCGGGGCCCTGTTGGGCTTGGAAGCGATAGCTGTTCCCCATCTTCTTCTCCGCAGCGTATTTGACATATTGGAAACATTTTCTCATCTTCTGTAGAGCTGCCTCCTGCCGCCGATTGTACATGGCGATCATTTTTTTCTCCTTTTCCTGCATCAGTTTCTCTTGGAAGGTGTCCTTCAGAAGCTGTATCTTGGGAGGCGGGCAGTACGTGGAGATCAGATCCTGTTGCCTTAAGGGCGCGGGTCGATTCGAGTCTGTGTCCTTCGGGGAGGGGGACAGAGCACCAGGCTTAGGACTGGGCTCCATTGGCAAATGAGATATGAGCTTTGTTTCCCAGGTATCTGGAAAAGGCAAAAATGGCAAATAAATGATATCCTGCACAGTCTAGTATGGTCTAATAGAAAAGAATAAAAAAAAACAATTCAGGAAATACACAACTTTTTAATATTAAACCTAATGGTGTTGAATGCTGCATGCTGACTCAGTAGGAGACAGATCCTAAACATAAACATTATAATAAACATTTGTTTCCCAATGAACATTCTCAATGTTCAGAATGCTTAAAGTCATGAGCTTTTTTAAAAATGTTTAACTGAAACCTGGAAATGTGCTATTTCATTTCAAAGCTTGTATTATAGCTATGATATAAATGTTTTTTTTATATAAAATTAACCCATTATGCAACAGGGGTTTGAGCAAAAGTCACTGTGAATAAGGGAATTTATCAATATTAATTAGCCGTTTCACTACATTATAGATAGCTGAAGGATTATGATACAGTATATCGATTTCGCTACAAATTGACAAGCATATTTGATGACACTTACCAAACAAGTTTTAAACAGCGGAGAAATAGTTCACCACGACGATAGCAATGCAATGTTTGACTGCATCTCCCTATGTGATATATCTGTATTTGGGTATATACAGATCACGTAATTCAGGGAGCACTGTTACGTCAGGTCACCAACCATTATTACGACGCTCATATGTCATAGAGCTCCTTAGGATGTTTGTATAATCTTTATCCAAATTTTCATATGGCCGCAGTTACGGCGTTTATTTTACAGTTAATGTAACAGGGTGTCATTATATTTTTCTGTCTTTATGGTGGCAGACCACTTAAATAAATCTGAGTAGGCGGTTTCTACAAGTGGGTCAGATAAAATATTAAATATACAGTAAAAGCTCACACCTATTCATACCCTTTATGTACTGTATATCTACAATTACGTATACTACGTATACAGTTATCGTATACTATAATACGATAACTACCATTACAAAATGTCTCCCTTTTGATTTGAAGTGGTTCTTTTAAATAAGTAAATTGCAATCACTTAGCCTACATCTGAGCTCCTAATTCATCGCGACGACGGACTGAGACTCCAGTCGGATTTGTGAGAAGGGGTGTGCCTGTTTTAAAACCGATTCATACGTCTTAAACACATGGACATAGATAGCAGTCTGTGTTATATAATTTATCTTTTTATTTTATTTAAATTTAAGTATCACATACACATTTTCAAAGTAACTGTACCCCTTTTAATTATGATCCCCATCGCTCACAGCTCCGAAGGTGAGACGAGGGCTACTTCAGATGGGATTTCCAATATTTCTCTCTTAGCTTGTATACCGGTGGAAAGGAGAGGGGTCTTAAAACGTGTTGATAGTAAGATTGGGATGTATTTGCAGTCTAGATATAGTTTTTTTAATGTTCGGAGCCGCCACAGATTCATTTTCTTACGACTGCTTTTCTGGATGACAATGACAATGCAAACGATGGTGTTAAGGCGAGGCTGTGCCTTAAGGCTCCTCTGCTTACAATATTCAGCGCGTAAATCGCAAACGAGCGCCTTCCCTTACGATGAAAATGCAGAAAATAAGACCACGAGATTTAAACCTACGGCTTACAAATTTATGCGTAAACACTAAAACCGTATCTTTAGCAAAACTGGCGAGACAATGTGTTTTATCATTTAAAAAAGTACTGGAAAATAATTAAAGGTTATCACGATAAACAGAGGTTACTGATCTACTACTGTACGCTGTGACCAAAAATGAGAGTCCCCCGATCCTCGCAGCCTTCATGCTTTGGTCTTGGCCTGGCCGTTTTTTTTAAGATAATGGGGTGAAGTTAAGAAATTATGCAAGTTTCTAATCAAATCCAAGGGCGCCTCGATCTCCTAAACATCTTTAGAAGGCCGGCGGACCACACTGCACGGTCCGGGTCCGGGCCCTGACCCGGTTCTGGATAATGCCAGCTTAAAGTGAAAAATTCTACTGTACATATTATGTTTCTTATTATGGTATATATGTATAATATAGCGCGACCGCTTCACGAAGCTAGAAAGAAAGTTATCCGCCATTTTTATTTTACCTGCAATTGAATTTGCCATTAAAATCATTATTAATACCGCAGCTGCTAAATAACTTACCTAAAAGCGTTCAGATACAAAAGCACTTGAGCTGTAATGTTTGTATACTGTTGGCCCGATGACCTACTTCAAGAAGAATTGTTACATAGACCGCCAAGGACTGTCATCACACTTTACGTCATAAAGCGCTTTAAAACTTTTGACAAGTTCAACACCTCATATTTTGTACTGTTTATCATGGTAAAAGCAACTCAAAGCAATTATAAAAATGATCGAAAGGTAAAAATACAAGCTTATACGAGCTGTCGTTTTAACATTTATAACATATATTTAAACAAAACATATATAATCTATTTTAATAAAATAGAAAAGTGTTCTTAGTCTTCACTTAAAAGCTGTTAGAAGCTGCCTTTCTGACAAGAGAGTTCTGTGAGTTCCACAGTCTCAGTGCATTAAAGTCAAAACCAGTTGCTTTTTATTTCCTGTTTTACGACAGAGCAAGGAGGGTGTCCACAGACCACTGTGCACCTGCAGACTGATATGGGGGGTAAAAAGTCTAGAAGTTAGTAAATAAGATTTTAACATATGTTCTAAAACACACCGGACACCTGTACAGAGATGCCAACACAGTGATCTGAGCTCCTTCTTTGAGTTAAATCCTAGCATCTGCATTTTTTACAAGTTGTTGCTATGGCAGAGCATGACCAGAGCATAACAGAAACCACCCATTTTCTAACCGCTTCATCCAATTCAGGGTCAGGGGGTCAGGGGGTCGGGGGGCACGGGGGAGCCAGAGCCTCAGAAAGTAATAAGCAGGAGATACCTGGGACTGGATGGTAGTCCAATGCAGGGAAGACACAGACACTCACCAATTATCCCAGAAGCCAATTAACCTACCAGTAGTTCTTTGAACTGTGGGAGGAAGCCGGAGCACCCAAAGCAAACTCATGCAAACATGGGGAGAACATACAAGCTCCATACAGATAGCACCCCAGGTCCAGAAGTGTACCCAGGGCCTCAGCACTGTGAGCTAGCAATGCTAAACGCTGGGCTACTGTGCATGCTAATTTCTAGGCATCAGGTGATCAATCAGGTAGTGTTTCTCAGATAAACGGACACCAGTTATTTAGTATGAGATTCAAATTGACCTCAGAACAAAATATAACTTATGTTATATAACTTATATAGAACTTACTACAGCATAACTGTCTTATTTGGCTCTTGTAGAAAATATTAACAGCATGCCTATTAAACATACAGTATCTAGCAATCAGCAATCAAAATAAAAACATTTCCAAACATGGAAACTGCCCAGTTAATGAAGCATTTCAAAGACATTAATCTATTCAATAATTACAGTTTTAAGTAGATAACAGATTTATATTCAGATTACGAAAGCATCATAACAACTGCTGCTTGTGTAAGGAATCCATGAATACCACTGTACATGAGAATTTCACACCTATTTGTAATCAATACACAAAATCCTATTGAATTTCAGGTACTTGTTTATTCAGCATTGCTTGACTCCGCGGACTCCTTGTTGTTTCAATATTCTAGCAATAGGACTAATCGCCAATACAGTGCCGTTGTAATCTATTCCTTCTGCCAGCAGAGGACGGTATTCGCACAGTCAGTTCAGGATAAGATACGGTCCTCGCAGTTCACAGTACAACTGGCCAAAGCCGTATTCGGAATATGCTCTCGATAACCTCGTTTAGTTTAAGTACGGCCATATTTCATATCAACCCACAGATGCATTGCATAAACACTAGAATTCTGGTTGTACTTAAATTGACCTTATACGTTTTGGATTATGTTTAACCTTCTTCAATTTCTTCAACCATATTTTGAGATGATTACGTTTACAGAAGCAAATATTATTCAGTGCTTTTTCTTCACTCCTTTAATCAAACCCACATTTCTATAAGGAGGGCCATTGTGAAACTCCCCAAAGTGAGCTGAATTAATCTTTTATTCTTCACACCTGTGAAGTCATTCCTTCATTGTGTAATATGAAGGCCTTTCATTATTCACGTATACTACAACATCTGAAAATAATGGGTCTTGAAATAGTTGAATGAAAGAAAATCCTGAATAACTCCTCCAAATGCGTGTTACACTTTCATCAAGTACACACACTTTGAATGTGATGAACTATAAAAAGTTATTTTAACCATACCCAATGGAGCTCAGGAGTGCGATTGCATACACAATCATGTTTTCAGTGTTTGGACATCAGCCGTACATCAGAACAATCATTTCACTAACACAGCTCCGTGTTGAGTGACTTCCCTCCAAGAACACAAAGTCACTTTCCCTTAGCAATTATTGCATGGACTTTGATTATCTGCCTTCTGCATCAAGCCCTGTATTATATACGGTACAAAGCCAAGCTTTGGGATAGTGCTTTGTTTGGATCCTTGTCTTGATCCTTTTGGATCCCAGGCTGCTCATTTGCAAATGAGTTTTGACATTAATTATAGTGACTATAGCAATGAGCTGGCACTGTGGTTCACAGAGCTGGGGTCCTGGGTTCAATTCCTGGGGTGCAGTCTGGATGGAATTGTATGTTCTCCCTTCATTTGTGTGGATTTCTTCCAGGTGCTCCAGTTTCTTCCCACAGTCCAAAGACATACAGTACTAGTAGGTTAAGGTGGAACTACAGTCCCAATTTTGCAGACACAAAATTATTTAATTTCAGTCACAAAATAAAATCATTGACATTATAGAAAAACTTTACAAACTCAAAATTGAGCACAAAATCATGAATTTTGTGAAAGGACTGTAAGTTACGCCATGTTGTAACAAATTCGCATTCAAGTTCCACACAAATTGCGATGTGATGCAGCCCTTCCTGCTCACTAATCACTGTAATGACTAATGCAATGTGATGTAGGAGAGAAAGGGTATAGGTTATGCAGCAAACATTTCACTGCAAAAAACGTTCCATTCCAAGGTTCTTTAGGCAGAGTTAACAATGTAGTATTATTTATTGGCAAAAACGTAAAAAAGTTGAGAGTTATATTTCCATTGGATTAAACGAGATGTATTCACAAGCCTGCTCCTTTACAATGTCATAGGGCCACAACAGATTATAGGAAGTTTTGCTGCCTCGTTCTGAATCGCAGAACATGGTAATTCTTTAACCTTGAAATGTAGTCTATTTTGTGATGTAATGATGCAATGTCCCTTTACTGAGAGCCAGCAATCAACGGATGTGTCTGATCGTGAATGGTTTTCCCTGTTGTTTGTTGTATTACTTGGTGTTGCATTTTAAGCTGTGCATGAGGCAGGACCCGGAGGCTGCTGCTTCTGCTGGTGCTTCTGCTGGGATTGAGGAAGAGCTGAGCGCCATGTAAGGCAAAGACACTGCGTTCCACTTTATCAGGTGCCTGGAGTGTAAGAGCTGCAGATAATATTGAGTCACATTAATCCCAACATATTTCAAATATTATGAAAATTAAATAAATTAAATCAAATAACTTTCATTAAAAAAATCAATCACTCTTTACCTTGCTTTTTCAGTTGTTTTTAAGGAAAATTGATGCCGAGAATGTGTGAATACTGCTTTTTGATGGTTCCAAGACCAATGTGACCTGTTCTATTGCCTGCTAATTGTACGTTCCAGGTTGAAAAATTATTTTTAGGAGGTCAAGGTGTATGAATGATAAGAGAAAAACTGAAATAACCACAGCTACGCAAACACCAGTCCACCAAAAAAAAATCATTTAATTAAAATAAGGTAACATTTTTTTTTCATCATCATACGGATGAACTGTGCTAAATGTGTTTCTAAAAAGAAAAAGCAGGACGTGAGTCGTGAGCCAAGATCATGACTCTTTTGCTCTTCTTCACATCAATTTTCATCTGCGAGGAGGAGGAGGAGGGCGGCTCCTGATGTGCTGACACTTGGGGATGTGCCTCTGTGCCGGCCTGGGGGCAAAGCGCCGGCCGCAGTGAGGGCAGGGCACGTAGTCGGGGTTTGGATTCGCGGGGGGCTGGGGCAGGTTCACAACTTTCCCTCCTTGCGTGATCACCTGCTGCACCTCCCTGGCCTGTTTGATGCTCCGAATGAAATCCTCGTGCTTCTGCCTCCAGTTGTTCTTTCTCAGCTGGGAACAGGAAATGAAACCAATAAAACAGCTTCCAGAAAAAGTCCAGACTAGCACTGCGTACACAGTCTGGTCGCAAACCATTCACAAGGCAAGAAAATATCAATACAGTAATAACGTAGCTTTCTGGGGCTACCTTTCCATTCATTGGGTAGAGAGTACAATTTACGTAGTTATGGTTTTGTTTCCTGTGAGTGCTATTTGCTTGATATGTAGATTTTTACAACAGAATTCAGAAGTCACTAAGACACATTTATTCTGTCTGGCAAATGTGCCTTTGCGGCAGTTTTTCAGAAGAGTACTTCATAAAACACTTATTTATTGTTTACATTGATTTATAAGCTGAGTCTGACTCTAGGAGAAAAAAAGGGAAGCTTGGAAAGAGTTTAAGGATAGCCCTTACCACGATTGGCGGTTTAACCTTCTTCTTATGGATGTATGTCTCCAGTTCTGTTCCCTTGGCCCTGTGCTTGAAAGAGTCAAAAACCTTCCTCTTTGAATTCTGAAGCTTCTTGCAGATCTTGCTGTGTTTCTCCAGCCTCTCTACAGCAAACTTCCTGTGACACAGTTCACAGGGCACCAGCTGAGGGTTTCCACTCTGGCTATTCTCATATGGAAATTGCTCAGCGGTAGGGCACATCAGACTTGTAGGGGACAAATATCTGTTTTCCACTGACAGAGTTTGTTCATCCAGACATGTGGTGTTATTTCTGAAGTGGCCCTGCGCGGCCTGTGCCGCTGACACGTCGCTTTCAGGGAGCCTTGCTTTCTTGAGATACTTTCTCCTTCCACAGGGGACGTCTTCTAGCCCACGGCTGCAAGGGCTCACTTGACGTCTCTCCTGATGGGAAAGCGCAGAGGGAAAGTGCGATTCTGCGCATCCGCCATCTTCCATTGGAGAACCATAATCAAGGTTGTCTCCTCTGATAGGAAGGGCTTTCCTTGGAGTGAAGGCTTTTTGCATGGACTTTGATTATCTGCCTTCTGCATCAAGCCCTGTTTTATATACGGTACAAAGCCAAGCTTTGGGATAGTGCTTTGTTTGGATCCTTGTCTTGATCCTTTTGGATCCCAGGCTGCTCATTTGCAAATGAGTTTTGACATTAATTATAGTGACTATAGCAATGAGCTGGCACTGTGGTTCACAGAGCTGGGGTCCTGGGTTCAATTCCTGGGGTGCAGTCTGGATGGAATTGTATGTTCTCCCTTCATTTGTGTGGATTTCTTCCAGGTGCTCCAGTTTCTTCCCACAGTCCAAAGACATACAGTACTAGTAGGTTAAGGTGGAACTACAGTCCCAATTTTGCAGACACAAAATTATTTAATTTCAGTCACAAAATAAAATCATTGACATTATAGAAAAACTTTACAAACTCAAAATTGAGCACAAAATCATGAATTTTGTGAAAGGACTGTAAGTTACGCCATGTTGTAACAAATTCGCATTCAAGTTCCACACAAATTGCGATGTGATGCAGCCCTTCCTGCTCACTAATCACTGTAATGACTAATGCAATGTGATGTAGGAGAGAAAGGGTATAGGTTATGCAGCAAACATTTCACTGCAAAAAACGTTCCATTCCAAGGTTCTTTATGCAGAGTTAACAATGTAGTATTATTTATTGGCAAAAACGTAAAAAAGTTGAGAGTTATATTTCCATTGGATTAAACGAGATGTATTCACAAGCCTGCTCCTTTACAATGTCATAGGGCCACAACAGATTATAGGAAGTTTTGCTGCCTCGTTCTGAATCGCAGAACATGGTAATTCTTTAACCTTGAAATGTAGTCTATTTTGTGATGTAATGATGCAATGTCCCTTTACTGAGAGCCAGCAATCAACGGATGTGTCTGATCGTGAATGGTTTTCCCTGTTGTTTGTTGTATTACTTGGTGTTGCATTTTAAGCTGTGCATGAGGCAGGACCCGGAGGCTGCTGCTTCTGCTGGTGCTTCTGCTGGGATTGAGGAAGAGCTGAGCGCCATGTAAGGCAAAGACACTGCGTTCTACTTTATCAGGTGCCTGGAGTGTAAGAGCTGCAGATAATATTGAGTCACATTAATCCCAACATATTTCAAATATTATGAAAATTAAATAAATTAAATCAAATAACTTTCATTAAAAAAATCAATCACTCTTTACCTTGCTTTTTCAGTTGTTTTTAAGGAAAATTGATGCCGAGAATGTGTGAATACTGCTTTTTGATGGTTCCAAGACCAATGTGACCTGTTCTATTGCCTGCTAATTGTACGTTCCAGGTTGAAAAATTATTTTTAGGAGGTCAAGGTGTATGAATGATAAGAGAAAAACTGAAATAACCACAGCTACGCAAACACCAGTCCACCAAAAATAAATGTTACCTTATTTTAATTAAAATAAGGTAACATTTTTTTTTCATCATCATACGGATGAACTGTGCTAAATGTGTTTCTAAAAAGAAAAAGCAGGACGTGAGTCGTGAGCCAAGATCATGACTCTTTTGCTCTTCTTCACATCAATTTTCATCTGCGAGGAGGAGGAGGAGGGCGGCTCCTGATGTGCTGACACTTGGGGATGTGCCTCTGTGCCGGCCTGGGGGCAAAGCGCCGGCCGCAGTGAGGGCAGGGCACGTAGTCGGGGTTTGGATTCGCGGGGGGCTGGGGCAGGTTCACAACTTTCCTTCCTTGCGTGATCACCTGCTGCACCTCCCTGGCCTGTTTGATGCTCCGAATGAAATCCTCGTGCTTCTGCCTCCAGTTGTTCTTTCTCAGCTGGGAACAGGAAATGAAACCAATAAAACAGCTTCCAGAAAAAGTCCAGACTAGCACTGCGTACACAGTCTGGTCGCAAACCATTCACAAGGCAAGAAAATATCAATACAGTAATAACGTAGCTTTCTGGGGCTACCTTTCAGGTCATTGGGTAGAGAGTACAATTTACGTAGTTATGGTTTTGTTTCCTGTGAGTGCTATTTGCTTGATATGTAGATTTTTACAACAGAATTCAGAAGTCACTAAGACACATTTATTCTGTCTGGCAAATGTGCCTTTGCGGCAGTTTTTCAGAAGAGTACTTCATAAAACACTTATTTATTGTTTACATTGATTTATAAGCTGAGTCTGACTCTAGGAGAAAAAAAGGGAAGCTTGGAAAGAGTTTAAGGATAGCCCTTACCACGATTGGCGGTTTAACCTTCTTCTTATGGATGTATGTCTCCAGTTCTGTTCCCTTGGCCCTGTGCTTGAAAGAGTCAAAAACCTTCCTCTTTGAATTCTGAAGCTTCTTGCAGATCTTGCTGTGTTTCTCCAGCCTCTCTACAGCAAACTTCCTGTGACACAGTTCACAGGGCACCAGCTGAGGGTTTCCACTCTGGCTATTCTCATATGGAAATTGCTCAGCGGTAGGGCACATCAGACTTGTAGGGGACAAATATCTGTTTTCCACTGACAGAGTTTGTTCATCCAGACATGTGGTGTTATTTCTGAAGTGGCCCTGCGCGGCCTGTGCCGCTGACACGTCGCTTTCAGGGAGCCTTGCTTTCTTGAGATACTTTCTCCTTCCACAGGGGACGTCTTCTAGCCCACGGCTGCAAGGGCTCACTTGACGTCTCTCCTGATGGGAAAGCGCAGAGGGAAAGTGCGATTCTGCGCATCCGCCATCTTCCATTGGAGAACCATAATCAAGGTTGTCTCCTCTGATAGGAAGGGCTTTCCTTGGAGTGAAGGCTTTTTGCTTCTCCATTCTGCAGGTCAGAAGAGGCACGGCCTTAGAGCGGTGGTTGGCCCATGGTCCTCTGGGGCAAAGCTCGCTCTGCCTCGCCTCTATTTTCCCTTCCGGCCACCTCTCTGGAGTCTTCCATCTCTCTCGGAACCATCCTCAGCTCCTCCTGAGCTCTGAAGAGCTTCGCCTGCATCATGGCCTCCTTCTGGCGAATCTCGTCCTTCATCATGGCCTCCTTCCGGCGCATCTCATCCTGCAGGCTGGCCTCCCTCCGGCGATGCTCCTCCTTCAGCGCGGCCTCTGCCTCGGCCACTTTTCGTAGCTCCTCTTGCAACTGAAAGTGCTCCTTCCCATTGGCATGAGAAGGGCATTGCCCTGGAGGGGTCGCCACCATGGGGAGGACAGTCCTGTCCTTAGGTTTGCGTACTCTTGAGCCCCTCCTGCCCGGCCTCTCGCAGGGCCTCTCATGACCATCCTGAGGCGGGGTGGGGGCAAACAAGGAATCACTCTGTGCGTCCGGGCGGTCCACAGCCCGAACCTCACCAGGGCCGGAGACTTTCCTGTTACCCATAGGCTTCAGGGGGTAAGACCGATCATACCCCACAATGTTCTTCTCGGGGCCCTGTTGGGCTTGGAAGCGATAGCTGTTCCCCATCTTCTTCTCCGCAGCGTATTTGACATATTGGAAACATTTTCTCATCTTCTGTAGAGCTGCCTCCTGCCGCCGATTGTACATGGCGATCATTTTTTTCTCCTTTTCCTGCATCAGTTTCTCTTGGAAGGTGTCCTTCAGAAGCTGTATCTTGGGAGGCGGGCAGTACGTGGAAATCAGATCCTGTTGCCTTAAGGGCGCGGGTCGATTCGAGTCTGTGTCCTTCGGGGAGGGGGACAGAGCACCAGGCTTAGGACTGGGCTCCATTGGCAAATGAGATATGAGCTTTGTTTCCCAGGTATCTGGAAAAGGCAAAAATGGCAAATAAATGATATCCTGCACAGTCTAGTATGGTCTAATAGAAAAGAATAAAAAAAAAACAATTCAGGAAATAAACAACTTTTTAATATTAAACCTAATGGTGTTGAATGCTGCATGCTGACTCAGTAGGAGACAGATCCTAAACATAAACATTATAATAAACATTTGTTTCCCAAATAACATTCTCAATGTTCAGAATGCTTAAAGTCATGAGCTTTTTTAAAAATGTTTAACTGAAACCTGGAAATGTGCTATTTCATTTCAAAGCTTGTATTATATCTATGATATAAATGTTTTTTTATATAAAATTAACCCATTATGCAACAGGGGTTTGAGCAAAAGTCACTGTGAATAAGGGAATTTATCAATATTAATTAGCCGTTTCACTACATTATAGATAGCTGAAGGATTATGATACAGTATATCGATTTCGCTACAAATTGACAAGCATATTTGATGACACTTACCAAACAAGTTTTAAACAGCGGAGAAATAGTTCACCACGACGATAGCAATGCAATGTTTGACTGCATCTCCCTATGTGATATATCTGTATTTGGGTATATACAGATCACGTAATTCAGGGAGCACTGTTACGTCAGGTCACCAACCATTATTACGACGCTCATATGTCATAGAGCTCCTTAGGATGTTTGTATAATCTTTATCCAAATTTTCATATGGCCGCAGTTACGGCGTTTATTTTACAGTTAATGTAACAGGGTGTCATTATATTTTTCTGTCTTTATGGTGGCAGACCACTTAAATAAATCTGAGTAGGCGGTTTCTACAAGTGGGTCAGATAAAATATTAAATATACAGTAAAAGCTCACACCTATTCATACCCTTTATGTACTGTATATCTACAATTACGTATACTACGTATACAGTTATCGTATACTATAATACGATAACTACCATTACAAAATGTCTCCCTTTTGATTTGAAGTGGTTCTTTTAAATAAGTAAATTGCAATCACTTAGCCTACATCTGAGCTCCTAATTCATCGCGACGACGGACTGAGACTCCAGTCGGATTTGTGAGAAGGGGTGTGCCTGTTTTAAAACCGATTCATACGTCTTAAACACATGGACATAGATAGCAGTCTGTGTTATATAATTTATCTTTTTATTTTATTTAAATTTAAGTATCACATACACATTTTCAAAGTAACTGTACCCCTTTTAATTATGATCCCCATCGCTCACAGCTCCGAAGGTGAGACGAGGGCTACTTCAGATGGGATTTCCAATATTTCTCTCTTAGCTTGTATACCGGTGGAAAGGAGAGGGGTCTTAAAACGTGTTGATAGTAAGATTGGGATGTATTTGCAGTCTAGATATAGTTTTTTTAATGTTCGGAGCCGCCACAGATTCATTTTCTTACGACTGCTTTTCTGGATGACAATGACAATGCAAACGATGGTGTTAAGGCGAGGCTGTGCCTTAAGGCTCCTCTGCTTACAATATTCAGCGCGTAAATCGCAAACGAGCGCCTTCCCTTACGATGAAAATGCAGAAAATAAGACCACGAGATTTAAACCTACGGCTTACAAATTTATGCGTAAACACTAAAACCGTATCTTTAGCAAAACTGGCGAGACAATGTGTTTTATCATTTAAAAAAGTACTGGAAAATAATTAAAGGTTATCACGATAAACAGAGGTTACTGATCTACTACTGTACGCTGTGACCAAAAATGAGAGTCCCCCGATCCTCGCAGCCTTCATGCTTTGGTCTTGGCCTGGCCGTTTTTTTTAAGATAATGGGGTCAAGTTAAGAAATTATGCAAGTTTCTAATCAAATCCAAGGGCGCCTCGATCTCCTAAACATCTTTAGAAGGCCGACGGACCACACTGCACGGTCCGGGTGCGATTGCATACACAATCATGTTTTCAGTGTTTGGACATCAGCCGTACATCAGAACAATCATTTCACTAACACAGCTCCGTGTTGAGTGACTTCCCTCCAAGAACACAAAGTCACTTTCCCTTAGCAATTATTGCATGGACTTTGATTATCTGCCTTCTGCATCAAGCCCTGTATTATATACGGTACAAAGCCAAGCTTTGGGATAGTGCTTTGTTTGGATCCTTGTCTTGATCCTTTTGGATCCCAGGCTGCTCATTTGCAAATGAGTTTTGACATTAATTATAGTGACTATAGCAATGAGCTGGCACTGTGGTTCACAGAGCTGGGGTCCTGGGTTCAATTCCTGGGGTGCAGTCTGGATGGAATTGTATGTTCTCCCTTCATTTGTGTGGATTTCTTCCAGGTGCTCCAGTTTCTTCCCACAGTCCAAAGACATACAGTACTAGTAGGTTAAGGTGGAACTACAGTCCCAATTTTGCAGACACAAAAGTATTTAATTTCAGTCACAAAATAAAATCATTGACATTATAGAAAAACTTTACAAACTCAAAATTGAGCACAAAATCATGAATTTTGTGAAAGGACTGTAAGTTACGCCATGTTGTAACAAATTCGCATTCAAGTTCCACACAAATTGCGATGTGATGCAGCCCTTCCTGCTCACTAATCACTGTAATGACTAATGCAATGTGATGTAGGAGAGAAAGGGTATAGGTTATGCAGCAAACATTTCACTGCAAAAAACGTTCCATTCCAAGGTTCTTTAGGCAGAGTTAACAATGTAGTATTATTTATTGGCAAAAACGTAAAAAAGTTGAGAGTTATATTTCCATTGGATTAAACGAGATGTATTCACAAGCCTGCTCCTTTACAATGTCATAGGGCCACAACAGATTATAGGAAGTTTTGCTGCCTCGTTCTGAATCGCAGAACATGGTAATTCTTTAACCTTGAAATGTAGTCTATTTTGTGATGTAATGATGCAATGTCCCTTTACTGAGAGCCAGCAATCAACGGATGTGTCTGATCGTGAATGGTTTTCCCTGTTGTTTGTTGTATTACTTGGTGTTGCATTTTAAGCTGTGCATGAGGCAGGACCCGGAGGCTGCTGCTTCTGCTGGTGCTTCTGCTGGGATTGAGGAAGAGCTGAGCGCCATGTAAGGCAAAGACACTGCGTTCCACTTTATCAGGTGCCTGGAGTGTAAGAGCTGCAGATAATATTGAGTCACATTAATCCCAACATATTTCAAATATTATGAAAATTAAATAAATTAAATCAAATAACTTTCATTAAAAAAATCAATCACTCTTTACCTTGCTTTTTCAGTTGTTTTTAAGGAAAATTGATGCCGAGAATGTGTGAATACTGCTTTTTGATGGTTCCAAGACCAATGTGACCTGTTCTATTGCCTGCTAATTGTACGTTCCAGGTTGAAAAATTATTTTTAGGAGGTCAAGGTGTATGAATGATAAGAGAAAAACTGAAATAACCACAGCTACGCAAACACCAGTCCACCAAAAAAAAATCATTTAATTAAAATAAGGTAACATTTTTTTTTCATCATCATACGGATGAACTGTGCTAAATGTGTTTCTAAAAAGAAAAAGCAGGACGTGAGTCGTGAGCCAAGATCATGACTCTTTTGCTCTTCTTCACATCAATTTTCATCTGCGAGGAGGAGGAGGAGGGCGGCTCCTGATGTGCTGACACTTGGGGATGTGCCTCTGTGCCGGCCTGGGGGCAAAGCGCCGGCCGCAGTGAGGGCAGGGCACGTAGTCGGGGTTTGGATTCGCGGGGGGCTGGGGCAGGTTCACAACTTTCCCTCCTTGCGTGATCACCTGCTGCACCTCCCTGGCCTGTTTGATGCTCCGAATGAAATCCTCGTGCTTCTGCCTCCAGTTGTTCTTTCTCAGCTGGGAACAGGAAATGAAACCAATAAAACAGCTTCCAGAAAAAGTCCAGACTAGCACTGCGTACACAGTCTGGTCGCAAACCATTCACAAGGCAAGAAAATATCAATACAGTAATAACGTAGCTTTCTGGGGCTACCTTTCCATTCATTGGGTAGAGAGTACAATTTACGTAGTTATGGTTTTGTTTCCTGTGAGTGCTATTTGCTTGATATGTAGATTTTTACAACAGAATTCAGAAGTCACTAAGACACATTTATTCTGTCTGGCAAATGTGCCTTTGCGGCAGTTTTTCAGAAGAGTACTTCATAAAACACTTATTTATTGTTTACATTGATTTATAAGCTGAGTCTGACTCTAGGAGAAAAAAAGGGAAGCTTGGAAAGAGTTTAAGGATAGCCCTTACCACGATTGGCGGTTTAACCTTCTTCTTATGGATGTATGTCTCCAGTTCTGTTCCCTTGGCCCTGTGCTTGAAAGAGTCAAAAACCTTCCTCTTTGAATTCTGAAGCTTCTTGCAGATCTTGCTGTGTTTCTCCAGCCTCTCTACAGCAAACTTCCTGTGACACAGTTCACAGGGCACCAGCTGAGGGTTTCCACTCTGGCTATTCTCATATGGAAATTGCTCAGCGGTAGGGCACATCAGACTTGTAGGGGACAAATATCTGTTTTCCACTGACAGAGTTTGTTCATCCAGACATGTGGTGTTATTTCTGAAGTGGCCCTGCGCGGCCTGTGCCGCTGACACGTCGCTTTCAGGGAGCCTTGCTTTCTTGAGATACTTTCTCCTTCCACAGGGGACGTCTTCTAGCCCACGGCTGCAAGGGCTCACTTGACGTCTCTCCTGATGGGAAAGCGCAGAGGGAAAGTGCGATTCTGCGCATCCGCCATCTTCCATTGGAGAACCATAATCAAGGTTGTCTCCTCTGATAGGAAGGGCTTTCCTTGGAGTGAAGGCTTTTTGCTTCTCCATTCTGCAGGTCAGAAGAGGCACGGCCTTAGAGCGGTGGTTGGCCCATGGTCCTCTGGGGCAAAGCTCGCTCTGCCTCGCCTCTATTTTCCCTTCCGGCCACCTCTCTGGAGTCTTCCATCTCTCTCGGAACCATCCTCAGCTCCTCCTGAGCTCTGAAGAGCTTCGCCTGCATCATGGCCTCCTTCTGGCGAATCTCGTCCTTCATCATGGCCTCCTTCCGGCGCATCTCATCCTGCAGGCTGGCCTCCCTCCGGCGATGCTCCTCCTTCAGCGCGGCCTCTGCCTCGGCCACTTTTCGTAGCTCCTCTTGCAACTGAAAGTGCTCCTTCCCATTGGCATGAGAAGGGCATTGCCCTGGAGGGGTCGCCACCATGGGGAGGACAGTCCTGTCCTTAGGTTTGCGTACTCTTGAGCCCCTCCTGCCCGGCCTCTCGCAGGGCCTCTCATGACCATCCTGAGGCGGGGTGGGGGCAAACAAGGAATCACTCTGTGCGTCCGGGCGGTCCACAGCCCGAACCTCACCAGGGCCGGAGACTTTCCTGTTACCCATAGGCTTCAGGGGGTAAGACCGATCATACCCCACAATGTTCTTCTCGGGGCCCTGTTGGGCTTGGAAGCGATAGCTGTTCCCCATCTTCTTCTCCGCAGCGTATTTGACATATTGGAAACATTTTCTCATCTTCTGTAGAGCTGCCTCCTGCCGCCGATTGTACATGGCGATCATTTTTTTCTCCTTTTCCTGCATCAGTTTCTCTTGGAAGGTGTCCTTCAGAAGCTGTATCTTGGGAGGCGGGCAGTACGTGGAAATCAGATCCTGTTGCCTTAAGGGCGCGGGTCGATTCGAGTCTGTGTCCTTCGGGGAGGGGGACAGAGCACCAGGCTTAGGACTGGGCTCCATTGGCAAATGAGATATGAGCTTTGTTTCCCAGGTATCTGGAAAAGGCAAAAATGGCAAATAAATGATATCCTGCACAGTCTAGTATGGTCTAATAGAAAAGAATAAAAAAAAAACAATTCAGGAAATAAACAACTTTTTAATATTAAACCTAATGGTGTTGAATGCTGCATGCTGACTCAGTAGGAGACAGATCCTAAACATAAACATTATAATAAACATTTGTTTCCCAAATAACATTCTCAATGTTCAGAATGCTTAAAGTCATGAGCTTTTTTAAAAATGTTTAACTGAAACCTGGAAATGTGCTATTTCATTTCAAAGCTTGTATTATATCTATGATATAAATGTTTTTTTATATAAAATTAACCCATTATGCAACAGGGGTTTGAGCAAAAGTCACTGTGAATAAGGGAATTTATCAATATTAATTAGCCGTTTCACTACATTATAGATAGCTGAAGGATTATGATACAGTATATCGATTTCGCTACAAATTGACAAGCATATTTGATGACACTTACCAAACAAGTTTTAAACAGCGGAGAAATAGTTCACCACGACGATAGCAATGCAATGTTTGACTGCATCTCCCTATGTGATATATCTGTATTTGGGTATATACAGATCACGTAATTCAGGGAGCACTGTTACGTCAGGTCACCAACCATTATTACGACGCTCATATGTCATAGAGCTCCTTAGGATGTTTGTATAATCTTTATCCAAATTTTCATATGGCCGCAGTTACGGCGTTTATTTTACAGTTAATGTAACAGGGTGTCATTATATTTTTCTGTCTTTATGGTGGCAGACCACTTAAATAAATCTGAGTAGGCGGTTTCTACAAGTGGGTCAGATAAAATATTAAATATACAGTAAAAGCTCACACCTATTCATACCCTTTATGTACTGTATATCTACAATTACGTATACTACGTATACAGTTATCGTATACTATAATACGATAACTACCATTACAAAATGTCTCCCTTTTGATTTGAAGTGGTTCTTTTAAATAAGTAAATTGCAATCACTTAGCCTACATCTGAGCTCCTAATTCATCGCGACGACGGACTGAGACTCCAGTCGGATTTGTGAGAAGGGGTGTGCCTGTTTTAAAACCGATTCATACGTCTTAAACACATGGACATAGATAGCAGTCTGTGTTATATAATTTATCTTTTTATTTTATTTAAATTTAAGTATCACATACACATTTTCAAAGTAACTGTACCCCTTTTAATTATGATCCCCATCGCTCACAGCTCCGAAGGTGAGACGAGGGCTACTTCAGATGGGATTTCCAATATTTCTCTCTTAGCTTGTATACCGGTGGAAAGGAGAGGGGTCTTAAAACGTGTTGATAGTAAGATTGGGATGTATTTGCAGTCTAGATATAGTTTTTTTAATGTTCGGAGCCGCCACAGATTCATTTTCTTACGACTGCTTTTCTGGATGACAATGACAATGCAAACGATGGTGTTAAGGCGAGGCTGTGCCTTAAGGCTCCTCTGCTTACAATATTCAGCGCGTAAATCGCAAACGAGCGCCTTCCCTTACGATGAAAATGCAGAAAATAAGACCACGAGATTTAAACCTACGGCTTACAAATTTATGCGTAAACACTAAAACCGTATCTTTAGCAAAACTGGCGAGACAATGTGTTTTATCATTTAAAAAAGTACTGGAAAATAATTAAAGGTTATCACGATAAACAGAGGTTACTGATCTACTACTGTACGCTGTGACCAAAAATGAGAGTCCCCCGATCCTCGCAGCCTTCATGCTTTGGTCTTGGCCTGGCCGTTTTTTTTAAGATAATGGGGTCAAGTTAAGAAATTATGCAAGTTTCTAATCAAATCCAAGGGCGCCTCGATCTCCTAAACATCTTTAGAAGGCCGACGGACCACACTGCACGGTCCGGGTCCGGGCCCTGACCCGGTTCTGGATAATGCCAGCTTAAAGTGAAAAATTCTACTGTACATATTATGTTTCTTATTATGGTATATATGTATAATGTGGCGCGACCGCTTCACGAAGCTAGAAAGAAAGTTATCCGCCATTTTTTTTTTACCTGCAATTGAATTTGCCATTAAAATCATTATTAATACCGCAGCTGCTAAATTACTTACCTAAAAGCGTTCAGATACAAAAGCACTTGAGCTGTAATGTTTATATACTGTTGGCCCGATGACCTACTTCAAGAAGAATTGTTACATAGACCGCCAAGGACTGTCATCACACTTTACGTCATAAAGCGCTTTAAAACTTTTGACAAGTTCAACACCTCATATTTTGTACTGTTTATCGTGGTAAAAGCAACTCAAAGCAATTATAAAAATGATCGAAAGGTAAAAATACAAGCTTATACGAGCTGTCATTTTAACATTTATAACATATATTTAAACAAAATATATATCATCTATTTGAATAAAATAGAAAAGTGTTCTTAGTCTTCACTTAAAAGCTGTTAGAAGCTGCCTTTCTGACAAGAGAGTTCTGTGAGTTCCACAGTCTCAGTGCATTAAAGTCAAAACCAGTTGCTTTTTATTTCCTGTTTTACGACAGAGCAAGGAGGGTGTCCACAGACCACTGTGCACCTGCAGACTGATATGGGGGGTAAAAAGTCTAGAAGTGAGTAAATAAGATTTTAGCACATGTTCTAAAACAAACCGGACACCTGTACAGCGATGCCAACACAGTGATCTGAGCTCCTTCTTTGAGTTAAATCCTAGCATCTGCATTTTTTACAAGTTGTTGCTATGGCAGAGCATGACCAGAGCATAACAGAAACCACCCATTTTCTAACCGCTTCATCCAATTCAGGGTCAGGGGGTCAGGGGGTCGCGGGGCACGGGGGAGCCAGAGCCTCAGAAAGTAATAAGCAGGAGATACCTGGGACTGGATGGTAGTCCAATGCAGGGAAGACACAGACACTCACCAATTATCCCAGAAGCCAATGAACCTACCAGTAGTTCTTTGAAGTGTGGGAGGAAGCCGGAGCACCCAAAGCAAACTCATGCAAACATGGGGAGAACATACAAGCTCCATACAGATAGCACCCCAGGTCCAGAAGTGTACCCAGGGCCTCAGCACTGTGAGCTAGCAATGCTAAACGCTGGGCTACTGTGCATGCTAATTTCTAGGCATCAGGTGATCAATCAGGTAGTGTTTCTCAGATAAAAGGACACCAGTAATTTAGTATGAGATTCAAATTGACCTCAGAACAAAAAACTGTATAACTTATGTTATATAACTTATGTATAACTTACTACAGCATAACTGTCTTATTTGGCTCTTGTAGAAAATATTAACAGCATGCCTATTAAACATACAGTATCTAGCAATCAGCAATCAAAATAAAAACATTTCCAAACATGGAAACTGCCCAGTTAATGAAGCATTTCAAAGACATTAATCTATTCAATAATTACAGTTTTAAGTAGATAACAGATTTATATTCAGATTACGAAAGTATCATAACAACGGCTGCTTGTGTAAGGAATCCATGAATACCACTGTACATGAGAATTCCACACCTATTTGTAATCAATACACAAAATCCTATTGAATTTCAGGTACTTGTTTATTCAGCATTGCTTGACTCCGCGGACTCCTTGTTGTTTCAATATTCTAGCAATAGGACTAATCGCCAATACAGTGCCGTTGTAATCTATTCCTTCTGCCAGCAAAGGACGGTATTCGCACAGCCCGTTCAGGATAAGATACGGTCCTCGCAGTTCACAGTACAACTGGCCACAGCCGTACTCGGAATATGCTCTCGATAACCTCGTTTAGTTTAAGTACGGCCGTATTTCATATCAACCCACAGATGCATTGCATAAACACTAGAATTCTGGTTGTACTTAAATTGACCTTATACGTTTTGGATTATGTTTAACCTTCTTCAATTTCTTCAACCATATTTTGAGATGATTACGTTTACAGAAGCAAATATTATTCAGTGCTTTTTCTTCACTCCTTTAATCAAACCCACATTTCTATAAGGAGGGCCATTGTGAAACTCCCCAAAGTGAGCTGAATTAATCTTTTATTCTTCACACCTGCGAAGTCATTCCTTCATTGTGTAATATGAAGGCCTTTCATTATTCACGTATACTACAACATCTGAAAATAATGGGTCTTGAAATAGTTGAATGAAAGAAAATCCTGAATAACTCCTCCAAATGCGTGTTACACTTTCATCAAGTACACACACTTTGAATGTGATGAACTATAAAAAGTTATTTTAACCATACCCAATGGAGCTCGGGAGTGCGATTGCATACACAATCATGTTTTCAGTGTTTGGACATCAGCCGTACATCAGAACAATCATTTCACTAACACAGCTCCGTGTTGAGTGATATATCTGTATTTGGGTATATACAGATCATGTAATTCAGGGAGCACTGTTACGTCAGGTCACCAACCATTATTACGACGCTCATATGTCATAGAGCTCCTTAGGATGTTTGTATAATCTTTATCCAAATTTTCATATGGCCGCAGTTACGGCGTTTATTTTACAGTTAATGTAACAGGGTGTCATTATATTTTTCTGTCTTTATGGTGGCAGACCACTTAACTAAATCTGAGTAGGCGGTTTCTACAAGTGGGTCAGATAAAATATTAAATATACAGTAAAAGCTCACACCTATTCATACCCTTTATGTACTGTATATCTACAATTACGTATACTGTATAATACGATAACTACCATTACAAAATGGCTCCCTTTTGATTTGAAGTGGTTCTTTTAAATAAGTAAATTGCAATCACTTTGCCTACATCTGAGCTCCTAATTCATCGCGACGACGGACTGAGACTCCAGTTGGATTTGTGAGAAGTAAAGGGGTGTGCCTGTTTTAAAACCGATTCATACGTCTTAAACACATGGACATAGATAGCAGTCTGTGTTATATAATTTATCTTTTTATTTTATTTAAATTTAAGTATCACATACACATTTTCAAAGTAACTGTACCCCTTTTAATTATGATCCCCATCGCTCACAGCTCCGAAGGTGAGACGAGGGCTACTTCAGATGGGATTTCCAATATTTCTCTCTTAGCTTGTATACCGGTGGAAAGGAGAGGGCTCTTAAAACGTGTTGATAGTAAGATTGGGATGTATTTGCAGTCTAGATATAGTTTTTTTAATGTTCGGAGCCGCCACAGATTCATTTTCTTACGACTGCTTTTCTGGATGACAATGACAATGCAAACGATGGTGTTAAGGCGAGGCTGTGCCTTAAGGCTCCTCTGCTTACAATGTTCAGCGCGTAAATCGCAAACGAGCGCCTTCCCTTACGATGAAAATGCAGAAAATAAGACCACGAGATTTAAACCTACGGCTTACAAATTTATGCGTAAACACTTAAACCGTATCTTTAGCAAAACTGGCGAGACAATGTGTTTTATCATTTAAAAAAGTACTGGAAAATAATTAAAGGTTATCACGATAAACAGAGGTTACTGATCTACTACTGTACGCTGTGACCAAAAATGAGAGTCCCCCGATCCTCGCAGCCTTCATGCTTTGGTCTTGGCCTGGCCGTTTTTTTTTTAAGATAATGGGGTCAAGTTAAGAAATTATGCAAGTTTCTAATCAAATCCAAGGGCTCCTCCATCTCCTAAACATCTTTAGAAGGCCGACAGACCACACTGCACGGTCCGGGTCCGGGCCCTGACCCGGTTCTGGATAATGCCAGCTTAAAGTGAAAAATTCTACTGTACATAATATGTTTCTTATTATGGTATATATGTATAATATAGCGCGACCGCTTCACGAAGCTAGAAAGAAAGTTATCCGCCATTTTTATTTTACCTGCAATTGAATTTGCCATTAAAATCATTATTAATACCGCAGCTGCTAAATTACTTACCTAAAAGCGTTCAGATACAAAAGCACTTGAGCTGTAATGTTTATATACTGTTGGCCCGATGACCTACTTCAAGAAGAATTGTTACATAGACCGCCAAGGACTGTCATCACACTTTACGTCATAAAGCGCTTTAAAACTTTTGACAAGTTCAACACCTCATATTTTGTACTGTTTATCGTGGTAAAAGCAACTCAAAGCAATTATAAAAATGATCGAAAGGTAAAAATACAAGCTTATACGAGCTGTCATTTTAACATTTATAACATATATTTAAACAAAATATATATAATCTATTTGAATAAAATAGAAAAGTGTTCTTAGTCTTCACTTAAAAGCTGTTAGAAGCTGCCTTTCTGACAAGAGAGTTCTGTGAGTTCCACAGTCTCAGTGCATTAAAGTCAAAACCAGTTGCTTTTTATTTCCTGTTTTACGACAGAGCAAGGAGGGTGTCCACAGACCACTGTGCACCTGCAGGCTGATATGGGGGGTAAAAAGTCTAGAAGTGAGTAAATAAGATTTTAGCACATGTTCTAAAACAAACCGGACACCTGTACAGCAATGCCAACACAGTGATCTGAGCTCCTTCTTTGAGTTAAATCCTAGCATCTGCATTTTTTACAAGTTGTTGCTATGGCAGAGCATGACCAGAGCATAACAGAAACCACCCATTTTCTAACCGCTTCATCCAATTCAGGGTCAGGGGGTCAGGGGGTCGCGGGGCACGGGGGAGCCAGAGCCTCAGAAAGTAATAAGCAGGAGATACCTGGGACTGGATGGTAGTCCAATGCAGGGAAGACACAGACACTCACCAATTATCCCAGAAGCCAATGAACCTACCAGTAGTTCTTTGAAGTGTGGGAGGAAGCCGGAGCACCCAAAGCAAACTCATGCAAACATGGGGAGAACATACAAGCTCCATACAGATAGCACCCCAGGTCCAGAAGTGTACCCAGGGCCTCAGCACTGTGAGCTAGCAATGCTAAACGCTGGGCTACTGTGCATGCTAATTTCTAGGCATCAGGTGATCAATCAGGTAGTGTTTCTCAGATAAAAGGACACCAGTAATTTAGTATGAGATTCAAATTGACCTCAGAACAAAAAACTGTATAACTTATGTTATATAACTTATGTATAACTTACTACAGCATAACTGTCTTATTTGGCTCTTGTAGAAAATATTAACAGCATGCCTATTAAACATACAGTATCTAGCAATCAGCAATCAAAATAAAAACATTTCCAAACATGGAAACTGCCCAGTTAATGAAGCATTTCAAAGACATTAATCTATTCAATAATTACAGTTTTAAGTAGATAACAGATTTATATTCAGATTACGAAAGTATCATAACAACGGCTGCTTGTGTAAGGAATCCATGAATACCACTGAACATGAGAATTCCACACCTATTTGTAATCAATACACAAAATCCTATTGAATTTCAGGTACTTGTTTATTCAGCATTGCTTGACTCCGCGGACTCCTTGTTGTTTCAATATTCTAGCAATAGGACTAATCGCCAATACAGTGCCGTTGTAATCTATTCCTTCTGCCAGCAGAGGACGGTATTCGCACAGCCCGTTCAGGATAAGATACGGTCCTCGCAGTTCACAGTACAACTGGCCACAGCCGTACTCGGAATATGCTCTCGATAACCTCGTTTAGTTTAAGTACGGCCGTATTTCATATCAACCCACAGATGCATTGCATAAACACTAGAATTCTGGTTGTACTTAAATTGACCTTATACGTTTTGGATTATGTTTAACCTTCTTCAATTTCTTCAACCATATTTTGAGATGATTACGTTTACAGAAGCAAATATTATTCAGTGCTTTTTCTTCACTCCTTTAATCAAACCCACATTTCTATAAGGAGGGCCATTGTGAAACTCCCCAAAGTGAGCTGAATTAATCTTTTATTCTTCACACCTGCGAAGTCATTCCTTCATTGTGTAATATGAAGGCCTTTCATTATTCACGTATACTACAACATCTGAAAATAATGGGTCTTGAAATAGTTGAATAACAGAAAATCCTGAATAACTCCTCCAAATGCGTGTTACACTTTCATCAAGTACACACACTTTGAATGTGATGAACTATAAAAAGTTATTTTAACCATACCCAATGGAGCTCGGGAGTGCGATTGCATACACAATCATGTTTTCAGTGTTTGGACATCAGCCGTACATCAGATCAATCATTTCACTAACACAGCTCCGTGTTGAGTGATATATCTGTATTTGGGTATATACAGATCATGTAATTCAGGGAGCACTGTTACGTCAGGTCACCAACCATTATTACGACGCTCACATGTCATAGAGCTCCTTAGGATGTTTGTATAATTTGTATCCAAATTTTCATATGGCCGCAGTTACGGCGTTTATTTTACAGTTAATGTAACAGGGTGTCATTATATTTTTCTGTCTTTATGGTGGCAGACCACTTAACTAAATCTGAGTAGGCGGTTTCTACAAGTGGGTCAGATAAAATATTAAATATACAGTAAAAGCTCACACCTATTCATACCCTTTATGTACTGTATATCTACAATTACGTATACTGTATAATACGATAACTACCATTACAAAATGTCTCCCTTTTGATTTGAATTGGTTCTTTTAAATAAGTAAATTGCAATCACTTAGCCTACATCTGAGCTCCTAATTCATCGCGACGATGGACTGAGACTCCAGTCGGATTTGTGAGAAGGGGTGTGCCTGTTTTAAAACCGATTCATACGTCTTAAACACATGGACATAGATAGCAGTCTGTGTTATATAATTTATCTTTTTATTTTATTTAAATTTAAGTATCACATACACATTTTCAAAGTAACTGTACCCCTTTTAATTATGATCCCCATCGCTCACAGCTCCGAAGGTGAGACGAGGGCTACTTCAGATGGGATTTCCAATATTTCTCTCTTAGCTTGTATACCGGTGGAAAGGAGAGGGCTCTTAAAACGTGTTGATAGTAAGATTGGGATGTATTTGCAGTCTAGATATAGTTTTTTTAATGTTCGGAGCCGCCACAGATTCATTTTCTTACGACTGCTTTTCTGGATGACAATGACAATGCAAACGATGGTGTTAAGGCGAGGCTGTGCCTTAAGGCTCCTCTGCTTACAATGTTCAGCGCGTAAATCGCAAACGAGCGCCTTCCCTTACGATGAAAATGCAGAAAATAAGACCACGAGATTTAAACCTACGGCTTACAAATTTATGCGTAAACACTAAAACCGTATCTTTAGCAAAACTGGCGAGACAATGTGTTTTATCATTTAAAAAAGTACTGGAAAATAATTAAAGGTTATCACGATAAACAGAGGTTACTGATCTACTACTGTACGCTGTGACCAAAAATGAGAGTCCCCCGATCCTCGCAGCCTTCATGCTTTGGTCTTGGCCTGGCCGTTTTTTTTTTAAGATAATGGGGTCAAGTTAAGAAATTATGCAAGTTTCTAATCAAATCCAAGGGCGCCTCCATCTCCTAAACATCTTTAGAAGGCCAACAGACCACACTGCACGGTCCGGGTCCGGGCCCTGACCCGGTTCTGGATAATGCCAGCTTAAAGTGAAAAATTCTACTGTACATAATATGTTTCTTATTATGGTATATATGTATAATATAGCGCGACCGCTTCACGAAGCTAGAAAGAAAGTTATCCGCCATTTTTATTTTACCTGCAATTGAATTTGCCATTAAAATCATTATTAATACCGCAGCTGCTAAATTACTTACCTAAAAGCGTTCAGATACAAAAGCACTTGAGCTGTAATGTTTATATACTGTTGGCCCGATGACCTACTTCAAGAAGAATTGTTACATAGACCGCCAAGGACTGTCATCACACTTTACGTCATAAAGCGCTTTAAAACTTTTGACAAGTTCAACACCTCATATTTTGTACTGTTTATCGTGGTAAAAGCAACTCAAAGCAATTATAAAAATGATCGAAAGGTAAAAATACAAGCTTATACGAGCTGTCATTTTAACATTTATAACATATATTTAAACAAAATATATATAATCTATTTGAATAAAATAGAAAAGTGTTCTTAGTCTTCACTTAAAAGCTGTTAGAAGCTGCCTTTCTGACAAGAGAGTTCTGTGAGTTCCACAGTCTCAGTGCATTAAAGTCAAAACCAGTTGCTTTTTATTTCCTGTTTTACGACAGAGCAAGGAGGGTGTCCACAGACCACTGTGCACCTGCAGGCTGATATGGGGGGTAAAAAGTCTAGAAGTGAGTAAATAAGATTTTAGCACATGTTCTAAAACAAACCGGACACCTGTACAGCAATGCCAACACAGTGATCTGAGCTCCTTCTTTGAGTTAAATCCTAGCATCTGCATTTTTTACAAGTTGTTGCTATGGCAGAGCATGACCAGAGCATAACAGAAACCACCCATTTTCTAACCGCTTCATCCAATTCAGGGTCAGGGGGTCAGGGGGTCGCGGGGCACGGGGGAGCCAGAGCCTCAGAAAGTAATAAGCAGGAGATACCTGGGACTGGATGGTAGTCCAATGCAGGGAAGACACAGACACTCACCAATTATCCCAGAAGCCAATGAACCTACCAGTAGTTCTTTGAAGTGTGGGAGGAAGCCGGAGCACCCAAAGCAAACTCATGCAAACATGGGGAGAACATACAAGCTCCATACAGATAGCACCCCAGGTCCAGAAGTGTACCCAGGGCCTCAGCACTGTGAGCTAGCAATGCTAAACGCTGGGCTACTGTGCATGCTAATTTCTAGGCATCAGGTGATCAATCAGGTAGTGTTTCTCAGATAAAAGGACACCAGTAATTTAGTATGAGATTCAAATTGACCTCAGAACAAAAAACTGTATAACTTATGTTATATAACTTATGTATAACTTACTACAGCATAACTGTCTTATTTGGCTCTTGTAGAAAATATTAACAGCATGCCTATTAAACATACAGTATCTAGCAATCAGCAATCAAAATAAAAACATTTCCAAACATGGAAACTGCCCAGTTAATGAAGCATTTCAAAGACATTAATCTATTCAATAATTACAGTTTTAAGTAGATAACAGATTTATATTCAGATTACGAAAGTATCATAACAACGGCTGCTTGTGTAAGGAATCCATGAATACCACTGAACATGAGAATTCCACACCTATTTGTAATCAATACACAAAATCCTATTGAATTTCAGGTACTTGTTTATTCAGCATTGCTTGACTCCGCGGACTCCTTGTTGTTTCAATATTCTAGCAATAGGACTAATCGCCAATACAGTGCCGTTGTAATCTATTCCTTCTGCCAGCAGAGGACGGTATTCGCACAGCCCGTTCAGGATAAGATACGGTCCTCGCAGTTCACAGTACAACTGGCCACAGCCGTACTCGGAATATGCTCTCGATAACCTCGTTTAGTTTAAGTACGGCCGTATTTCATATCAACCCACAGATGCATTGCATAAACACTAGAATTCTGGTTGTACTTAAATTGACCTTATACGTTTTGGATTATGTTTAACCTTCTTCAATTTCTTCAACCATATTTTGAGATGATTACGTTTACAGAAGCAAATATTATTCAGTGCTTTTTCTTCACTCCTTTAATCAAACCCACATTTCTATAAGGAGGGCCATTGTGAAACTCCCCAAAGTGAGCTGAATTAATCTTTTATTCTTCACACCTGCGAAGTCATTCCTTCATTGTGTAATATGAAGGCCTTTCATTATTCACGTATACTACAACATCTGAAAATAATGGGTCTTGAAATAGTTGAATAACAGAAAATCCTGAATAACTCCTCCAAATGCGTGTTACACTTTCATCAAGTACACACACTTTGAATGTGATGAACTATAAAAAGTTATTTTAACCATACCCAATGGAGCTCGGGAGTGCGATTGCATACACAATCATGTTTTCAGTGTTTGGACATCAGCCGTACATCAGATCAATCATTTCACTAACACAGCTCCGTGTTGAGTGATATATCTGTATTTGGGTATATACAGATCATGTAATTCAGGGAGCACTGTTACGTCAGGTCACCAACCATTATTACGACGCTCACATGTCATAGAGCTCCTTAGGATGTTTGTATAATTTGTATCCAAATTTTCATATGGCCGCAGTTACGGCGTTTATTTTACAGTTAATGTAACAGGGTGTCATTATATTTTTCTGTCTTTATGGTGGCAGACCACTTAACTAAATCTGAGTAGGCGGTTTCTACAAGTGGGTCAGATAAAATATTAAATATACAGTAAAAGCTCACACCTATTCATACCCTTTATGTACTGTATATCTACAATTACGTATACTGTATAATACGATAACTACCATTACAAAATGTCTCCCTTTTGATTTGAATTGGTTCTTTTAAATAAGTAAATTGCAATCACTTAGCCTACATCTGAGCTCCTAATTCATCGCGACGACGGACTGAGACTCCAGTCGGATTTGTGAGAAGGGGTGTGCCTGTTTTAAAACCGATTCATACGTCTTAAACACATGGACATAGATAGCAGTCTGTGTTATATAATTTATCTTTTTATTTTATTTAAATTTAAGTATCACATACACATTTTCAAAGTAACTGTACCCCTTTTAATTATGATCCCCATCGCTCACAGCTCCGAAGGTGAGACGAGGGCTACTTCAGATGGGATTTCCAATATTTCTCTCTTAGCTTGTATACCGGTGGAAAGGAGAGGGCTCTTAAAACGTGTTGATAGTAAGATTGGGATGTATTTGCAGTCTAGATATAGTTTTTTTAATGTTCGGAGCCGCCACAGATTCATTTTCTTACGACTGCTTTTCTGGATGACAATGACAATGCAAACGATGGTGTTAAGGCGAGGCTGTGCCTTAAGGCTCCTCTGCTTACAATGTTCAGCGCGTAAATCGCAAACGAGCGCCTTCCCTTACGATGAAAATGCAGAAAATAAGACCACGAGATTTAAACCTACGGCTTACAAATTTATGCGTAAACACTAAAACCGTATCTTTAGCAAAACTGTCGAGACAATGTGTTTTATCATTTAAAAAAGTACTGGAAAATAATTAAAGGTTATCACGATAAACAGAGGTTACTGATCTACTACTGTACGCTGTGACCAAAAATGAGAGTCCCCCGATCCTCGCAGCCTTCATGCTTTGGTCTTGGCCTGGCCGTTTTTTTTTTAAGATAATGGGGTCAAGTTAAGAAATTATGCAAGTTTCTAATCAAATCCAAGGGCGCCTCCATCTCCTAAACATCTTTAGAAGGCCGACAGACCACACTGCACGGTCCGGGTCCGGGCCCTGACCCGGTTCTGGATAATGCCAGCTTAAAGTGAAAAATTCTACTGTACATAATATGTTTCTTATTATGGTATATATGTATAATATAGCGCGACCGCTTCACGAAGCTAGAAAGAAAGTTATCCGCCATTTTTATTTTACCTGCAATTGAATTTGCCATTAAAATCATTATTAATACCGCAGCTGCTAAATTACTTACCTAAAAGCGTTCAGATACAAAAGCACTTGAGCTGTAATGTTTATATACTGTTGGCCCGATGACCTACTTCAAGAAGAATTGTTACATAGACCGCCAAGGACTGTCATCACACTTTACGTCATAAAGCGCTTTAAAACTTTTGACAAGTTCAACACCTCATATTTTGTACTGTTTATCGTGGTAAAAGCAACTCAAAGCAATTATAAAAATGATCGAAAGGTAAAAATACAAGCTTATACGAGCTGTCATTTTAACATTTATAACATATATTTAAACAAAATATATATAATCTATTTGAATAAAATAGAAAAGTGTTCTTAGTCTTCACTTAAAAGCTGTTAGAAGCTGCCTTTCTGACAAGAGAGTTCTGTGAGTTCCACAGTCTCAGTGCATTAAAGTCAAAACCAGTTGCTTTTTATTTCCTGTTTTACGACAGAGCAAGGAGGGTGTCCACAGACCACTGTGCACCTGCAGGCTGATATGGGGGGTAAAAAGTCTAGAAGTGAGTAAATAAGATTTTAGCACATGTTCTAAAACAAACCGGACACCTGTACAGCAATGCCAACACAGTGATCTGAGCTCCTTCTTTGAGTTAAATCCTAGCATCTGCATTTTTTACAAGTTGTTGCTATGGCAGAGCATGACCAGAGCATAACAGAAACCACCCATTTTCTAACCGCTTCATCCAATTCAGGGTCAGGGGGTCAGGGGGTCGCGGGGCACGGGGGAGCCAGAGCCTCAGAAAGTAATAAGCAGGAGATACCTGGGACTGGATGGTAGTCCAATGCAGGGAAGACACAGACACTCACCAATTATCCCAGAAGCCAATGAACCTACCAGTAGTTCTTTGAAGTGTGGGAGGAAGCCGGAGCACCCAAAGCAAACTCATGCAAACATGGGGAGAACATACAAGCTCCATACAGATAGCACCCCAGGTCCAGAAGTGTACCCAGGGCCTCAGCACTGTGAGCTAGCAATGCTAAACGCTGGGCTACTGTGCATGCTAATTTCTAGGCATCAGGTGATCAATCAGGTAGTGTTTCTCAGATAAAAGGACACCAGTAATTTAGTATGAGATTCAAATTGACCTCAGAACAAAAAACTGTATAACTTATGTTATATAACTTATGTATAACTTACTACAGCATAACTGTCTTATTTGGCTCTTGTAGAAAATATTAACAGCATGCCTATTAAACATACAGTATCTAGCAATCAGCAATCAAAATAAAAACATTTCCAAACATGGAAACTGCCCAGTTAATGAAGCATTTCAAAGACATTAATCTATTCAATAATTACAGTTTTAAGTAGATAACAGATTTATATTCAGATTACGAAAGTATCATAACAACGGCTGCTTGTGTAAGGAATCCATGAATACCACTGAACATGAGAATTCCACACCTATTTGTAATCAATACACAAAATCCTATTGAATTTCAGGTACTTGTTTATTCAGCATTGCTTGACTCCGCGGACTCCTTGTTGTTTCAATATTCTAGCAATAGGACTAATCGCCAATACAGTGCCGTTGTAATCTATTCCTTCTGCCAGCAGAGGACGGTATTCGCACAGCCCGTTCAGGATAAGATACGGTCCTCGCAGTTCACAGTACAACTGGCCACAGCCGTACTCGGAATATGCTCTCGATAACCTCGTTTAGTTTAAGTACGGCCGTATTTCATATCAACCCACAGATGCATTGCATAAACACTAGAATTCTGGTTGTACTTAAATTGACCTTATACGTTTTGGATTATGTTTAACCTTCTTCAATTTCTTCAACCATATTTTGAGATGATTACGTTTACAGAAGCAAATATTATTCAGTGCTTTTTCTTCACTCCTTTAATCAAACCCACATTTCTATAAGGAGGGCCATTGTGAAACTCCCCAAAGTGAGCTGAATTAATCTTTTATTCTTCACACCTGCGAAGTCATTCCTTCATTGTGTAATATGAAGGCCTTTCATTATTCACGTATACTACAACATCTGAAAATAATGGGTCTTGAAATAGTTGAATAACAGAAAATCCTGAATAACTCCTCCAAATGCGTGTTACACTTTCATCAAGTACACACACTTTGAATGTGATGAACTATAAAAAGTTATTTTAACCATACCCAATGGAGCTCGGGAGTGCGATTGCATACACAATCATGTTTTCAGTGTTTGGACATCAGCCGTACATCAGATCAATCATTTCACTAACACAGCTCCGTGTTGAGTGATATATCTGTATTTGGGTAAATACAGATCACGTAATTCAGGGAGCACTGTTACGTCAGGTCACCAACCATTATTACGTCGCTCACATGTCATAGAGCTCCTTAGGATGTTTGTATAATTTGTATCCAAATTTTCATATGGCCGCAGTTACGGCGTTTATTTTACAGTTAATGTAACAGGGTGTCATTATATTTTTCTGTCTTTATGGTGGCAGACCACTTAACTAAATCTGAGTAGGCGGTTTCTACAAGTGGGTCAGATAACATATTAAATATACAGTAAAAGCTCACACCTATTCATACCCTTTATGTACTGTATATCTACAATTACGTATACTGTATAATACGATAACTACCATTACAAAATGTCTCCCTTTTGATTTGAATTGGTTCTTTTAAATAAGTAAATTGCAATCACTTAGCCTACATCTGAGCTCCTAATTCATCGCGACGACGGACTGAGACTCCAGTCGGATTTGTGAGAAGGGGTGTGCCTGTTTTAAAACCGATTCATACGTCTTAAACACATGGACATAGATAGCAGTCTGTGTTATATAATTTATCTTTTTATTTTATTTAAATTTAAGTATCACATACACATTTTCAAAGTAACTGTACCCCTTTTAATTATGATCCCCATCGCTCACAGCTCCGAAGGTGAGACGAGGGCTACTTCAGATGGGATTTCCAATATTTCTCTCTTAGCTTGTATAGCGGTGGAAAGGAGAGGGCTCTTAAAACGTGTTGATAGTAAGATTGGGATGTATTTGCAGTCTAGATATAGTTTTTTTAATGTTCGGAGCCGCCACAGATTCATTTTCTTACGACTGCTTTTCTGGATGACAATGACAATGCAAACGATGGTGTTAAGGCGAGGCTGTGCCTTAAGGCTCCTCTGCTTACAATGTTCAGCGCGTAAATCGCAAACGAGCGCCTTCCCTTACGATGAAAATGCAGAAAATAAGACCACGAGATTTAAACCTACGGCTTACAAATTTATGCGTAAACACTAAAACCGTATCTTTAGCAAAACTGGCGAGACAATGTGTTTTATCATTTAAAAAAGTACTGGAAAATAATTAAAGGTTATCACGATAAACAGAGGTTACTGATCTACTACTGTACGCTGTGACCAAAAATGAGAGTCCCCCGATCCTCGCAGCCTTCATGCTTTGGTCTTGGCCTGGCCGTTTTTTTTTAAGATAATGGGGTCAAGTTAAGAAATTATGCAAGTTTCTAATCAAATCCAAGGGCGCCTCCATCTCCTAAACATCTTTAGAAGGCCGACGGACCACACTGCACGGTCCGGGTACGGGCCCTGACCCGGTTCTGGATAATGCCAGCTTAAAGTGAAAAATTCTACTGTACATATTATGTTTCTTATTATGGTATATATGTATAATATAGCGCGACCGCTTCACGAAGCTAGAAAGAAAGTTATCCGCCATTTTTATTTTACCTGCAACTGAATTTGCCATTAAAATCATTATTAATACCGCAGCTGCTAAATTACTTACCTAAAAGCGTTCAGATACAAAAGCACTTGAGCTGTAATGTTTATATACTGTTGGCCCGATGACCTACTTCAAGAAGAATTGTTACATAGACCGCCAAGGACTGTCATCACACTTTACGTCATAAAGCGCTTTAAAACTTTTGACAAGTTCAACACCTCATATTTTGTACTGTTTATCGTGGTAAAAGCAACTCAAAGCAATTATAAAAATGATCGAAAGGTAAAAATACAAGCTTATACGAGCTGTCATTTTAACATTTATAACATATATTTAAACAAAATATATATAATCTATTTGAATAAAATAGAAAAGTGTTCTTAGTCTTCACTTAAAAGCTGTTAGAAGCTGCCTTTCTGACAAGAGAGTTCTGTGAGTTCCACAGTCTCAGTGCATTAAAGTCAAAACCAGTTGCTTTTTATTTCCTGTTTTACGACAGAGCAAGGAGGGTGTCCACAGACCACTGTGCACCTGCAGGCTGATATGGGGGGTAAAAAGTCTAGAAGTGAGTAAATAAGATTTTAGCACATGTTCTAAAACAAACCGGACACCTGTACAGCGATGCCAACACAGTGATCTGAGCTCCTTCTTTGAGTTAAATCCTAGCATCTGCATTTTTTACAAGTTGTTGCTATGGCAGAGCATGACCAGAGCATAACAGAAACCACCCATTTTCTAACCGCTTCATCCAATTCAGGGTCAGGGGGTCAGGGGGTCGCGGGGCACGGGGGAGCCAGAGCCTCAGAAAGTAATAAGCAGGAGATACCTGGGACTGGATGGTAGTCCAATGCAGGGAAGACACAGACACTCACCAATTATCCCAGAAGCCAATTAACCTACCAGTAGTTCTTTGAAGTGTGGGAGGAAGCCGGAGCACCCAAAGCAAACTCATGCAAACATGGGGAGAACATACAAGCTCCATACAGATAGCACCCCAGGTCCAGAAGTGTACCCAGGGCCTCAGCACTGTGAGCTAGCAATGCTAAACGCTGGGCTACTGTGCATGCTAATTTCTAGGCATCAGGTGATCAATCAGGTAGTGTTTCTCAGATAAAAGGACACCAGTAATTTAGTATGAGATTCAAATTGACCTAAGAACAAAAAACTGTATAACTTATGTTATATAACTTATGTATAACTTACTACAGCATAACTGTCTTATTTGGCTCTTGTAGAAAATATTAACAGCATGCCTATTAAACATACAGTATCTAGCAATCAGCAATCAAAATAAAAACATTTCCAAACATGGAAACTGCCCAGTTAATGAAGCATTTCAAAGACATTAATCTATTCAATAATTACAGTTTTAAGTAGATAACAGATTTATATTCAGATTACGAAAGTATCATAACAACGGCTGCTTGTGTAAGGAATCCATGAATACCACTGTACATGAGAATTTCACACCTATTTGTAATCAATACACAAAATCCTATTGAATTTCAGGTACTTGTTTATTCAGCATTGCTTGACTCCGCGGACTCCTTGTTGTTTCAATATTCCAGCAATAGGACTAATCGCCAATACAGTGCCGTTGTAATCTATTCCTTCTGCCAGCAGAGGACGGTATTCGCACAGCCCGTTCAGGATAAGATAAGGTCCTCGCAGTTCACAGTACAACTGGCCACAGCCGTACTCGGAATATGCTCTCGATAACCTCGTTTAGTTTAAGTACGGCCGTATTTCATATCAACCCACAGATGCATTGCATAAACACTAGAATTCTGGTTGTACTTAAATTGACCTTATACGTTTTGGATTATGTTTAACCTTCTTCAATTTCTTCAACCATATTTTGAGATGATTACGTTTACAGAAGCAAATATTATTCAGTGCTTTTTCTTCACTCCTTTAATCAAACCCACATTTCTATAAGGAGGGCCATTGTGAAACTCCCCAAAGTGAGCTGAATTAATCTTTTATTCTTCACACCTGCGAAGTCATTCCTTCATTGTGTAATATGAAGGCCTTTCATTATTCACGTATACTACAACATCTGAAAATAATGGGTCTTGAAATAGTTGAATGAAAGAAAATCCTGAATAACTCCTCCAAATGCGTGTTACACTTTCATCAAGTACACACACTTTGAATGTGATGAACTATAAAAAGTTATTTTAACCATACCCAATGGAGCTCGGGAGTGCGATTGCATACACAATCATGTTTTCAGTGTTTGGACATCAGCCGTACATCAGAACAATCATTTCACTAACACAGCTCCGTGTTGAGTGATATATCTGTATTTGGGTATATACAGATCATGTAATTCAGGGAGCACTGTTACGTCAGGTCACCAACCATTATTACGACGCTCATATGTCATAGAGCTCCTTAGGATGTTTGTATAATCTTTATCCAAATTTTCATATGGCCGCAGTTACGGCGTTTATTTTACAGTTAATGTAACAGGGTGTCATTATATTTTTCTGTCTTTATGGTGGCAGACCACTTAACTAAATCTGAGTAGGCGGTTTCTACAAGTGGGTCAGATAAAATATTAAATATACAGTAAAAGCTCACACCTATTCATACCCTTTATGTACTGTATATCTACAATTAGTATACTGTATAATACGATAAATACCATTACAAAATGGCTCCCTTTTGATTTGAAGTGGTTCTTTTAAATAAGTAAATTGCAATCACTTAGCCTACATCTGAGCTCCTAATTCATCGCGACGACGGACTGAGACTCCAGTTGGATTTGTGAGAAGTAAAGGGGTGTGCCTGTTTTAAAACCGATTCATACGTCTTAAACACATGGACATAGATAGCAGTCTGTGTTATATAATTTATCTTTTTATTTTATTTAAATTTAAGTATCACATACACATTTTCAAAGTAACTGTACCCCTTTTAATTATGATCCCCATCGCTCACAGCTCCGAAGGTGAGACGAGGGCTACTTCAGATGGGATTTCCAATATTTCTCTCTTAGCTTGTATACCGGTGGAAAGGAGAGGGCTCTTAAAACGTGTTGATAGTAAGATTGGGATGTATTTGCAGTCTAGATATAGTTTTTTTAATGTTCGGAGCCGCCACAGATTCATTTTCTTACGACTGCTTTTCTGGATGACAATGACAATGCAAACGATGGTGTTAAGGCGAGGCTGTGCCTTAAGGCTCCTCTGCTTACAATGTTCAGCGCGTAAATCGCAAACGAGCGCCTTCCCTTACGATGAAAATGCAGAAAATAAGACCACGAGATTTAAACCTACGGCTTACAAATTTATGCGTAAACACTAAAACCGTATCTTTAGCAAAACTGGCGAGACAATGTGTTTTATCATTTAAAAAAGTACTGGAAAATAATTAAAGGTTATCACGATAAACAGAGGTTACTGATCTACTACTGTACGCTGTGACCAAAAATGAGAGTCCCCCGATCCTCGCAGCCTTCATGCTTTGGTCTTGGCCTGGCCGTTTTTTTTTTAAGATAATGGGGTCAAGTTAAGAAATTATGCAAGTTTCTAATCAAATCCAAGGGCGCCTCCATCTCCTAAACATCTTTAGAAGGCCGACGGACCACACTGCACGGTCCGGGTCCGGGCCCTGACCCGGTTCTGGATAATGCCAGCTTAAAGTGAAAAATTCTACTGTACATATTGTGTTTCTTATTATGGTATATATGTATAATATAGCGCGACCGCTTCACGAAGCTAGAAAGAAAGTTATCCGCCATTTTTATTTTACTTGCAACTGAATTTGCCATTAAAATCATTATTAATACCGCAGCTGCTAAATTACTTACCTAAAAGCGTTCAGATACAAAAGCACTTGAGCTGTAATGTTTATATACTGTTGGCCCGATGACCTACTTCAAGAAGAATTGTTACATAGACCGCCAAGGACTGTCATCACACTTTACGTCATAAAGCGCTTTAAAACTTTTGACAAGTTCAACACCTCATATTTTGTACTGTTTATCGTGGTAAAAGCAACTCAAAGCAATTATAAAAATGATCGAAAGGTAAAAATACAAGCTTATACGAGCTGTCATTTTAACATTTATAACATATATTTAAACAAAATATATATAATCTATTTGAATAAAATAGAAAAGTGTTCTTAGTCTTCACTTAAAAGCTGTTAGAAGCTGCCTTTCTGACAAGAGAGTTCTGTGAGTTCCACAGTCTCAGTGCATTAAAGTCAAAACCAGTTGCTTTTTATTTCCTGTTTTACGACAGAGCAAGGAGGGTGTCCACAGACCACTGTGCACCTGCAGGCTGATATGGGGGGTAAAAAGTCTAGAAGTGAGTAAATAAGATTTTAGCACATGTTCTAAAACAAACCGGACACCTGTACAGCGATGCCAACACAGTGATCTGAGCTCCTTCTTTGAGTTAAATCCTAGCATCTGCATTTTTTACAAGTTGTTGCTATGGCAGAGCATGACCAGAGCATAACAGAAACCACCCATTTTCTAACCGCTTCATCCAATTCAGGGTCAGGGGGTCAGGGGGTCGCGGGGCACGGGGGAGCCAGAGCCTCAGAAAGTAATAAGCAGGAGATACCTGGGACTGGATGGTAGTCCAATGCAGGGAAGACACAGACACTCACCAATTATCCCAGAAGCCAATGAACCTACCAGTAGTTCTTTGAAGTGTGGGAGGAAGCCGGAGCACCCAAAGCAAACTCATGCAAACATGGGGAGAACATACAAGCTCCATACAGATAGCACCCCAGGTCCAGAAGTGTACCCAGGGCCTCAGCACTGTGAGCTAGCAATGCTAAACGCTGGGCTACTGTGCATGCTAATTTCTAGGCATCAGGTGATCAATCAGGTAGTGTTTCTCAGATAAAAGGACACCAGTAATTTAGTATGAGATTCAAATTGACCTCAGAACAAAAAACTGTATAACTTATGTTATATAACTTATGTATAACTTACTACAGCATAACTGTCTTATTTGGCTCTTGTAGAAAATATTAACAGCATGCCTATTAAACATACAGTATCTAGCAATCAGCAATCAAAATAAAAACATTTCCAAACATGGAAACTGCCCAGTTAATGAAGCATTTCAAAGACATTAATCTATTCAATAATTACAGTTTTAAGTAGATAACAGATTTATATTCAGATTACGAAAGTATCATAACAACGGCTGCTTGTGTAAGGAATCCATGAATACCACTGAACATGAGAATTCCACACCTATTTGTAATCAATACACAAAATCCTATTGAATTTCAGGTACTTGTTTATTCAGCATTGCTTGACTCCGCGGACTCCTTGTTGTTTCAATATTCTAGCAATAGGACTAATCGCCAATACAGTGCCGTTGTAATCTATTCCTTCTGCCAGCAGAGGACGGTATTCGCACAGCCCGTTCAGGATAAGATACGGTCCTCGCAGTTCACAGTACAACTGGCCACAGCCGTACTCGGAATATGCTCTCGATAACCTCGTTTAGTTTAAGTACGGCCGTATTTCATATCAACCCACAGATGCATTGCATAAACACTAGAATTCTGGTTGTACTTAAATTGACCTTATACGTTTTGGATTATGTTTAACCTTCTTCAATTTCTTCAACCATATTTTGAGATGATTACGTTTACAGAAGCAAATATTATTCAGTGCTTTTTCTTCACTCCATTAATCAAACCCACATTTCTATAAGGAGGGCCATTGTGAAACTCCCCAAAGTGAGCTGAATTAATCTTTTATTCTTCACACCTGCGAAGTCATTCCTTCATTGTGTAATATGAAGGCCTTTCATTATTCACGTATACTACAACATCTGAAAATAATGGGTCTTGAAATAGTTGAATAACAGAAAATCCTGAATAACTCCTCCAAATGCGTGTTACACTTTCATCAAGTACACACACTTTGAATGTGATGAACTATAAAAAGTTATTTTAACCATACCCAATGGAGCTCGGGAGTGCGATTGCATACACAATCATGTTTTCAGTGTTTGGACATCAGCCGTACATCAGATCAATCATTTCACTAACACAGCTCCGTGTTGAGTGATATATCTGTATTTGGGTATATACAGATCATGTAATTCAGGGAGCACTGTTACGTCAGGTCACCAACCATTATTACGACGCTCACATGTCATAGAGCTCCTTAGGATGTTTGTATAATTTGTATCCAAATTTTCATATGGCCGCAGTTACGGCGTTTATTTTACAGTTAATGTAACAGGGTGTCATTATATTTTTCTGTCTTTATGGTGGCAGACCACTTAACTAAATCTGAGTAGGCGGTTTCTACAAGTGGGTCAGATAAAATATTAAATATACAGTAAAAGCTCACACCTATTCATACCCTTTATGTACTGTATATCTACAATTACGTATACTGTATAATACGATAACTACCATTACAAAATGTCTCCCTTTTGATTTGAATTGGTTCTTTTAAATAAGTAAATTGCAATCACTTAGCCTACATCTGAGCTCCTAATTCATCGCGACGACGGACTGAGACTCCAGTCGGATTTGTGAGAAGGGGTGTGCCTGTTTTAAAACCGATTCATACGTCTTAAACACATGGACATAGATAGCAGTCTGTGTTATATAATTTATCTTTTTATTTTATTTAAATTTAAGTATCACATACACATTTTCAAAGTAACTGTACCCCTTTTAATTATGATCCCCATCGCTCACAGCTCCGAAGGTGAGACGAGGGCTACTTCAGATGGGATTTCCAATATTTCTCTCTTAGCTTGTATAGCGGTGGAAAGGAGAGGGCTCTTAAAACGTGTTGATAGTAAGATTGGGATGTATTTGCAGTCTAGATATAGTTTTTTTAATGTTCGGAGCCGCCACAGATTCATTTTCTTACGACTGCTTTTCTGGATGACAATGACAATGCAAACGATGGTGTTAAGGCGAGGCTGTGCCTTAAGGCTCCTCTGCTTACAATGTTCAGCGCGTAAATCGCAAACGAGCGCCTTCCCTTACGATGAAAATGCAGAAAATAAGACCACGAGATTTAAACCTACGGCTTACAAATTTATGCGTAAACACTAAAACCGTATCTTTAGCAAAACTGGCGAGACAATGTGTTTTATCATTTAAAAAAGTACTGGAAAATAATTAAAGGTTATCACGATAAACAGAGGTTACTGATCTACTACTGTACGCTGTGACCAAAAATGAGAGTCCCCCGATCCTCGCAGCCTTCATGCTTTGGTCTTGGCCTGGCCGTTTTTTTTTAAGATAATGGGGTCAAGTTAAGAAATTATGCAAGTTTCTAATCAAATCCAAGGGCGCCTCCATCTCCTAAACATCTTTAGAAGGCCGACGGACCACACTGCACGGTCCGGGTCCGGGCCCTGACCCGGTTCTGGATAATGCCAGCTTAAAGTGAAAAATTCTACTGTACATATTATGTTTCTTATTATGGTATATATGTATAATATAGCGCGACCGCTTCACGAAGCTAGAAAGAAAGTTATCCGCCATTTTTATTTTACCTGCAATTGAATTTGCCATTAAAATCACGATTAATACCGCAGCTGCTAAATTACTTACCTAAAAGCGTTCAGATACAAAAGCACTTGAGCTGTAATGTTTATATACTGTTGGCCCGATGACCTACTTCAAGAAGAATTGTTACATAGACCGCCAAGGACTGTCATCACACTTTACGTCATAAAGCGCTTTAAAACTTTTGACAAGTTCAACACCTCATATTTTGTACTGTTTATCGTGGTAAAAGCAACTCAAAGCAATTCTAAAAATGATCGAAAGGTAAAAATACAAGCTTATACGAGCTGTCGTTTTAACATTTATAACATATATTTAAACAAAACATATATAATCTATTTGAATAAAATAGAAAAGTGTTCTTAGTCTTCACTTAAAAGCTGTTAGAAGCTGCCTTTCTGACAAGAGAGTTCTGTGAGTTCCACAGTCTCAGTGCATTAAAGTCAAAACCAGTTGCTTTTTATTTCCTGTTTTACGACAGAGCAAGGAGGGTGTCCACAGACCACTGTGCACCTGCAGGCTGATATGGGGGGTAAAAAGTCTAGAAGTGAGTAAATAAGATTTTAGCACATGTTCTAAAACAAACCGGACACCTGTACAGCGATGCCAACACAGTGATCTGAGCTCCTTCTTTGAGTTAAATCCTAGCATCTGCATTTTTTACAAGTTGTTGCTATGCCAGAGCATGACCAGAGCATAACAGAAACCACCCATTTTCTAACCGCTTCATCCAATTCAGGGTCAGGGGGTCAGGGGGTCGCTGGGCACGGGGGAGCCAGAGCCTCAGAAAGTAATAAGCAGGAGATACCTGGGACTGGATGGTAGTCCAATGCAGGGAAGACACAGACACTCACCAATTATCCCAGAAGCCAATTAACCTACCAGTAGTTCTTTGAAGTGTGGGAGGAAGCCGGAGCACCCAAAGCAAACTCATGCAAACATGGGGAGAACATACAAGCTCCATACAGATAGCACCCCAGGTCCAGAAGTGTACCCAGGGCCTCAGCACTGTGAGCTAGCAATGCTAAACGCTGGGCTACTGTGCATGCTAATTTCTAGGCATCAGGTGATCAATCAGGTAGTGTTTCTCAGATAAAAGGACACCAGTAATTTAGTATGAGATTCAAATTGACCTAAGAACAAAAAACTGTATAACTTATGTTATATAACTTATGTATAACTTACTACAGCATAACTGTCTTATTTGGCTCTTGTAGAAAATATTAACAGCATGCCTATTAAACATACAGTATCTAGCAATCAGCAATCAAAATAAAAACATTTCCAAACATGGAAACTGCCCAGTTAATGAAGCATTTCAAAGACATTAATCTATTCAATAATTACAGTTTTAAGTAGATAACAGATTTATATTCAGATTACGAAAGTATCATAACAACGGCTGCTTGTGTAAGGAATCCATGAATACCACTGTACATGAGAATTTCACACCTATTTGTAATCAATACACAAAATCCTATTGAATTTCAGGTACTTGTTTATTCAGCATTGCTTGACTCCGCGGACTCCTTGTTGTTTCAATATTCCAGCAATAGGACTAATCGCCAATACAGTGCCGTTGTAATCTATTCCTTCTGCCAGCAGAGGACGGTATTCGCACAGCCCGTTCAGGATAAGATAAGGTCCTCGCAGTTCACAGTACAACTGGCCACAGCCGTACTCGGAATATGCTCTCGATAACCTCGTTTAGTTTAAGTACGGCCGTATTTCATATCAACCCACAGATGATTGCATAAACACTAGAATTCTGGTTGTACTTAAATTGACCTTATACGTTTTGGATTATGTTTAACCTTCTTCAATTTCTTCAACCATATTTTGAGATGATTACGTTTACAGAAGCAAATATTATTCAGTGCTTTTTCTTCACTCCTTTAATCAAACCCACATTTCTATAAGGAGGGCCATTGTGAAACTCCCCAAAGTGAGCTGAATTAATCTTTTATTCTTCACACCTGCGAAGTCATTCCTTCATTGTGTAATATGAAGGCCTTTCATTATTCACGTATACTACAACATCTGAAAATAATGGGTCTTGAAATAGTTGAATGAAAGAAAATCCTGAATAACTCCTCCAAATGCGTGTTACACTTTCATCAAGTACACACACTTTGAATGTGATGAACTATAAAAAGTTATTTTAACCATACCCAATGGAGCTCGGGAGTGCGATTGCATACACAATCATGTTTTCAGTGTTTGGACATCAGCCGTACATCAGAACAATCATTTCACTAACACAGCTCCGTGTTGAGTGATATATCTGTATTTGGGTATATACAGATCATGTAATTCAGGGAGCACTGTTACGTCAGGTCACCAACCATTATTACGACGCTCATATGTCATAGAGCTCCTTAGGATGTTTGTATAATCTTTATCCAAATTTTCATATGGCCGCAGTTACGGCGTTTATTTTACAGTTAATGTAACAGGGTGTCATTATATTTTTCTGTCTTTATGGTGGCAGACCACTTAACTAAATCTGAGTAGGCGGTTTCTACAAGTGGGTCAGATAAAATATTAAATATACAGTAAAAGCTCACACCTATTCATACCCTTTATGTACTGTATATCTACAATTACGTATACTGTATAATACGATAACTACCATTACAAAATGGCTCCCTTTTGATTTGAAGTGGTTCTTTTAAATAAGTAAATTGCAATCACTTAGCCTACATCTGAGCTCCTAATTCATCGCGACGACGGACTGAGACTCCAGTTGGATTTGTGAGAAGTAAAGGGGTGTGCCTGTTTTAAAACCGATTCATACGTCTTAAACACATGGACATAGATAGCAGTCTGTGTTATATAATTTATCTTTTTATTTTATTTAAATTTAAGTATCACATACACATTTTCAAAGTAACTGTACCCCTTTTAATTATGATCCCCATCGCTCACAGCTCCGAAGGTGAGACGAGGGCTACTTCAGATGGGATTTCCAATATTTCTCTCTTAGCTTGTATACCGGTGGAAAGGAGAGGGCTCTTAAAACGTGTTGATAGTAAGATTGGGATGTATTTGCAGTCTAGATATAGTTTTTTTAATGTTCGGAGCCGCCACAGATTCATTTTCTTACGACTGCTTTTCTGGATGACAATGACAATGCAAACGATGGTGTTAAGGCGAGGCTGTGCCTTAAGGCTCCTCTGCTTACAATGTTCAGCGCGTAAATCGCAAACGAGCGCCTTCCCTTACGATGAAAATGCAGAAAATAAGACCACGAGATTTAAACCTACGGCTTACAAATTTATGCGTAAACACTAAAACCGTATCTTTAGCAAAACTGGCGAGACAATGTGTTTTATCATTTAAAAAAGTACTGGAAAATAATTAAAGGTTATCACGATAAACAGAGGTTACTGATCTACTACTGTACGCTGTGACCAAAAATGAGAGTCCCCCGATCCTCGCAGCCTTCATGCTTTGGTCTTGGCCTGGCCGTTTTTTTTTAAGATAATGGGGTCAAGTTAAGAAATTATGCAAGTTTCTAATCAAATCCAAGGGCGCCTCCATCTCCTAAACATCTTTAGAAGGCCGACGGACCACACTGCACGGTCCGGGTACGGGCCCTGACCCGGTTCTGGATAATGCCAGCTTAAAGTGAAAAATTCTACTGTACATATTATGTTTCTTATTATGGTATATATGTATAATATAGCGCGACCGCTTCACGAAGCTAGAAAGAAAGTTATCCGCCATTTTTATTTTACCTGCAACTGAATTTGCCATTAAAATCATTATTAATACCGCAGCTGCTAAATTACTTACCTAAAAGCGTTCAGATACAAAAGCACTTGAGCTGTAATGTTTATATACTGTTGGCCCGATGACCTACTTCAAGAAGAATTGTTACATAGACCGCCAAGGACTGTCATCACACTTTACGTCATAAAGCGCTTTAAAACTTTTGACAAGTTCAACACCTCATATTTTGTACTGTTTATCGTGGTAAAAGCAACTCAAAGCAATTATAAAAATGATCGAAAGGTAAAAATACAAGCTTATACGAGCTGTCATTTTAACATTTATAACATATATTTAAACAAAATATATATAATCTATTTGAATAAAATAGAAAAGTGTTCTTAGTCTTCACTTAAAAGCTGTTAGAAGCTGCCTTTCTGACAAGAGAGTTCTGTGAGTTCCACAGTCTCAGTGCATTAAAGTCAAAACCAGTTGCTTTTTATTTCCTGTTTTACGACAGAGCAAGGAGGGTGTCCACAGACCACTGTGCACCTGCAGGCTGATATGGGGGGTAAAAAGTCTAGAAGTGAGTAAATAAGATTTTAGCACATGTTCTAAAACAAACCGGACACCTGTACAGCGATGCCAACACAGTGATCTGAGCTCCTTCTTTGAGTTAAATCCTAGCATCTGCATTTTTTACAAGTTGTTGCTATGGCAGAGCATGACCAGAGCATAACAGAAACCACCCATTTTCTAACCGCTTCATCCAATTCAGGGTCAGGGGGTCAGGGGGTCGCGGGGCACGGGGGAGCCAGAGCCTCAGAAAGTAATAAGCAGGAGATACCTGGGACTGGATGGTAGTCCAATGCAGGGAAGACACAGACACTCACCAATTATCCCAGAAGCCAATTAACCTACCAGTAGTTCTTTGAACTGTGGGAGGAAGCCGGAGCACCCAAAGCAAACTCATGCAAACATGGGGAGAACATACAAGCTCCATACAGATAGCACCCCAGGTCCAGAAGTGTACCCAGGGCCTCAGCACTGTGAGCTAGCAATGCTAAACGCTGGGCTACTGTGCATGCTAATTTCTAGGCATCAGGTGATCAATCAGGTAGTGTTTCTCAGATAAAAGGACACCAGTAATTTAGTATGAGATTCAAATTGACCTAAGAACAAAAAACTGTATAACTTATGTTATATAACTTATGTATAACTTACTACAGCATAACTGTCTTATTTGGCTCTTGTAGAAAATATTAACAGCATGCCTATTAAACATACAGTATCTAGCAATCAGCAATCAAAATAAAAACATTTCCAAACATGGAAACTGCCCAGTTAATGAAGCATTTCAAAGACATTAATCTATTCAATAATTACAGTTTTAAGTAGATAACAGATTTATATTCAGATTACGAAAGTATCATAACAACGGCTGCTTGTGTAAGGAATCCATGAATACCACTGTACATGAGAATTTCACACCTATTTGTAATCAATACACAAAATCCTATTGAATTTCAGGTACTTGTTTATTCAGCATTGCTTGACTCCGCGGACTCCTTGTTGTTTCAATATTCCAGCAATAGGACTAATCGCCAATACAGTGCCGTTGTAATCTATTCCTTCTGCCAGCAGAGGACGGTATTCGCACAGCCCGTTCAGGATAAGATACGGTCCTCGCAGTTCACAGTACAACTGGCCACAGCCGTACTCGGAATATGCTCTCGATAACCTCGTTTAGTTTAAGTACGGCCGTATTTCATATCAACCCACAGATGCATTGCATAAACACTAGAATTCTGGTTGTACTTAAATTGACCTTATACGTTTTGGATTATGTTTAACCTTCTTCAATTTCTTCAACCATATTTTGAGATGATTACGTTTACAGAAGCAAATATTATTCAGTGCTTTTTCTTCACTCCTTTAATCAAACCCACATTTCTATAAGGAGGGCCATTGTGAAACTCCCCAAAGTGAGCTGAATTAATCTTTTATTCTTCACACCTGCGAAGTCATTCCTTCATTGTGTAATATGAAGGCCTTTCATTATTCACGTATACTACAACATCTGAAAATAATGGGTCTTGAAATAGTTGAATGAAAGAAAATCCTGAATAACTCCTCCAAATGCGTGTTACACTTTCATCAAGTACACACACTTTGAATGTGATGAACTATAAAAAGTTATTTTAACCATACCCAATGGAGCTCGGGAGTGCGATTGCATACACAATCATGTTTTCAGTGTTTGGACATCAGCCGTACATCAGAACAATCATTTCACTAACACAGCTCCGTGTTGAGTGATATATCTGTATTTGGGTATATACAGATCATGTAATTCAGGGAGCACTGTTACGTCAGGTCACCAACCATTATTACGACGCTCATATGTCATAGAGCTCCTTAGGATGTTTGTATAATCTTTATCCAAATTTTCATATGGCCGCAGTTACGGCGTTTATTTTACAGTTAATGTAACAGGGTGTCATTATATTTTTCTGTCTTTATGGTGGCAGACCACTTAACTAAATCTGAGTAGGCGGTTTCTACAAGTGGGTCAGATAAAATATTAAATATACAGTAAAAGCTCACACCTATTCATACCCTTTATGTACTGTATATCTACAATTACGTATACTGTATAATACGATAACTACCATTACAAAATGGCTCCCTTTTGATTTGAAGTGGTTCTTTTAAATAAGTAAATTGCAATCACTTAGCCTACATCTGAGCTCCTAATTCATCGCGACGACGGACTGAGACTCCAGTTGGATTTGTGAGAAGTAAAGGGGTGTGCCTGTTTTAAAACCGATTCATACGTCTTAAACACATGGACATAGATAGCAGTCTGTGTTATATAATTTATCTTTTTATTTTATTTAAATTTAAGTATCACATACACATTTTCAAAGTAACTGTACCCCTTTTAATTATGATCCCCATCGCTCACAGCTCCGAAGGTGAGACGAGGGCTACTTCAGATGGGATTTCCAATATTTCTCTCTTAGCTTGTATACCGGTGGAAAGGAGAGGGCTCTTAAAACGTGTTGATAGTAAGATTGGGATGTATTTGCAGTCTAGATATAGTTTTTTTAATGTTCGGAGCCGCCACAGATTCATTTTCTTACGACTGCTTTTCTGGATGACAATGACAATGCAAACGATGGTGTTAAGGCGAGGCTGTGCCTTAAGGCTCCTCTGCTTACAATGTTCAGCGCGTAAATCGCAAACGAGCGCCTTCCCTTACGATGAAAATGCAGAAAATAAGACCACGAGATTTAAACCTACGGCTTACAAATTTATGCGTAAACACTAAAACCGTATCTTTAGCAAAACTGGCGAGACAATGTGTTTTATCATTTAAAAAAGTACTGGAAAATAATTAAAGGTTATCACGATAAACAGAGGTTACTGATCTACTACTGTACGCTGTGACCAAAAATGAGAGTCCCCCGATCCTCGCAGCCTTCATGCTTTGGTCTTGGCCTGGCCGTTTTTTTTTTAAGATAATGGGGTCAAGTTAAGAAATTATGCAAGTTTCTAATCAAATCCAAGGGCGCCTCCATCTCCTAAACATCTTTAGAAGGCCGACGGACCACACTGCACGGTCCGGGTCCGGGCCCTGACCCGGTTCTGGATAATGCCAGCTTAAAGTGAAAAATTCTACTGTACATATTATGTTTCTTATTATGGTATATATGTATAATATAGCGCGACCGCTTCACGAAGCTAGAAAGAAAGTTATCCGCCATTTTTATTTTACCTGCAACTGAATTTGCCATTAAAATCATTATTAATACCGCAGCTGCTAAATTACTTACAACTCAAAGCAATTATAAAAATGATCGAAAGGTAAAAATACAAGCTTATACGAGCTGTCATTTTAACATTTATAACATATATTTAAACAAAATATATATCATCTATTTGAATAAAATAGAAAAGTGTTCTTAGTCTTCACTTAAAAGCTGTTAGAAGCTGCCTTTCTGACAAGAGAGTTCTGTGAGTTCCACAGTCTCAGTGCATTAAAGTCAAAACCAGTTGCTTTTTATTTCCTGTTTTACGACAGAGCAAGGAGGGTGTCCACAGACCACTGTGCACCTGCAGGCTGATATGGGGGGTAAAAAGTCTAGAAGTGAGTAAATAAGATTTTAGCACATGTTCTAAAACAAACCGGACACCTGTACAGCGATGCCAACACAGTGATCTGAGCTCCTTCTTTGAGTTAAATCCTAGCATCTGCATTTTTTACAAGTTGTTGCTATGGCAGAGCATGACCAGAGCATAACAGAAACCACCCATTTTCTAACCGCTTCATCCAATTCAGGGTCAGGGGGTCAGGGGGTCGCGGGGCACGGGGGAGCCAGAGCCTCAGAAAGTAATAAGCAGGAGATACCTGGGACTGGATGGTAGTCCAATGCAGGGAAGACACAGACACTCACCAATTATCCCAGAAGCCAATTAACCTACCAGTAGTTCTTTGAACTGTGGGAGGAAGCCGGAGCACCCAAAGCAAACTCATGCAAACATGGGGAGAACATACAAGCTCCATACAGATAGCACCCCAGGTCCAGAAGTGTACCCAGGGCCTCAGCACTGTGAGCTAGCAATGCTAAACGCTGGGCTACTGTGCATGCTAATTTCTAGGCATCAGGTGATCAATCAGGTAGTGTTTCTCAGATAAAAGGACACCAGTAATTTAGTATGAGATTCAAATTGACCTAAGAACAAAAAACTGTATAACTTATGTTATATAACTTATGTATAACTTACTACAGCATAACTGTCTTATTTGGCTCTTGTAGAAAATATTAACAGCATGCCTATTAAACATACAGTATCTAGCAATCAGCAATCAAAATAAAAACATTTCCAAACATGGAAACTGCCCAGTTAATGAAGCATTTCAAAGACATTAATCTATTCAATAATTACAGTTTTAAGTAGATAACAGATTTATATTCAGATTACGAAAGTATCATAACAACAGCTGCTTGTGTAAGGAATCCATGAATACCACTGTACATGAGAATTCCACACCTATTTGTAATCAATACACAAAATCCTATTGAATTTCAGGTACTTGTTTATTCAGCATTGCTTGACTCCGCGGACTCCTTGTTGTTTCAATATTCCAGCAATAGGACTAATCGCCAATACAGTGCCGTTGTAATCTATTCCTTCTGCCAGCAGAGGACGGTATTCGCACAGCCCGTTCAGGATAAGATAAGGTCCTCGCAGTTCACAGTACAACTGGCCACAGCCGTACTCGGAATATGCTCTCGATAACCTCGTTTAGTTTAAGTACGGCCGTATTTCATATCAACCCACAGATGCATTGCATAAACACTAGAATTCTGGTTGTACTTAAATTGACCTTATACGTTTTGGATTATGTTTAACCTTCTTCAATTTCTTCAACCATATTTTGAGATGATTACGTTTACAGAAGCAAATATTATTCAGTGCTTTTTCTTCACTCCTTTAATCAAACCCACATTTCTATAAGGAGGGCCATTGTGAAACTCCCCAAAGTGAGCTGAATTAATCTTTTATTCTTCACACCTGCGAAGTCATTCCTTCATTGTGTAATATGAAGGCCTTTCATTATTCACGTATACTACAACATCTGAAAATAATGGGTCTTGAAATAGTTGAATGAAAGAAAATCCTGAATAACTCCTCCAAATGCGTGTTACACTTTCATCAAGTACACACACTTTGAATGTGATGAACTATAAAAAGTTATTTTAACCATACCCAATGGAGCTCGGGAGTGCGATTGCATACACAATCATGTTTTCAGTGTTTGGACATCAGCCGTACATCAGAACAATCATTTCACTAACACAGCTCCGTGTTGAGTGATATATCTGTATTTGGGTATATACAGATCATGTAATTCAGAGAGCACTGTTACGTCAGGTCACCAACCATTATTACGACGCTCATATGTCATAGAGCTCCTTAGGATGTTTGTATAATTTGTATCCAAATTTTCATATGGCCGCAGTTACGGCGTTTATTTGACAGTTAATGTAACAGGGTGTCATTATATTTTTCTGTCTTTATGGTGGCAGACCACTTAACTAAATCTGAGTAGGCGGTTTCTACAAGTGGGTCAGATAAAATATTAAATATACAGTAAAAGCTCACACCTATTCATACCCTTTATGTACTGTATATCTACAATTACGTATACTGTATAATACGATAACTACCATTACAAAATGTCTCCCTTTTGATTTGAAGTGGTTCTTTTAAATAAGTAAATTGCAATCACTTAGCCTACATCTGAGCTCCTAATTCATCGCGACGACGGACTGAGACTCCAGTTGGATTTGTGAGAAGTAAAGGGGTGTGCCTGTTTTAAAGCCGATTCATACGTCTTAAACACATGGACATAGATAGCAGTCTGTGTTATATAATTTATCTTTTTATTTTATTTAAATTTAAGTATCACATACACATTTTCAAAGTAACTGTACCCCTTTTAATTATGATCCCCATCGCTCACAGCTCCGAAGGTGAGACGAGGGCTACTTCAGATGGGATTTCCAATATTTCTCTCTTAGCTTGTATACCGGTGGAAAGGAGAGGGCTCTTAAAACGTGTTGATAGTAAGATTGGGATGTATTTGCAGTCTAGATATAGTTTTTTTAATGTTCGGAGCCGCCACAGATTCATTTTCTTACGACTGCTTTTCTGGATGACAATGACAATGCAAACGATGGTGTTAAGGCGAGGCTGTGCCTTAAGGCTCCTCTGCTTACAATGTTCAGCGCGTAAATCGCAAACGAGCGCCTTCCCTTACGATGAAAATGCAGAAAATAAGACCACGAGATTTAAACCTACGGCTTACAAATTTATGCGTAAACACTAAAACCGTATCTTTAGCAAAACTGGCGAGACAATGTGTTTTATCATTTAAAAAAGTACTGGAAAATAATTAAAGGTTATCACGATAAACAGAGGTTACTGATCTACTACTGTACGCTGTGACCAAAAATGAGAGTCCCCCGATCCTCGCAGCCTTTATGCTTTGGTCTTGGCCTGGCCGTTTTTTTTTTTAAGATAATGGGGTGAAGTTAAGAAATTATGCAAGTTTCTAATCAAATCCAAGGGCGCCTCCATCTCCTAAACATCTTTAGAAGGCCGACGGACCACACTGCACGGTCCGGGTCCGGGCCCTGACCTGGTTCTGGATAATGCCAGCTTAAAGTGAAAAATTCTACTGTACATATTATGTTTCTTATTATGGTATATATGTATAATATAGCGCGACCGCTTCACGAAGCTAGAAAGAAAGTTATCCGCCATTTTTATTTTACCTGCAATTGAATTTGCCATTAAAATCACGATTAATACCGCAGCTGCTAAATTACTTACCTAAAAGCGTTCAGATACAAAAGCACTTGAGCTGTAATGTTTATATACTGTTGGCCCGATGACCTACTTCAAGAAGAATTGTTACATAGACCGCCAAGGACTGTCATCACACTTTACGTCATAAAGCGCTTTAAAACTTTTGACAAGTTCAACACCTCATATTTTGTACTGTTTATCGTGGTAAAAGCAACTCAAAGCAATTCTAAAAATGATCGAAAGGTAAAAATACAAGCTTATACGAGCTGTCGTTTTAACATTTATAACATATATTTAAACAAAACATATATAATCTATTTGAATAAAATAGAAAAGTGTTCTTAGTCTTCACTTAAAAGCTGTTAGAAGCTGCCTTTCTGACAAGAGAGTTCTGTGAGTTCCACAGTCTCAGTGCATTAAAGTCAAAACCAGTTGCTTTTTATTTCCTGTTTTACGACAGAGCAAGGAGGGTGTCCACAGACCACTGTGCACCTGCAGGCTGATATGGGGGGTAAAAAGTCTAGAAGTGAGTAAATAAGATTTTAGCACATGTTCTAAAACAAACCGGACACCTGTACAGCGATGCCAACACAGTGATCTGAGCTCCTTCTTTGAGTTAAATCCTAGCATCTGCATTTTTTACAAGTTGTTGCTATGGCAGAGCATGACCAGAGCATAACAGAAACCACCCATTTTCTAACCGCTTCATCCAATTCAGGGTCAGGGGGTCAGGGGGTCGCGGGGCACGGGGGAGCCAGAGCCTCAGAAAGTAATAAGCAGGAGATACCTGGGACTGGATGGTAGTCCAATGCAGGGAAGACACAGACACTCACCAATTATCCCAGAAGCCAATTAACCTACCAGTAGTTCTTTGAAGTGTGGGAGGAAGCCGGAGCACCCAAAGCAAACTCATGCAAACATGGGGAGAACATACAAGCTCCATACAGATAGCACCCCAGGTCCAGATGTGTACCCAGGGCCTCAGCACTGTGAGCTAGCAATGCTAAACGCTGGGCTACTGTGCATGCTAATTTCTAGGCATCAGGTGATCAATCAGGTAGTGTTTCTCAGATAAAAGGACACCAGTAATTTAGTATGAGATTCAAATTGACCTCAGAACAAAAAACTGTATAACTTATGTTATATAACTTATGTATAACTTACTACAGCATAACTGTCTTATTTGGCTCTTGTAGAAAATATTAACAGCATGCCTATTAAACATACAGTATCTAGCAATCAGCAATCAAAATAAAAACATTTCCAAACATGGAAACTGCCCAGTTAATGAAGCATTTCAAAGACATTAATCTATTCAATAATTACAGTTTTAAGTAGATAACAGATTTATATTCAGATTACGAAAGTATCATAACAACGGCTGCTTGTGTAAGGAATCCATGAATACCACTGTACATGAGAATTCCACACCTATTTGTAATCAATACACAAAATCCTATTGAATTTCAGGTACTTGTTTATTCAGCATTGCTTGACTCCGCGGACTCCTTGTTGTTTCAATATTCTAGCAATAGGACTAATCGCCAATACAGTGCCGTTGTAATCTATTCCTTCTGCCAGCAGAGGACGGTATTCGCACAGCCCGTTCAGGATAAGATAAGGTCCTCGCAGTTCACAGTACAACTGGCCACAGCCGTACTCGGAATATGCTCTCGATAACCTCGTTTAGTTTAAGTACGGCCGTATTTCATATCAACCCACAGATGATTGCATAAACACTAGAATTCTGGTTGTACTTAAATTGACCTTATACGTTTTGGATTATGTTTAACCTTCTTCAATTTCTTCAACCATATTTTGAGATGATTACGTTTACAGAAGCAAATATTATTCAGTGCTTTTTCTTCACTCCTTTAATCAAACCCACATTTCTATAAGGAGGGCCATTGTGAAACTCCCCAAAGTGAGCTGAATTAATCTTTTATTCTTCACACCTGCGAAGTCATTCCTTCATTGTGTAATATGAAGGCCTTTCATTATTCACGTATACTACAACATCTGAAAATAATGGGTCTTGAAATAGTTGAATGAAAGAAAATCCTGAATAACTCCTCCAAATGCGTGTTACACTTTCATCAAGTACACACACTTTGAATGTGATGAACTATAAAAAGTTATTTTAACCATACCCAATGGAGCTCGGGAGTGCGATTGCATACACAATCATGTTTTCAGTGTTTGGACATCAGCCGTACATCAGAACAATCATTTCACTAACACAGCTCCGTGTTGAGTGATATATCTGTATTTGGGTATATACAGATCATGTAATTCAGGGAGCACTGTTACGTCAGGTCACCAACCATTATTACGACGCTCATATGTCATAGAGCTCCTTAGGATGTTTGTATAATCTTTATCCAAATTTTCATATGGCCGCAGTTACGGCATTTATTTTATAGTTAATGTAACAGGGTGTCATTATATTTTTCTGTCTTTATGGTGGCAGACCACTTAACTAAATCTGAGTAGGCGGTTTCTACAAGTGGGTCAGATAAAATATTAAATATACAGTAAAAGCTCACACCTATTCATACCCTTTATGTACTGTATATCTACAATTACGTATACTGTATAATACGATAACTACCATTACAAAATGGCTCCCTTTTGATTTGAAGTGGTTCTTTTAAATAAGTAAATTGCAATCACTTAGCCTACATCTGAGCTCCTAATTCATCGCGACGACGGACTGAGACTCCAGTTGGATTTGTGAGAAGTAAAGGGGTGTGCCTGTTTTAAAACCGATTCATACGTCTTAAACACATGGACATAGATAGCAGTCTGTGTTATATAATTTATCTTTTTATTTTATTTAAATTTAAGTATCACATACACATTTTCAAAGTAACTGTACCCCTTTTAATTATGATCCCCATCGCTCACAGCTCCGAAGGTGAGACGAGGGCTACTTCAGATGGGATTTCCAATATTTCTCTCTTAGCTTGTATACCGGTGGAAAGGAGAGGGCTCTTAAAACGTGTTGATAGTAAGATTGGGATGTATTTGCAGTCTAGATATAGTTTTTTTTATGTTCGGAGCCGGCACAGATTCATTTTCTTACGACTGCTTTTCTGGATGACAATGACAATGCAAACGATGGTGTTAAGGCGAGGCTGTGCCTTAAGGCTCCTCTGCTTACAATATTCAGCGCGTAAATCGCAAACGAGCGCCTCTCTTACGATGAAAATGCAGAAAATAAGAACACGAGATTTAAACCTACGGCTTACAAATTTATGTGTAAACACTAAAACCGTATCTTTAGCAAAACTGGCGAGACAATGTGTTTTATCATTTAAAAAAGTACTGGAAAATAATTAAAGGTTATCACGATAAACAGAGGTTACTGATCTACTACTGTACGCTGTGACCAAAAATGAGAGTCCCCCGATCCTCGCAGCCTTCATGCTTTGGTCTTGGCCTGGCCGTTTTTTTTAAGATAATGGGGTCAAGTTAAGAAATTATGCAAGTTTCTAATCAAATCCAAGGGCGCCTCGATCTCCTAAACATCTTTAGAAGGCCGACGGACCACACTGCACAGTCCGGGCCCTGACCCGGTTCTGGATAATGCCAGCTTAAAGTGAAAAATTCTACTGTACATATTATGTTTCTTATTATGGTATATATGTATAATACAGCGCGACCGCTTCACGAAGCTAGAAAGAAAGTTATCCGCCATTTTTATTTTACCTGCAATTGAATTTGCCATTAAAATCATTATTAATACCGCAGCTGCTAAATTACTTACCTAAAAGCGTTCAGATACAAAAGCACTTGAGCTGTAATGTTTGTATACTGTTGGCCCGATGACCTACTTCAAGAAGAATTGTTACATAGACCGCCAAGGACTGTCATCACACTTTACGTCATAAAGCGCTTTAAAACTTTTGACAAGTTCAACACCTCATATTTTGTACTGTTTATCGTGGTAAAAGCAACTCAAAGCAATTATAAAAATGATCGAAAGGTAAAAATACAAGCTTATACGAGCTGTCGTTTTAACATTTATAACATATATTTAAACAAAACATATATAATCTATTTTAATAAACTAGAAAAGTGTTCTTAGTCTTCACTTAAAAGCTGTTAGAAGCTGCCTTTCTGACAAGAGAGTTCTGTGAGTTCCACAGTCTCAGTGCATTAAAGTCAAAACCAGTTGCTTTTTATTTCCTGTTTTACGACAGAGCAAGGAGGGTGTCCACAGACCACTGTGCACCTGCAGACTGATATGGGGGGTAAAAAGTCTAGAAGTTAGTAAATAAGATTTTAACACATGTTCAAAAACAAACTAGACACCTGTACAGTGATGCCAACACAGTGCTCTGAGCTCCTTCTTTGAGTTAAATCCTAGCATCTGCATTTTTTACAAGTTGTTGCTATGGCAGAGCATGACCAGAGCATAACAGAAACCACCCATTTTCTAACCGCTTCATCCAATTCAGGGTCAGGGGGTCAGGGGGTCGCGGGGCACGGGGCAGCCAGAGCCTCAGAAAGTAATAAGCAGGAGATACCTGGGACTGGATGGTAGTCCAATGCAGGGAAGACACAGACACTCACCAATTATCCCAGAAGCCAATGAACCTACCAGTAGTTCTTTGAAGTGTGGGAGGAAGCCGGAGCACCCAAAGCAAACTCATGCAAACATGGGGAGAACATACAAGCTCCATACAGATAGCACCCCAGGTCCAGAAGTGTACCCAGGGCCTCAGCACTGTGAGCTAGCAATGCTAAACGCTGGGCTACTGTGCATGCTAATTTCTAGGCATCAGGTGATCAATCAGGTAGTGTTTCTCAGATAAAAGGACACCAGTTATTTAGTATGAGATTCAAATTGACCTCAGAACAAAATATAACTTATGTTATATAACTTATATAGAACTTACTACAGCATAACTGTCTTATTTGGCTCTTGTAGAAAATATTAACAGGATGCCTATTAAACATACAGTATCTAGCAATCAGCAATCAAAATAAAAACATTTCCAAACATGGAAACTGCCCAGTTAATGAAGCATTTCAAAGACATTAATCTATTCAATAATTACAGTTTTAAGTAGATAACAGATTTATATTCAGATTACGAAAGCATCATAACAACTGCTGCTTGTGTAAGGAATCCATGAATACCACTGTACATGAGAATTCCACACCTATTTGTAATCAATACACAAAATCCTATTGAATTTCAGGTACTTGTTTATTCAGCATTGCTTGACTCCGCGGACTCCTTGTTGTTTCAATATTCTAGCAATAGGACTAATCGTCAATACAGTGCCGTTGTAATCTATTCCTTCTGCCAGCAGAGGACGGTATTCGCACAGCCAGTTCAGGATAAGATACGGTCCTCGCAGTTCACAGTACAACTGGCCAAAGCCGTATTCGGAATATGCTCTCGATAACCTCGTTTAGTTTAAGTACGGCCATATTTCATATCAACCCACAGATGCATTGCATAAACACTAGAATTCTGGTTGTACTTAAATTGACCTTATACGTTTTGGATTATGTTTAACCTTCTTCAATTTCTTCAACCATATTTTGAGATGATTACGTTTACAGAAGCAAATATTATTCAGTGCTTTTTCTTCACTCCTTTAATCAAACCCACATTTCTATAAGGAGGGCCATTGTGAAACTCCCCAAAGTGAGCTGAATTAATCTTTTATTCTTCACACCTGCGAAGTCATTCCTTCATTGTGTAATATGAAGGCCTTTCATTATTCACGTATACTACAACATCTGAAAATAATGGGTCTTGAAATAGTTGAAAATCCAGAATAACTCCTCCAAATGCGTGTTACACTTTCATCAGATACACACACTTTGAATGTGATGAACTATAAAAAGTTATTTTAACCATACCCAATGGAGCTCGGGAGTGCGATTGCATACACAATCATGTTTTCAGTGTTTGGACATCAGCCGTACATCAGAACAATCATTTCACTAACACAGCTCCATGTTGAGTGACTTCCCTCCAAAAACAAAGTCACTTTCCCTTAGCAATTATTGCATGGACTTAGATTATCTGCCTTCTGCATCAAGCCCTGTATGATATACTGTACAAAGCCAAGCTTTGGGATAGTGCTTTGTTTGGATCCTTGTCTTGATCCTTTTGGATCCCAGGCTGCTCATTTGCAAATGAGTTTTGACATTAATTATAGTGACTATAGCAATGAGGTGGCACTGTGGTTCACAGAGCTGGGGTCCTGGGTTCAATTCCTGGGGTGCAGTCTGGATGGAATTGTATGTTCTCCCTTCATTTGTGTGGATTTCTTCCAGGTGCTCCAGTTTCTTCCCACAGTCCAAAGACATACAGTACTAGTAGGTTAAGGTGGAACTACAGTCCCAATTTTGCAGACACAAAATCATTTAATTTCAGTCACAAAATAAAATCATTGACATTATAGAAAACTTTACAAACTCAAAATTGAGCACAAAATCATGAATTTTGTGAAAGGACTGTAAGTTACGCCATGCTGTAACAAATTCGCATTCAAGTTCCACACAAATTGCGATGTGATGCAGCCCTTCCTGCTCACTAATCACTGTAATGACTAATGCAATGTGATGTAGGAGAGAAAAGGTATAGGTTATGCAGCAAACATTTCACTGCAAAAAACGTTCCATTCCAAGGTTCTTTATGCAGAGTTAACAATGTAATATTATTTATTGGCAAAAACGTAAAAAAGTTGAGAGCAATATTTTCATTGGATTAAACGAGATGTATTCACAAGCCTGCTCCTTTACAATGTCACAGGGCCACATCAGATTACAGGAAGTTTTGCTGCCTCGTTCTGAATCGCAGAACATGGTAATTCTTTAACCTTGAAATGTAGTCTATTTTGTGATGTAAATTGGAGGTTTTACAAGTTATTGTGTGTTCCCCTTTAGATGGCTTCTGGGAAAACTGGCCTCAACACTGTATTGGATAAGGCACTTAGAAAACAGATTCATGCGTGGACCACAGCAATGTCCCTTTACTGAGAGCCAGCAATCAACGGATGTGTCTGATCGTGAATGGTTTTCCCTGTTGTTTGTTGTATTACTCGGTGTTGCATTTTAAGCTGTGCATGAGGCAGGACCCGGAGGCTGCTGCTTCTGCTGGGATTGAGGAAGAGCTGAGCGCCATGTAAGGCAAAGACACTGCGTTCCACTTTATCAGGTGCCTGGAGTGTAAGAGCTGCAGATAATATTGAGTCACATTAATCCCAACATATTTCAAATATTATGAAAATTAAATAAATTAAATCAAATAACTTTCATTAAAAAAATCAATCACACTTTACCTTGCTTTTTCAGTTGTTTTAAAGGAAAATTGATGCCGAGAATGTGTGAATACTACTTTTTGATGGTTCCAAGGCCAATGTGACCTGTTCTATTGCCTGCTAATTGTACGTTCCAGGTTGAACAATTATTTTTAGGAGGTCAAGGTGTATGAATGATAAGAACAGCTTGAAATTTATTTTCACGGTCGACACACATTTTCGCAAGGGAAAAAAACTGAAATAACCACAGTTACGCAAACACCAGTCCACCAAAAAAAAATCATTTTATTAAAACAAGGTAACATTTTTTTTATCATCATACGGATGAACTGTGCTAAATATATTTCTAAAAAGAAAAAGCAGGACGTGAGTCATGAGCCAAGATCATGACTCTTTTACTCTTCTTCACATCAGTTTTCATCTGTGAGGAGGAGGAGGGGGGCGGCTCCTGATGTGCTGACACTTGGGGATGTGCCTCTGTGCCGGCCTGGGGGCAAAGCGCCGGCCGCAGTGAGGGCAGGGCACGTAGTCGGGGTTTGGATTCGCGGGGGGCTGGGGCAGGTTCACAACCTTCCCTCCTTGCGTGATCACCTGCTGCACCTCCCTGGCCTATTTGATGCTCCGAATGAAATCCTCGTGCTTCTGCCTCCAGTTGTTCTTTCTCAGCTGGGAACAGGAAATGAAACCAATGAAACAGCTTCCAGAAAAAGTCCAGACTAGCACTGCGTACACAGTCTGGTCACAAACCATTCACAAGGCAAGAAAATATCAATACAGTAATAACTTAGCTTTCTGGGCCTACCTTTCATGTCATTGGGTAGAGAGTACAATTTAGTTATGGTTTTGTTTCCCGTGAGTGCTATTTGCTTGATATCTCATGTAGATTTTTACAACAGAATTCAGAAGTCACTAAGACCCATTTATTCTGTCTGGCAAATGTGCCTTTGCGGCAGTTTTTCAGAAGAGTACTTCATAAAACACTTATTTATTGTTTACATTGATTTATAAGCTGAGTCTGACTCTAGGAGAAAACAAGGGAAGCTTGGAAAGAGTTTAAGGATAGCCCTTACCACGATTGGCGGTCTAACCTTCTTCTTATGGATGTATGTCTCCAGTTCTGTTCCCTTGGCCCTGTGCTTGAAAGAGTCAAAAACCTTCCTCTTTGAATTCTGAAGCTTCTTGCAGATCTTGCTGTGTTTCTCCAACCTCTCTACAGCAAACTTCCTGTGACACAGTTCACAGGGCACCAGCTGAGGGTTTCCACTCTGGCTATTCTCATATGGAAATTGCTCAGCGGTAGGGCACATCAGACTTGTAGGGGACTGTTGTAACAGAAGAAATAAGGTTCTTGATCACGAGATGAAGTAAAACAAATGAGTTTATTGCATGCAAGGAACAATAAAGCCGAAGTCTTGTTTCCCGCAAGAAACAACAAAACCGAAGTATTGTTCGCCGTACTGTTACAAACTTTTGGGTTATATAGTGTTTTCTTCTCCGTTTCTGACGTCACTTGGTCTGATGGTAAAGAGGGGGGTTCATGGTATTTGGCCAGTTTACGATGTTCTGGACAAATGGTCAGTTTAAGATTACACCCAGGGGGGTTCCTAGCTTGCATCTGCAGTCCTTATCAGTTAACCCCCTTTCCTGCCATAAACCCCAGCTTGTGACTTAGAAGTCTAAACCCCCTACAGAAAGGATTAAATTCAAACCCCTGTCTTCACATCATTCTTCAATGTCAAGTGGCAAATGTTGACTGGTGATGTTATGTGAATCTTAGGAAATGGTCATTTTTCAATCGAGTCTATGTTTCTCAGAATTTGAGACAGAGAGGTCAATCTCTGCAATCCGAGCTGAGGGCATTTCTTGGAATGGAAAGGTAAGAGCAACTTTGGTAAGAGTTCTTTGATATTCTCTTAAGACTCCTCGCCAGCTTTTACGATGAAAAATGTAAATAATAATAACAAACATTATTTTATATAGTGCCTTGAAAGGTGGCTTCTTTACAGAATGACAAAACCAACTACAATAAATAATACACAAGATATGCATGATGACAATACACAGTTAGAGGAGACAGTAGATGGTCATTGTCAGTGTATTCTGAAGGTAGTTTTCCAATTTTTTGGAACGGGGTAAAAGAGGCCACCTCTACTAGAATCTTTGTCCTAACCAAAAATGTAACAAAGTATAATAATAATATTAAAAAGAATAATAATAAACTTTATTTATAGAGCACCTTTCATACAAATAGTGCTTTGGTGCTTTAAAAACCAAGCGTAAAAATACAATATTAAAATTGAGAGATATACTTTCAGTTGTAAAGGAAAATACAGCAATACAGTAAAGCAACATACATGTCAATTAAATAAATACAAATTAGGAAAGTCGTAATAAAATAAGAACAATTAAAGAGAACTAAAAAAAGAAACAGAAATAGAAAGAACAAAGAACCACTTTAACTAAAAGCAACATTTTCAAATGTTTTTTAAAACAATGTACCGAGCTTGACTGCCTAATAAAAAGTGGAAGTGAGTTTCATAATTTAGAAGCATAAAAACAAAAAGCAGCCTCTCCACTCTTTCTGCATTTCACATGTGGTATTTGCAGTAGGCCAGTATGTGCAGATCTCAGGTCACGTATAGGAACATATGAAGACAGACATTCAGTAAGGTACAGACGTGCTAGGTCGCTTAAAGCTTTAAAAACAAGTAAAAGAACTTTCAAATTTATCCTAGATAATACAGGTGACCAGTGAAGTTTTTTCAAAACAGGAATGATATTCTCTTTCTTGTATTTGTTAGGATCTGTGCTACTGCATTTCGAACAAGTAGTAAGGGATTTATTGTTTTCTTGGGAAGCTCACAAAACAGAGCAATAAAATCATATCCACATCAATGTGAGCAATGGAGAAGTCAAATTAACGTGTCTAAATATCATCTAGTTCTATCCCAGGGAAGAGGGCTGTTGCCTACACAGACGACAAGACACAAAACGCTCAACTGTGCAAAACACGCATAAGGACATCAGTCAGGAGGAACAAGGTAAAGTGTTTTTTCTTCTTCACCATGGTCATGTAGTTTCACTCCAAGCACTGTCATATGAAATAACTGTGGAAACGACCTCCCCAACATTTTGGGTTGTTGCATTTTGCTTCAATGAATTTTAACCTTTTCTTTTAGACATTAAGAGGAAGGACACATTCACCCTTGGTAGAGATTCAGTTGTTCTATGAGATGTCAAGGTGAGAATTAACCACTTCAGGGATAAGTCAATCCACATAACTGAAAAAGGGGCAATGAACAGGATATGGGGATTTTGCTAGTTATAAAGTACAATAATCATCATTACATGATCTAAGACTACTGAAGTATAAGCTGTGTCCCTGACTGATTAATTAGCAAATTCATCTTTGTAGAGTGCAGCTTCTATCTATTCAGTGGCATTTCCTTAAAACAATTGTATTCCCACATTCTGAATATGGAGTGAGATCATGTAGAGAATGTTGGACTTGTAATAACTAATTGAAGGATAATAATAATCAACGAAAGTGCTTAAAAGTATCAACAAATGCCTTCAAAGTACTTGACACGTACTTTGCTTTCAAAAGTGAAACATAATTAATGCTTACGTAAGATTTCTCTTGACTTCTCAGGAGTATACTAACTCCAAGGACAAGTAACATCACAAACCATTATTTAAGTGCTGATGTTGGAGCTGCAATACTACTACCAAGACAAAAAATGATACAGGTAACACTGCTTTCAGATTTCTAAGAATTGCTAAAATAGTATGTTTACAGAGCATTCAGAGTTGAGAATATGACAAGTTCCTACCATCTCAAACACTGCCAATCTAGAACAAAAAGAAAGTACTTGAACGCCTGCAGTAATCGAACACAAACCAGAACATATCAGTGCATGACAAGGAAATGTAGTCACAAAATGATTCTACCCTTTCAAGTCCCAAAAAGGACCGAGGAACTTACCGGAGGCGATACCTGGATTTCAAACAGAGTACAATGTAGCCACTGTAGGGGAGAAGATCACAGAGAGCTCTTCTCAGATTGCTCAGAGTCAGCCCCAGCACCCTGTCCTGACTGAAGCAGACAAAGTGGTCAAACAGGTAGGTAGAAATGAGTAAGGAACAGAGAGTATGGTTATTCTTGCATTGTTTGTTCGTCTGTCAAAGAAAAGAGTGCTTCTGACTTTTGTCAATGTTCATCTTTATTTTAGGAGAAGAACAAACGGTGGTATCACACTTTGCTCAAGTGTATGATACCATGTGTGTACAGCAGACATCACCAAAGGAACAGGAGACACCTGAGTAGAGAACAAGAATATGAAAAGACTGATGAAAAAAAGCACCAGGAGAAATCCATTGAATATGCACAATCTCGTCCAGTATTTCAATGAAAAGTTTCAGTGTTGTTTTTAGTGTCGTCGTATTGCATACATTTAAAACAATGTGTCTTGTTTAATGAACAATTTCATTTACTTTAGTAAAAAGTGTTGTTTACTGTAGTCCTAGCATGGATGCAACTGTTAGAGAAAACTTGAATGAAAAACTGAATGTTTCATACAATATGGGTTTGTGTTAACCCACACACCTAAGTGAAATGTTTGATTACGTTTACAAGACATAACACATAGTTCAGTTGAGTGTGAAAGGGAACAACAGAGAAAGTCACAAACAAAACATTTGTGAAGGACTTGAAAAATGTTTTTTCTTTAGAAATGACAAAAAATAAAGAACTTTTCAACAAGATGTCTTTCTATAGCGAGTTTCATTTGAGATAGTCTTTTCTTAGAAGTGCAAGAGTGGTATTCCCTACAACTTATTCCCCAATTTGATCATTCTCAGAAATTAGGAGACGGAAACCACACCTACTGTAATATTAGACCTTGTAACAAGGCAACTAGGTTTCAATGGCTTAAAAGGTGCAGAAAGAGGCTCATGTATAATGACCTCCAGTGTCCCACAGGTTTCCCAAATCATTTCTTAGAGTATGGAAAAAGAGGAAATAAAGTGTCTACAGAAAGCGTATACCCCCTTGAACTTTGTTCAGTTTGTTGCGCCAGTGCCAGAGTTTCATGCAATTAAATGAGGACCTCTATCTCACACCACATATGTTATACTTTCAATGGGAAAAAAGGAAATATTACAATTGTATACATTTTCACCCACATGTTAATATTTGGTAGAAGCCCTTTTCACAGCAATTTCAGCTGTGAGTCTGTTGGTAATGGGCTCCACCACCTCTGCACCAACAAGATTTGATAATATTTGAGAATTTCAGAAGTCTGTCTGGTTTAGCTGAAGAATCAGCTAAGGTAAGTTTCAGGAAGAGCATCTGATTTCTTTCAATAAAGCAGAACAGAGAAAAAACACACAATACAAAATCATGAGAATTTGTATCCATATGACACTTTGACTCGAATACTTTTATCAGACCTACACAGAGTATATACTGTACACACTTTTTCAGCCCAGGTTTATACATTTGGAACTGCCATTTGTAGGTGTTTTTGTGTCTTAGCTCAACACTGTGAAACCTGTAGTTACAAACATGGAGGATGAAGACATGAAGACATATATTGTACCTCTGACCGGCCTACCTTCCAAGAGGTGAAAGATGAAACTTTTCCTTTATCGTCAACTCAGTGAATGTCTTTAAACTTTCGAAAACTGTAACAAAGAATAAGTTAAAAAACGTATGTTCAGTGGACCCACAGAAAAGTCAAAGTTGTCCATAGAAATGCCCGTCTAAATCAGAAATCTACAGCACAAAGGCAGTGGCCTTTCGGGACATAAAAATGAAATCAGACTTTACTCAGACGAATTGCCCTTGGTCACGGACATCTTGCTATCAGTCACTACAAAGATGTTTTCTCTCGTGCCATGGCTTGCCTGCCTTGCTTCTTCTGCTGGATGGCTTCTGGTCGCTGGTCAGGATCGACAGCCAGCATGTCCTGGAGCAGTGTCCTTAGCTCCGTGCTTATGGCTCTATTTACTTTCAGGGGGATGTGGAACTGCAGCCAGGGGTTCTCATGCAGGGCCTCTCCAACAGGCCCTGACAGACATATGCTCCTGTATCGGAAACACACTTTAGTTCAATTCTAAAATATTTCTCATAGGACTGAAGGAACCTTTGCCTGTTAAGAGTTAACAATTAGGTCCTCAAGAACTGTTTTACGGTTTTCTACACTCCTGGCTGGCCAAGGTCTCTTTAAGGTCTCTTAAGTGGAGGTGTAACTCATGTATCCTACATGTGATTTAGCAACATGAAAGGGAATAGCTTCTTATCGGATTATGGTCTTGGTTAACTGCCTAAGGCTGACCTAAGTGCCTAACTTTCTGACTTTCTTTTTACCTTATATGTTAAGAAGCTTCTTCTGACCAATCAGAAATGTATGCTTTATGTATGAACATTTTGCTCATCAAAGTGAGTGAGAGACAAGGTTAACAGAAATTAGCCACGGCAGTAAATGACAGCATATTTTTGGGTTCTTAAATGGTCTCTACCTGGCACACCTGCAGTGCAAACTGACACACACTGTTTAGAGAAACAGCTACTCTATTACTAATATTAATGAAACATTTCTTATTCAATGGAACAAAAACAAACAGTAAAACTAAAACACAGATCTCTTAGCTTCCTATTTCATGAACCAGATGACTGAATGACCAAGCTTAACTAGTAGCCAGAACCCCAGTTAACCCTCCGTAACACAAACTTTAACCACACGACAGGAACTCTTTCAAACTGAGTGAAAATCATAAATGGATCCATAACTTTACATCAATTTACTATGTTGTGCCAATACCTGCATTTACATTTAGAACGAATGATGTCATAGAACCAGCATCACACCAGTTCCAGGTGTCTCCAAGGAGACAACAGAACTTCAGTTGTGTTTGCTAAAATACACACTTTGAAACATACTGTAACACTTAGTTAACATGTCTGGTTTAGTTGAAGAATCGGCTAAGGTAAGTTTCAGGGTTTAATGGTGGGATGGCACCTGTGCTTTTTTCCCCCAACCGCTAGAATATGATTCGCACCAAACCCAAAAGAAATACTGCACAGTTCAGGAACTTCATCAACCTAGCAACTGTAAAATAAGCTTACAAACAACTGAATTGAAATGCCAAAAAGTTCAGAGAAAGGCACAAACTATGTTTACTTGGGGTTTACAAAATTAAAGCTAACTAAAACTGTAATGATAAACAATCATGCTGCCAATGGACAGAGAAATATCATGTTTTTTGAATAAAGTATTATTTGTTATATAGGAACCCAGTATAAGGGAATCCCTTGCGATCCTGTCTGCAGAGATAAAGGTAAGTATTTTTTTCTCTTTAGCTCTGTCACTCCAAGAAATATAATGAACATAAATATATTTGCCAATCTTTTCATAGTAATCCAAACAACTGCGTGCATCTGACATTTGTAATATTTATCTACCGCAGTATAACTCTTCTGGCAAGGCGATTGGTATTGTACCTTGAAAGAAAACTGATTGGAAATGTCATGTACTCTATGGTTTCTATTGATGTCAAGTGGCAAATGTTGACTGGTGATGTTATGTGAATCTTAGGAAATGGTCATTTTTCAATCGAGTCTATGTTTCTCAGAATTTGAGACAGAGAGGTCAATCTCTGCAATCCGAGCTGAGGGTATTTCTTGGAATGGAAAGGTAAGAGCAACGTGTTCTTTGATATTCTCTTAGGACTCTTCGCCAGATTTTACGACGAAAAATGTAAATAATAATAACAAACATTATTTTATATAGTGCCTTGAAAGGTGGCTTCTTTACAGAATGACAAAACCAACTCCAATAAATAATACACAAGATATGCATGATGACAATACACAGAGGAGACAGTAGATGGTCATTGTCAGTGTATCCTGAAGGTAGTTTTCCAATTTTTTGGAACGGGGTAAAAGAGGCCACCTCTACTAGAATCTTTGTCCTAACCAAAAATGTAACAAAGTATCATAATAATATTAAAAATAATAATAATAAACTTTATCTATAGAGCACCTTTCATACAAATAGTGCTTTGGTGCTTTAAAAACCAAGCGTAAAAATAAAATATTAAAATTGAGAGATATATTTTCAGTTGTAAAGGAAAAAACAGCAATACAGTAAAGTAACATACATGTCAATTAAATAAATAAAAAATTAAGAAAGTCGTAATAAAATAAGAACAATTAAAGAGAACTAAAAAAAGAAACAGAAATAGAAAGAACAAAGAACCACTTTAACTAAAAGCAACATTTTCAAATGTTTTTTAAAACAATGTACCGAGCTTGACTGCCTAATAAAAAGTGGAAGTGAGTTTCATAATTTAGAAGCATAAAAACAAAAAGCAGCCTTTCCACTCTTTCTGCATTTCACATGTGGTATTTGCAGTAGGCCAGTATGTGCAGATCTCAGGTCACGTATAGGAACATATGAAGACAGACATTCAGTAAGGTACAGACGTGCTAGGTCGCTTAAAGCTTTAAAAACAAGTAAAAGAACTTTCAAATTTATCCTAGATAATACAGGTGACCAGTGAAGTTTTTTCAAAACAGGAATGATATTCTCTTTCTTGTATTTGTTAGGATCTGTGCTACTGCATTTCGAACAAGTAGTAAGGGATTTATTGTTTTCTTGGGAAGCCCACAAAACAGAGCATTATAATCATATCCACATCAATGTGAGCAATGGAGAAGTCAAATTAACGTGTCTAAATATCATCTAGTTCTATCCCAGGGAAGAGGGCTGTTGCCTACACAGACGACAAGACACAAAACGCTCAACTGTGCAAAACACGCATAAGGACATCAGTCACGAGGAACAAGGTAAAGTGTTTTTTCTTCTTCACCATGGTCATGTAGTTTCACTCCAAGCACTGTCATATGAAATAACTGTGGAAACGACCTCCCCAACATTTTGGGTTGTTGCATTTTGCTTCAATGAATTTTAACCTTTTCTTTTAGACATTAAGAGGAAGGACACATTCACCCTTGGTAGAGATTCAGTTGTTCTATGAGATGTCAAGGTGAGAATTAACCACTTCAGGCATAAGTCAATCCACATAACTGAAAAAGGGGCAATGAACAGGATATGGGGATTTTGCTAGTTATAAAGTACAATAATCATCATTACATGATCTAAGACTACTGAAGTATAAGCTGTGTCCCTGACTGATTAATTAGCAAATTCATCTTTGTAGAGTGCAGCTACTATCTATTCAGTGGCATTTCCTTAAAACAATTGTATTCCCACATTCTGAATATGGAGTGAGATCATGTAAGAATGTTGGACTTGTAATAACTAATTGAAGGATAATAATAATCAACGAAAGTGCTTAAAAGTATCAACAAATGCCTTCAAAGTACTTGACACGTACTTTGCTTTCAAAAGTGAAACATAATTAATGCTTACGTAAGATTTCTCTTGACTTCTCAGGAGTATACTAACTCCAAGGACAAGTAACATCACAAACCATTATTTAAGTGCTGATGTTGGAGCTGCAATACTACTACCAAGACAAAAAATGATACAGGTAACACTGCTTTCAGATTTCTAAGAATTGCTAAAATAGCATGTTTACAGAGCATTCAGAGCTGAGAATATGACAAGTTCCTACCATCTCAAACACTGCCAATCTAGAACAAAAAGAAAGTACTTGAACGCCTGCAGTAATCGAACACAAACCAGAACATATCAGTGCATGACAATGAAATGTAGTAACAAAATGATTCTACCCTTTCAAGTCCCAAAAAGGACCGAGGAACTTACCGGAGGCGATACCTGGATTTCAAACAGAGTACAATGTAGCCACTGTAGGGGAGAAGATCACAGAGAGCTCTTCTCAGATTGCTCAGAGTCAGCCCCAGCACCCTGTCCTGACTGAAGCAGACAAAGTGGTCAAACAGGTAGGTAGAAATGAGTAAGGAACAGAGAGTATGGTTATTCTTGCATTGTTTTGTTCGTCTGTCAAAGAAAAGAGTGCTTCTGACTTTTGTCAACGTTCATCTTTATTTTAGGAGAAGAACAAACGGTGGTATCACACTTTGCTCAAGTGTATGATACCATGTGTGTACAGCAGACATCACCAAAGGAACAGGAGACACCTGAGTAGAGAACAAGAATATGAAAAGACTGATGAAAAAAAGCACCAGGAGAAATCCATTGAATATGCACAATCTCGTCCAGTATTTCAATGAAAAGTTTCAGTGTTGTTTTTAGTGTCGTCGTATTGCATACATTTAAAACAATGTGTCTTGTTTAATGAACAATTTCATTTACTTTAGTAAAAAGTGTTGTTTACTGTAGTCCTAGCATGGATGCAATTGTTAGAAAAAACTTGAATGAAAAACTGAATGTTTCATACAATATGGGTTTGTGTTAACCCACACACCTAAGTGAAATGTTTGATTACGTTTACAAGACATAACACATAGTTCAGTTGAGTGTGAAAGGGAACAACAGAGAAAGTCACAAACAAAACATTTGTGAAGGACTTGATGAATGTTTTCGCCAGATTTAACGATGAAAAATGTAAATAATAATAAACATTATTTTATATAGTGCCTTGAAAGGTGGCTTCTTTACAGAATGACAAAACCAACTACAATAAATAATACACAAGATATGCATGATGACAATACACAGTTAGAGGAGACAGTAGATGGTCATTGTCAGTGTATTCTGAAGGTAGTTTTCCAATTTTTTGGAACGGGGTAAAAGAGGCCACCTCTACTAGAATCTTTGTCCTAACCAAAAATGTAACAAAGCATAATAATAATATAAAAAATAATAATAATAAACTTTATCTATAGAGCACCTTTCATACAAATAGTGCTTTGGTGCTTTAAAAACCAAGCGTAAAAATAAAATATTAAAATTGAGAGATATACTTTCAGTTGTAAAGGAAAATACAGCAATACAGTAAAGCAACATACATGTCAATTAAATAAATAAAAATTAGGAAAGTCGTAATAAAATAAGAACAATTAAAGAGAACTAAAAAAAGAAACAGAAATAGAAAGAACAAAGAACCACTTTAACTAAAAGCAACATTTTCAAATGTTTTTTAAAACAATGTACCGAGCTTGACTGCCTAATAAAAAGTGGAAGTGAGTTTCATAATTTAGAAGCATAAAAACAAAAAGCAGCCTCTCCACTCTTTCTGCATTTCACATGTGGTATTTGCAGTAGGCCAGTATGTGCAGATCTCAGGTCACGTATAGGAACATATGAAGACAGACATTCAGTAAGGTACAGACGTGCTAGGTCGCTTAAAGCTTTAAAAACAAGTAAAAGAACTTTCAAATTTATCCTAGATAATACAGGTGACCAGTGAAGTTTTTTCAAAACAGGAATGATATTCTCTTTCTTGTATTTGTTAGGATCTGTGCTACTGCATTTCGAACAAGTAGTAAGGGATTTATTGTTTTCTTGGGAAGCCCACAAAACAGAGCATTATAATCATATCCACATCAATGTGAGCAATGGAGAACTCAAATTAACGTGTCTAAATATCATCTAGTTCTATCCCAGGGAAGAGGGCTGTTGCCTACACAGACGACAAGACACAAAACGCTCAACTGTGCAAAACACGCATAAGGACATCAGTCACGAGGAACAAGGTAAAGTGTTTTTTCTTCTTCACCATGGTCATGTAGTTTCACTCCAAGCACTGTCATATGAAATAACTGTGGAAACGACCTCCCCAACATTTTGGGTTGTTGCATTTTGCTTCAATGAATTTTAACCTTTTCTTTTAGACATTAAGAGGAAGGACACATTCACCCTTGGTAGAGATTCAGTTGTTCTATGAGATGTCAAGGTGAGAATTAACCACTTCAGGGATAAGTCAATCCACATAACTGAAAAAGGGGCAATGAACAGGATATGGGGATTTTGCTAGTTATAAAGTACAATAATCATCATTACATGATCTAAGACTACTGAAGTATAAGCTGTGTCCCTGACTGATTAATTAGCAAATTCATCTTTGTAGAGTGCAGCTACTATCTATTCAGTGGCATTTCCTTAAAACAATTGTATTCCCACATTCTGAATATGGAGTGAGATCATGTAGAGAATGTTGGACTTGTAATAACTAATTGAAGGATAATAATAATCAACGAAAGTGCTTAAAAGTATCAACAAATGCCTTCAAAGTACTTGACACGTACTTTGCTTTCAAAAGTGAAACATAATTAATGCTTACGTAAGATTTCTCTTGACTTCTCAGGAGTATACTAACTCCAAGGACAAGTAACATCACAAACCATTATTTAAGTGCTGATGTTGGAGCTGCAATACTACTACCAAGACAAAAAATGATACAGGTAACACTGCTTTCAGATTTCTAAGAATTGCTAAAATAGCATGTTTACAGAGCATTCAGAGCTGAGAATATGACAAGTTCCTACCATCTCAAACACTGCCAATCTAGAACAAAAAGAAAGTACTTGAACGCCTGCAGTAATCGAACACAAACCAGAACATATCAGTGCATGACAATGAAATGTAGTAACAAAATGATTCTACCCTTTCAAGTCCCAAAAAGGACCGAGGAACTTACCGGAGGCGATACCTGGATTTCAAACAGAGTACAATGTAGCCACTGTAGGGGAGAAGATCACAGAGAGCTCTTCTCAGATTGCTCAGAGTCAGCCCCAGCACCCTGTCCTGACTGAAGCAGACAAAGTGGTCAAACAGGTAGGTAGAAATGAGTAAGGAACAGAGAGTATGGTTATTCTTGCATTGTTTTGTTCGTCTGTCAAAGAAAAGAGTGCTTCTGACTTTTGTCAACGTTCATCTTTATTTTAGGAGAAGAACAAACGGTGGTATCACACTTTGCTCAAGTGTATGATACCATGTGTGTACAGCAGACATCACCAAAGGAACAGGAGACACCTGAGTAGAGAACAAGAATATGAAAAGACTGATGAAAAAAAGCACCAGGAGAAATCCATTGAATATGCACAATCTCGTCCAGTATTTCAATGAAAAGTTTCAGTGTTGTTTTTAGTGTCGTCGTATTGCATACATTTAAAACAATGTGTCTTGTTTAATGAACAATTTCATTTACTTTAGTAAAAAGTGTTGTTTACTGTAGTCCTAGCATGGATGCAATTGTTAGAAAAAACTTGAATGAAAAACTGAATGTTTCATACAATATGGGTTTGTGTTAACCCACACACCTAAGTGAAATGTTTGATTACGTTTACAAGACATAACACATAGTTCAGTTGAGTGTGAAAGGGAACAACAGAGAAAGTCACAAACAAAACATTTGTGAAGGACTTGATGAATGTTTTCGCCAGATTTAACGATGAAAAATGTAAATAATAATAAACATTATTTTATATAGTGCCTTGAAAGGTGGCTTCTTTACAGAATGACAAAACCAACTACAATAAATAATACACAAGATATGCATGATGACAATACACAGTTAGAGGAGACAGTAGATGGTCATTGTCAGTGTATTCTGAAGGTAGTTTTCCAATTTTTTGGAACGGGGTAAAAGAGGCCACCTCTACTAGAATCTTTGTCCTAACCAAAAATGTAACAAAGCATAATAATAATATAAAAAATAATAATAATAAACTTTATCTATAGAGCACCTTTCATACAAATAGTGCTTTGGTGCTTTAAAAACCAAGCGTAAAAATAAAATATTAAAATTGAGAGATATACTTTCAGTTGTAAAGGAAAATACAGCAATACAGTAAAGCAACATACATGTCAATTAAATAAATACAAATTAGGAAAGTCGTAATAAAATAAGAACAATTAAAGAGAACTAAAAAAAGAAACAGAAATAGAAAGAACAAAGAACCACTTTAACTAAAAGCAACATTTTCAAATGTTTTTTAAAACAATGTACCGAGCTTGACTGCCTAATAAAAAGTGGAAGTGAGTTTCATAATTTAGAAGCATAAAAACAAAAAGCAGCCTCTCCACTCTTTCTGCATTTCACATGTGGTATTTGCAGTAGGCCAGTATGTGCAGATCTCAGGTCACGTATAGGAACATATGAAGACAGACATTCAGTAAGGTACAGACGTGCTAGGTCGCTTAAAGCTTTAAAAACAAGTAAAAGAACTTTCAAATTTATCCTAGATAATACAGGTGACCAGTGAAGTTTTTTCAAAACAGGAATGATATTCTCTTTCTTGTATTTGTTAGGATCTGTGCTACTGCATTTCGAACAAGTAGTAAGGGATTTATTGTTTTCTTGGGAAGCCCACAAAACAGAGCATTATAATCATATCCACATCAATGTGAGCAATGGAGAAGTCAAATTAACGTGTCTAAATATCATCTAGTTCTATCCCAGGGAAGAGGGCTGTTGCCTACACAGACGACAAGACACAAAACGCTCAACTGTGCAAAACACGCATAAGGACATCAGTCACGAGGAACAAGGTAAAGTGTTTTTTCTTCTTCACCATGGTCATGTAGTTTCACTCCAAGCACTGTCATATGAAATAACTGTGGAAACGACCTCCCCAACATTTTGGGTTGTTGCATTTTGCTTCAATGAATTTTAACCTTTTCTTTTAGACATTAAGAGGAAGGACACATTCACCCTTGGTAGAGATTCAGTTGTTCTATGAGATGTCAAGGTGAGAATTAACCACTTCAGGGATAAGTCAATCCACATAACTGAAAAAGGGGCAATGAACAGGATATGGGGATTTTGCTAGTTATAAAGTACAATAATCATCATTACATGATCTAAGACTACTGAAGTATAAGCTGTGTCCCTGACTGATTAATTAGCAAATTCATCTTTGTAGAGTGCAGCTACTATCTATTCAGTGGCATTTCCTTAAAACAATTGTATTCCCACATTCTGAATATGGAGTGAGATCATGTAGAGAATGTTGGACTTGTAATAACTAATTGAAGGATAATAATAATCAACGAAAGTGCTTAAAAGTATCAACAAATGCCTTCAAAGTACTTGACACGTACTTTGCTTTCAAAAGTGAAACATAATTAATGCTTACGTAAGATTTCTCTTGACTTCTCAGGAGTATACTAACTCCAAGGACAAGTAACATCACAAACCATTATTTAAGTGCTGATGTTGGAGCTGCAATACTACTACCAAGACAAAAAATGATACAGGTAACACTGCTTTCAGATTTCTAAGAATTGCTAAAATAGCATGTTTACAGAGCATTCAGAGTTGAGAATATGACAAGTTCCTACCATCTCAAACACTGCCAATCTAGAACAAAAAGAAAGTACTTGAACGCCTGCAGTAATCGAACACAAACCAGAACATATCAGTGCATGACAAGGAAATGTAGTCACAAAATGATTCTACCCTTTCAAGTCCCAAAAAGGACCGAGGAACTTACCGGAGGCGATACCTGGATTTCAAACAGAGTACAATGTAGCCACTGTAGGGGAGAAGATCACAGAGAGCTCTTCTCAGATTGCTCAGAGTCAGCCCCAGCACCCTGTCCTGACTGAAGCAGACAAAGTGGTCAAACAGGTAGGTAGAAATGAGTAAGGAACAGAGAGTATGGTTATTCTTGCATTGTTTTGTTCGTCTGTCAAAGAAAAGAGTGCTTCTGACTTTTGTCAACGTTCATCTTCATTTTAGGAGAAGAACAAACGGTGGTATCACACTTTGCTCAAGTGTATGATACCATGTGTGTACAGCAGACATCACCAAAGGAACAGGAGACACCTGAGTAGAGAACAAGAATATGAAAAGACTGATGAAAAAAAGCACCAGGAGAAATCCATTGAATATGCACAATCTCGTCCAGTATTTCAATGAAAAGTTTCAGTGTTGTTTTTAGTGTCGTCGTATTGCATACATTTAAAACAATGTGTCTTGTTTAATGAACAATTTCATTTACTTTAGTAAAAAGTGTTGTTTACTGTAGTCCTAGCATGGATGCAATTGTTAGAAAAAACTTGAATGAAAAACTGAATGTTTCATACAATATGGGTTTGTGTTAACCCACACACCTAAGTGAAATGTTTGATTACGTTTACAAGACATAACACATAGTTCAGTTGAGTGTGAAAGGGAACAACAGAGAAAGTCACAAACAAAACATTTGTGAAGGACTTGATGAATGTTTTCGCCAGATTTAACGATGAAAAATGTAAATAATAATAAACATTATTTTATATAGTGCCTTGAAAGGTGGCTTCTTTACAGAATGACAAAACCAACTACAATAAATAATACACAAGATATGCATGATGACAATACACAGTTAGAGGAGACAGTAGATGGTCATTGTCAGTGTATTCTGAAGGTAGTTTTCCAATTTTTTGGAACGGGGTAAAAGAGGCCACCTCTACTAGAATCTTTGTCCTAACCAAAAATGTAACAAAGCATAATAATAATATAAAAAATAATAATAATAAACTTTATCTATAGAGCTCCTTTCATACAAATAGTGCTTTGGTGCTTTAAAAACCAAGCGTAAAAATAAAATATTAAAATTGAGAGATATACTTTCAGTTGTAAAGGAAAATACAGCAATACAGTAAAGCAACATACATGTCAATTAAATAAATAAAAATTAGGAAAGTCGTAATAAAATAAGAACAATTAAAGAGAACTAAAAAAAGAAACAGAAATAGAAAGAACAAAGAACCACTTTAACTAAAAGCAACATTTTCAAATGTTTTTTAAAACAATGTACCGAGCTTGACTGCCTAATAAAAAGTGGAAGTGAGTTTCATAATTTAGAAGCATAAAAACAAAAAGCAGCCTCTCCACTCTTTCTGCATTTCACATGTGGTATTTGCAGTAGGCCAGTATGTGCAGATCTCAGGTCACGTATAGGAACATATGAAGACAGACATTCAGTAAGGTACAGACGTGCTAGGTCGCTTAAAGCTTTAAAAACAAGTAAAAGAACTTTCAAATTTATCCTAGATAATACAGGTGACCAGTGAAGTTTTTTCAAAACAGGAATGATATTCTCTTTCTTGTATTTGTTAGGATCTGTGCTACTGCATTTCGAACAAGTAGTAAGGGATTTATTGTTTTCTTGGGAAGCCCACAAAACAGAGCATTATAATCATATCCACATCAATGTGAGCAATGGAGAACTCAAATTAACGTGTCTAAATATCATCTAGTTCTATCCCAGGGAAGAGGGCTGTTGCCTACACAGACGACAAGACACAAAACGCTCAACTGTGCAAAACACGCATAAGGACATCAGTCACGAGGAACAAGGTAAAGTGTTTTTTCTTCTTCACCATGGTCATGTAGTTTCACTCCAAGCACTGTCATATGAAATAACTGTGGAAACGACCTCCCCAACATTTTGGGTTGTTGCATTTTGCTTCAATGAATTTTAACCTTTTCTTTTAGACATTAAGAGGAAGGACACATTCACCCTTGGTAGAGATTCAGTTGTTCTATGAGATGTCAAGGTGAGAATTAACCACTTCAGGGATAAGTCAATCCACATGACTGAAAAAGGGGGCAATGAACAGGATATGGGGATTTTGCTAGTTATAAAGTACAATAATCATCATTACATGATCTAAGACTACTGAAGTATAAGCTGTGTCCCTGACTGATTAATTAGCAAATTCATCTTTGTAGAGTGCAGCTACTATCTATTCAGTGGCATTTCCTTAAAACAATTGTATTCCCACATTCTGAATATGGAGTGAGATCATGTAGAGAATGTTGGACTTGTAATAACTAATTGAAGGATAATAATAATCAACGAAAGTGCTTAAAAGTATCAACAAATGCCTTCAAAGTACTTGACACGTACTTTGCTTTCAAAAGTGAAACATAATTAATGCTTACGTAAGATTTCTCTTGACTTCTCAGGAGTATACTAACTCCAAGGACAAGTAACATCACAAACCATTATTTAAGTGCTGATGTTGGAGCTGCAATACTACTACCAAGACAAAAAATGATACAGGTAACACTGCTTTCAGATTTCTAAGAATTGCTAAAATAGTATGTTTACAGAGCATTCAGAGTTGAGAATATGACAAGTTCCTACCATCTCAAACACTGCCAATCTAGAACAAAAAGAAAGTACTTGAACGCCTGCAGTAATCGAACACAAACCAGAACATATCAGTGCATGACAAGGAAATGTAGTCACAAAATGATTCTACCCTTTCAAGTCCCAAAAAGGACCGAGGAACTTACCGGAGGCGATACCTGGATTTCAAACAGAGTACAATGTAGCCACTGTAGGGGAGAAGATCACAGAGAACTCTTCTCAGATTGCTCTGAGTCAGCCCCAGCACCCTGTCCTGACTGAAGCAGACAAAGTGGTCAAACAGGTAGGTAGAAATGAGTAAGGAACAGAGAGTATGGTTATTCTTGCATTGTTTTGTTTGTCTGTCAAAGAAAAGAGTGCTTCTGACTTTTGTCAATGTTCATCTTTATTTTAGGAGAAGAACAAACGGTGGTATCACACTTTGCTCAAGTGTATGATACCATGTGTGTACAGCAGACATCACCAAAGGAACAGGAGACACCTGAGTAGAGAACAAGAATATGAAAAGACTGATGAAAAAAGCACCAGGAGAAATCCATTGAATATGCACAATCTCGTACAGTATTTCAATGAAAAGTTTCAGTGTTGTTTTTAGTGTCGTCGTATTGCATACATTTAAAACAATGTGTCTTGTTTAATGAACAATTTCATTTACTTTAGTAAAAAGTGTTGTCCTAGCATGGATGCAATTGTTAGAAAAAACGTGAATGAAAAACTGAATGTTTCATACAATATGGGTTTGTGTTAACCCACACACCCAATTGAAATGTTTGATTACGTTTACAAGACATAACACATAGTTCAGTTGAGTGTGAAAGGGAACAACAGAGAAAGTCACAAACAAAACATTTGTGAAGGACTTGATGAATGTTTTTTCTTTAGAAATGACAAAAAATAAAGAATTTTTCAACAAGATGTCTTTCTATAGCGAGTTTCATTTGAGATAGTCTTTTCTTAGAAGTGCAAGAGTGGTATTCCCTACAACTTATTCCCCAATTTGATCATTCTCAGAAATTAGGAGACGGAAACCACACCTACTGTAATATTAGACCTTGTAACAAGGCTTGTAACTAGGTTTCAATGGCTTAAAAGGTGCAGAAAGAGGCTTATGTATAATGACCTCCAGTGTCCCACAGGTTTCCCAAATCATTTCTTAGAGTATGGAAAAAGAGGAAATAAAGTGTCTACAGAAAGCGTATACCCCCTTGAACTTTGTTCAGTTTGTTGCGCCAGTGCCAGAGTTTCATGCAATTAAATGAGGACCTCTTTCTCACACCACATGTTATACTTTCAATGGGAAAAAAGGAAATATTAGAATTGTATACATTTTAAAGCCATGTGTTCATATTTGGTAGAAGCCCTAACAACACCTAAAAAACACCTAACAACGGGTGCAGGACAGAATTAGGGCAGTACCCACTATTGATAAACATACAGAAAACAATATTAAAGTACTGGCTTTAATATTAGCCAGACACAGCTGGATGAGCTCTACCAGCCAGGACAGGAGGCTCTACTGTACACAGAGAGGGGAGGGAGGGGGGAACAAGCTGCCCAGCCGTGTGGAATGCTACAGAACCCTAAACAGACAAAACATACTACCCGAATATTTGACCAAGATATCCAGACACAGCTGGATGAGCTCCACCAGTCAGGACAGGCTAATAAGATACACTCCACAGACATTCACAACAGTGACATATCATAAACACTTGAATTACTTATCTACTCTCTCGAAACAAAATTTCGAGAAAAAACACATTGCCCAACGTTAGAAAGCACCTTGCATTACATTGCTTGAAAAACAATTTTATTTCGAAGGAATTATGGATCGGGAATTCTTCGAGGAAGTCGGGGTCACACAGCATGCCGCCCCATATATCAGGGAGCACAATGGATCAAGGCACAGTCTCTTTCAAGACAACGATCCGAAACACACAGCAGCAAGGGCGAGGCTTATAGCAGAACGAGTGAACTGGGTGAAAACTCCAGCCGAATCTCCAGATTTAAATCCAATAAGGATGGTATGGCATTAGCTGAAAGACTATGTTTGGAAAACTCCTAAACCCAGCACAAAGCAAGAACTGATACTGATACAATGTCTGTTGATACTGATACTGTATGAGTAGGGCTGTTTCACCACTCCTTTTTTTTTGTTGCATACAGCAGTACTTCTTATGGTAGTACTTAAGTACAGTACAGTAGGTACTTACATTAGTACTTCTCACGTTGAAAAAGTTAGGTGTTAGCATAAACTATTAGTAAATAAAAAATATTAAACTTAGCACTGTAATAAATTATGCTAATATTAAATTCGATTCTGCTCTGAGAATGTAGGGGGAGTGAAAAATGCCAGTGGTCTTTTCACTGATGAACTTGTGCCTGATGAACACCACTGCGTCACACCACACAGCTGCGAGTGCACCTCACTGTGCCCGGCCACCACTGCATCACACAACTGCCAGCGCACCTCACCGTACCAGGCCACAACTGCGTCACACAGCTGCCAGCACACCTCACCGTGCCCGGCCACCACTTCATCATACAACTGCCAGCACACCTGACCCTGCAAGGCCACCACTGCGTCACACAGCTGCCAGCGCACCTCACTGTGCCTAGCAGCCACTGCATCACACAGCTGAAAGCACAACTCACCGTGCCAGGACACCACTGTGTCACACCACACAGCTGCCAGTGCACCTCACCATGCCAGGCCACCACTGTGTCACACCACACAGCTGCCAGTGCACCTCGCCATGCCAGGCCACCACTGCGTCACACCACACAGCTGCCAGCACACCTCACCATGCCAGGCACCCACAGAGTCACACCACACATCTGCCAGCACACCTCACCGTGCCAGGCCACCACTGCGTCACACAGCTGCCAGCACACCTCACAGTGCCAGGCCACCACTGCGTCAAACCACACAGGTGCCAGTGCACCTCACTGTGCCTAGCAGCCACTGCATCACACAGCTGAAAGCACAACTCACCATGCCAGGCCACCACAGTGTCACACCACACAGCTGCCAGTGCACCTCACCATGCCAGGCCACCACTGCGTCACACCACACAGCTGCCAGCACACCTCACCATGCCAGGCACCCACAGAGTCACACCACACATCTGCCAGCACACCTCACCGTGCCGGGCCACCGCTGCGTCACACCACACAGCTGCCAGTGCACCTCAGCGTGCCAGGCCGCCACTGAGTCACACCACACAGCCACCAGCGCACCTCACCGTGCCAGGCCACCACTACGTCAAACCACACAGCCGCCAGTGCACCTCAAAGTGCCCAGCCACCACTGCGTCACACAGCTGCCAGCGCACCTCACCATAACAGGCCACCACTACGTCAAACCACACAGCCGCCAGTGTACCTCACCGTGCCAGGCCACCACTGAGTCACACCACACAGCCGCCAGCGCACCTCACCGTGCCAGGCCACCACTGAGTCACACAGCTGAAAGCGCACCTCACCGTGCCAAGCCACCACTGCATCACACAGCTGCCAGCACACCTCACCGTACCAGGCCACAACTGTGTCACACAGATGCCAGCACACCTCACCGAGCCCGGCCACAGCTGCATCACACAGCTGCCAGCGCACCTCACCGTACCCTGCCACAGCTGCGTCATACAGCTGCCAGCGCACCTCACCGTGCCAGGCCACCACTGCGTCACACCACACAGCTGCCAGCGCACCTCACCGTGCCAGGCCACCACTGCGTCACACAGCTGCCAGCGCACCTCACCATGCCAGGCCACCACTGCGTCACTTAACACAGCCGTCAGCGCACATCACTGTGCCAGGCCACCACTGTGTCACACAGCTGAAATCGCACTTCACCGTGCCAAGACACAAGTGCGTCACACAGCTGCCAGTAGACCTTACCGTGCCCGGCCACCACTGCATCACATAGCTGCCAGCGCACCTCACCATACCAGGCCACCACTACGTCAAACCACACAGGTGCCAGTGCACCTCACTGTGCCCAGCAGCCACTGCATCACACAGCTGAAAGCACAACTCACCGTGCCAGGACACCACTATGTCACACCACACAGCTGCCAGTGCACCTCACCGTGCCAGGCCACCACTGCGTCACACCACACAGCTACCAGTGCACCTCAGCGTGTCAGGCCGCCACTGCGTCACACCACACAGCCACCAGCGCACCTCACCGTGCCAGGCCACCACTGTGTCACACAGCTGCCAGGACACCTGAGCGTGCAAGGCCACCACTGCGTCACACAGCTGCCAGGACACCTCACCGTGCCAGGCCACCACTGCGTCACACCACACAGCTGCCAGCGCACCTCACCGTGCCAAGCCACCACGGCATCACAACACACAGCTGCCAGCGCACCTCACCATGCCAGGCCACCACTGCGTCACACCACACAGCTGCCAGCGCAGCTCACCATGCCAGGCCAGCACTGAGTCACACCATACAGCTGCCAGCGCACCTCACCATGCCAGGCCACCACTGCGTCACACCACACAGCTGCCAGCGCAGCTCACCATGCCAGGCCAGCACTGAGTCACACCATACAGCTGCCAGCGCACCTCACCATGCCAGGCCACCACTGCGTCACACAGCTGCCAGCGTACCTCACCATGCCAGGCCACCACTGCGTCACACCACACAGCTGCCAGCGCAGCTCACCATGCCAGGCCACCACTGAGTCACACCATACAGCTGCCAGCGCACCTCACCGTGTCAGGTCACCACTGCGTCACACCACTCAGCCGCCAGCGCACCTCACTGAACCCTGCCACAGCTGCGTCACACATCTACCAGCGCACCTCACCATGCCCAGCCACCACTGCATCACACAGCTCCAAGCGCACCTCAAAGTTCCCGGCCACTACTGAATCACACCACACAGGTGGCAGCGCACCGTACCAGACAACCACTGCGTCACACAGCTGCCAGCACACCTCACCGTGCCCGGCCAACACTGCGTCACACAAATGCCAGCGCACCTCACCGTGCCAGGCCACCACTGCGTCGCACAGCTGCCAGCGCACCTCACCGTGCCAGGCCACCACTGCGTCAAACCACACAGGTGCCAGTGCACCTCACTGTGCCTAGCAGCCACTGCATCACACAGCTGAAAGCACAACTCACCGTGCCAGGACACCACTGTGTCACACCACACATCTGCCAACGCACCTCACCGTGCCAGGCCACCACTGCATCACACAGCTGCAAGCGCACCTCAAAGTTCCCGACCACTACTGAATCACACCACACAGGTGGCAGCGCACCGTACCAGAACACCACTGCGTCACACAGGTGCCAGTGCACCTCACCGAGCATGGCCACAGCTGCATCACGCAGCTGCCAGCGCACCTCACCGTATTCTGCCACAGCTGCGTCACACAGCTGCCAGCGCACCTCACCGTGCCAGGCCACCACTACGTCACACATCTGCCAGCGCACCTCACCGTGCCAAGCCACAACTGCGTCACACAGCTGCCAGCAGACCTCACCGTGCCCGGCCACCACTGCATCACACAGCTGCCAGCGCACCTCACCATGCCAGGCCACCACTACGTCAAACCACACAGGTGCCAGTGCACCTCACTGTGCCCAGCTGCCACTGCATCACACAGCTGAAAGCACAACTCACCGTGCCAGGACACCACTGTGTCACACCACACAGCTGCCAGTGCACCTCACCGTGCCAGGCCACCACTGCGTCACACCACACAGCAGCCAGTGCACCTCAGCGTGTCAGGCCGCCACTGCGTCACACCACACAGCCACCAGCGCACCTCACCGTGCCAGGCCACCACTGTGTCACACCACACAGATGCCAGTGCACCTCACCGTGCCAGGCCACCACTTCATCATAGAATTGCCAGCGCACCTCAAAGTACCCGGCCACCAATGCGTCACACCACACAGCTGCCAGCGTACCTCACCATGCCAGGCCAGCACTGAGTCACACCACACAGCTGCCAGCGCACCTCACCATGCCAGGCCACCACTGTGTCACACCACACAGCTGCCAGTGCACCTCACCGTGCAAGACCACCACTGCATCACACACCTGCCAGAACACCTGAGCGTGCAAGGCCACCACTGCGTAACACAGCTGCCAGCGCACCTCACCGTGCCAGGCCACCACTGCGTCACACCACACAGCTGCCAGCACACCTCACCGTGCCAGGCCACCACTGCGTCAGACCACACACAGCTGAAAGCCCACCTCAACGTGCCAGGCCACCACTGCATCCCACAGCTGCCAGCACACCCCATGCCTTGTTATGTGAAACTTTAATTCTCTTTTTAGGAGAATTACAATTTGTGAACCACAATTCACGCTCAACCACATCACAGATCTACTACACACACCTCAGGATGGTGACGTCACTGCCTTTCATATGGAAACATTTTAGACACCGCGCTCAACAATCTTAGGAAGATCACAAAACAAGCCTGCTAGCCTGGATTTTACCTAAAAAAATCACGCCCGAGAAAGTGAAGTACTGTAGCATTAACTAGCAAAGGTGTATTGCAGACATAGGCATAGTACGTAATACAGGCTTTATGAACTCTAATAATATTGTTTCGGCTGTGAATCCTTTCTTCAGCTGTGAGGGTCTTCAGCTCATAATGAAACACTTGGAGTTTGCAATGTACGGCGCTCTGAACGAGTTCAACTTTAATGCAGGAAAAATGGATTTCCCAGAAGCTATACTGATTCTTATGGAAGCCCGTTTCCGCCAGGGAGTAGAAAAAATGCGCCCTGGTATTCTCTGGGATGCAGTGCAGTTAAAACTGTTCACTGTTACTGACCATACTGCCTGCCTGCGGGCACTTTTCCTTTCCGTGGGGGAGGGTGGACTGTCTTTCATTAGAAGGTTAGCCTATTCTACTCGGAGAATGTAGAGGGGGTGGAAAGTGCCCGCGGTCATTTAATTAGTATTACAATTCGCACTGATTCCCCTGCGAAGATATGGACATAAGAATATTCGTGCGTGGTCAAAAAATGCCATAAAAACGACAAAATGAAGGCTGTGAAAACATTCACAATGTGCTGTATACACAAGGCACGTGTTCTCACAACTCGAGGAGGTTTCGTGAAAACTTTATATCGTCACACAAAATAAAGTTTTTTTGTTTACAAAGACGATTACAAAGAATGTGGACCAGGGTAATACTTTGAGTTTACAGCTTGTCCAAGGTCATTCATTATTAATACTATTAGGGATATCTTCGGTAAAGACTGACAGCAGGAACATTCCTGTTCTTTACTCAGCAGCTTATTAAAAACAGGGTGTTCAAAACGTTTTTTTTTACCCAGAAGAGTGACACAGCTTCACGTTGTGAATCTGTTATTCTGTATTTACAAAGAAAGTGGAATACAGTAATACTACCTGCTATATAGATACATATTTTTAGATATTCAGATCCTTAAATTAATATCATTATTCATTTCTTTAGATACGTGATTCCATACTATATTCCCTATTACAAAACCAATAATTCCAGTCCTGAAATCTGATTGGCTAACACACATTCGAAGAACATACTGTAACACTTAGTTAACATGTCTGGTTTAGTTGAAGAATCGGCTAAGGTAAGTTTCAGGGTTTAATGGTGGGATGGCACCTGTGCTTTTTCCCCCCAACCGTTAGAATATGATTTGCACAAAACCCAAAAGAAATACTGCACAATTCAAGAACCTAGCAACTGTAAAATAAGCTTAAAAACAACTGAACTGAAATGCAAAAAAGTTCAGAGAAAGGCACAAAATATGTTTACTTGGGGTTTAAAAAATTAAAACTAACTAAAACATTCCAAACAGAAGCCGGCCTACCTTCTTTTCTTTGTACCTGATAAAGATGAGGATGGCTTTAAAGATACAGCTAAACTTTTGCAGAACCATTCAAGCGCATTGTTACTGTTTGCTGTAGAAGCCAAAAATATGAGAATCTCAAAATCTAAAAATCTCATGGCGTCAGAATGTACAACTTTAAAAAAATAAATAATAATAATAAACATTAATTTATATAGCACCTTGAAAGGTGGCGTCTTAATAGAATGACAAAACCAACAACAATAAATAATACACAAGATATGCATGCTGACAATACACAGTTAGAGGAGACAGTAGATGGCGGTAATAAACACAGTGAGAGCAGAAGGATAAAGAACAGGGGTGAGTTTCCCGAAAACAACTAATCTTAGAGACTTTCAAGCAACTTTACGATGTACGTATGTACGTATGTAAACAATCGATTGACAATTCTTTCATTATATGGTGTTTTGGTCCTTCAGTGGGATGAAATAAAGTTGTGAAGAGGAATATGAAGTAAACTTGACATCATAGTTTAAGCAAAAGCATATAGATAGGCACAAAAAGGGACCTTATTGTTTCTAAGAGCAAAGAAAAGAAATGACTGACATGCCGTAAAAGAAAACCAAGATTAACTGCGTGGACAGTGTATGAGTCCCGCACGACGTCCTTGATTTAAAGCAATATTTTTTGGCGCGCTGCCATAGTTAAGAATCAATATTTCATGAGAATAAAATGTTATTTATAGTTATTGGGTGTACTGGAACTCAATGGAAACATTAACTACTAAGCTTGGCATGTGTCACTCAACAAATACAGGACCTATAATCAAATTTAAAAACAAGTAGATCTAAGCTTTACCGTCAACAATCACGACAGAACATCAAACGGTGTTGAACTGCGCGGTATCGACCGCGGGTTTGGGTACGGAATGGAGCAGGCGTGGGACTCAGGACTGGGGCTGAACAACACATTTATTAACTCGAATCGGGAAAGGTACACACACAGGGACAGGGGTTACAGCGCTGCACCTTCACTAACACACACACACACCTGAAGGGAAGAGACTGTATCCCAGCCTCCGTCCCGCTATACAGTCCGGTAGAACCCAGGTGCTGTTCTCAGCCCGCCCTGCGTTTCATACTGAAAATAATATCATCTAGTCAAGTATAAAAATGTATATGAAATATACCCAAGATGACTCATAAATTCATGAGTATAAATAAATGTTCTTTTTTCGAATTTCCTCCGACACAGTACAACACAATATCAAAGTCCTTCATATAAACTCTTAGTGTCCTGTATTCCCAGAGGATGCCCCTGCCGTGAAGTGACTGTGCTCTGTCTGGCGATCTCTGGCGCTCAGGGTGGGCAGGAGGAGGCCAGTTTAAGAAGCACTTAGTGATGAACGAGCGGGTCGGGGAGCACGTAGATGACGAAGGATTTAACGTGCTACTTCAATTACGATGGGTTTTGGGAAACACTCGTCAATTAACGATCGAGCTTAAGAGCGAGTTTACGATGTTCTTAGCGCTACGACGCTTTCGGGAAACAGAATCATAATATCTAGAAGGATTACCATATATAAAAATAGAAAGAATGATATATGATATATACAAGTAATTATATCATATCATATATTATTAACACCATACCCACCATCTATGTACATTCACATGACCACACATATCAGATCAATATCAAATCAATCACAATGATTAGAATGCGCGCAGAAATCGCCCCTTTCTCTTCCCATCTTTCAGCACATTATACGTCCTCTCCACGATACAAGCCGATATCCGTTATCTTACTCTACAATGCACCTTTTCCCGTGTTGTACGTTAACATTTGGTTCATAAAATCGACACACCTGAAATACTAAATAAGAAAGAAAACAATTATAACACAACGGATGACAGAGCCTCTAGAACAGAAAACCCGTTGGCGTCACACACGCTGAATGTCTCTCTCTCTCCTGCTCAGCAAAACACAACATGTGGGTCAACACCGTGTGAGGCATTAAACATCACCTTCGTGCATTACCGCGATTCATCTGGCACACAACTGTACTACTACAGAAATAATATATATATATAATGTCGCCACACGAATCTGTAATGAAAATAAAATTAAAAATGCCGCTGGCGTCTCACCCGACTGGCGGCCACAGCGCGTCTGAGGGCTCCCCAGAGAAACGAGCCGCCTGTGACCCCAGGGGCACCTTCACAAACCCCAAGGGCTGTCGCAAAGCCAACTCCATACAGAAAAACGGAACTCATCTGGGGGAAGTTCACAAAATAAAATAATAAAATAAAAGATGACATCATATAACCACGGCTCAACGCAGCTGGCTACACGTGTGAGAAGGTGCAGTACTTGAAGTGCGCTAGGCAAACTTCCGAGGTCAAATTCTTCCAGCACGGTTGTACCTTTAAAGCGGAGACGACGGCACCGAAATGTTTTGGCGCGCCTTCTCTTTAAAGCCCTGGCCAAATATGAAGACAGTACGTACAGTTATAATTCAAACGGAATTAAAAACTACACATCCCAGTTACCATGGTGGTGCTTGTGATCATTGCGTTTAACCAACGAAACAGGGCGAAAAATCAGTCACATGACGTTGGGGCAGAGTTTCGAAAGCTTAACCTATCAGCAACAAAGCGAAATTTACACGATAGGCTACCTCAAACTGTCAGTTACACGACTGTGTATGTCGCTTAAGCCACTTCTATTTGGCATTTTAGTTATGGAGGCGAGAAGACGCCCCCCCCCCCCCCCCTCTGGGTGCCTGATTTGCCGCCATCTTTAACCGCTTCGTGTCCAAATCGCAGTAGCTACGCGTACGAAATAAAGTTCATCCCAGCTACAAAACATATATATTTTTGTGGTAAGAGGGAGCAATACATCAGTATTTACTGCTATTAATTAGTGTACGATTTATAGTTGAAATCTGAGCCTAAATATAAAGTTAAAATCTCGACAAAGCAATGTAGGAAATACAGAGAAAAGAAATCCTTTCTGACATCTAAAATCAGTTTCGATCAAGGTCTCTAAAACGAACAAGAAAAAGAGGATTTTCGGAGGGCAATTACACTGTATTTATATAGAATAAGTGATTTATGAGCAATCTAATTTCTTGTTCGTTTAAAACAGTGAAATGTCAGCTGCAAAAGATCGCACCAGAAACAGCACTCTCTCTGCCTGTCATAGACGTTCAGGAAAGGCTGAATGAAAGTCATGGTGATCAATAATAACAGTTGTAGGACAAGAAACAAAAGATAGTGAAAACTTAAGATTTTTAAGGCTAAAACTCAAATTCATTCTACAAATTAAGGCAAATTAAAATTCAGGACGTTAAAGTGCTAGAGGTGTAAAAAATACAAAAATGCACATGAGCAAAAAGTTTTAGAAATGGAGCAAACAGAATAAAAACCATGCCTATAGTGCAGAAGAGGGATGCAGGGACACTTGCTTAGATATACAAAAAAATCACAAAAAGGTGTATGTTACAAAAGAACATGTAAACATGTACATCAATTTCCCTACGCGATCAATAGTCTTATCTATAAACATGAAACAGAGTGAGGAATCAGAAATTAGCATGCATAAAAAACAGCAATTCTGTCAGTGAGCCCTAAATGAATTAATAGCAGCTATGGTTACATGGAGGGCTTCTCAGATAGTTGGGCATTTAGATAAACTGCCAGGTGAAAGGACTTGTAAACATATTTTGTTAAAGCAAGTCAGTTTTTTCTGCAACACATAAAATACATTTTTCCAAGAAAGTTTAGCCCTTGTCACTAATGAAACCACTAAATAAAGACATAAATATAGAAATCTTAAGATTTGTTTTATTTAATGTTGGTAGCAGGATGAACTGTCAGGTTGAGCTAAGTGTATATTTTGTCGCAGAGTTGCTATAAGCTGTTAACAGTGAAAAGGGTATTTAGAAATGAGTTATTTCAAGATGAACATTTTCAGAATAATTGCAAATCTAGCAGGATAGAGAAAGCACAAAAAACTGGCAGTTAGATTGATCAGATTAGTATGAAAAGTCATTTAGCAAAGGGAATGAGAAGAGTGACAAACTAGTATACTTTAGATCTTTTTTTCTGAACCAGGGAAAATCTGATCATGTTTCCCTATAACAATAATAAAAAACTTTATTTTATATATTACCATTAAAGGTGGCATCTCAAAGCAATACAGTAGATGTAAAAACAGATAAAAGGACCACAGATTACAAAGTAAATACATATAAGAAAGACAAGCAGTTAGAGGTGCTACCAAAATTAGAAAATGAAGCAGATACAGACACTAAGTCTTCTGAAAAGAAAGGTTCTGAGGTTAGATTTAAATGCACTCAGGGTACGTGACTGATATCACTGGGAATACAAATTGAGAGCTCTGGGGTGCAGCTAGAGAAGACCCTGTCACCCACAGAATGTAGATGTTCTTGAGGCCAGCTAGAAGACCAGAGTCAGACGGACAAAGGTGGGGGAGTAGACAGATAATAAGCCATATACTGTAGGTACTGAATGAGGATGAGGAATTTGAAGTTGACTCGAAACCTGATAGGTAACCAATGCAAGGACTTGAAAACAGGTGTAATGCATCCCTGATAGGATTCTCGCTGTCATATTCTGAACATATTGAAGATTGCTCAGTGTGGATTTAATTTCCCCAGTGAACAGGATGTGCATTTATTAATTCTAGGAAAAAAAAGCCTTTCTTAATTTCTCTAGTTCTTAGTTTCTCTAGTTCCCTTTAAAATAAACTATTATCCCACAATGCAGAGTATTAAATGGCCAGTATTTACACCTGATATTTGTGATTTAAAGAAATTAACACAAGCAGCTTTTGGGGATTTAAGTGTTGGCTGAGACATTGCAGGATAAAAGACTAGAGATGTTGGTAAGAAGAAGATAATTTTGGGAAAGCTAAGGAATACACTGATAACAAAAACACTTCCTAATTAGGCATACTTTTGATGAAGATGATGAAGTTAACAGACTGTATGTTTACATAGATACTGAAATGAGGATTGTATTTTAGATTTTGTAGGAATGCTAACCCAAACATCAAAGTTGAATTTTTTCCTCAAACTCCAAAAAATCAGTCTCAAACTATCAAAACGGTTTCTAAAACCTCTAGGAACTGTATTTTCTTTAATAATCTGTCTTGTTCAGGGAAATTTTCATGAAGCTGAAAAATGCTGTCAAATGGTAGTTAAATCGGCATGCTTTTAATCCCTGGCTAGGGTTAGGGTTACAAGAACCATAGAATTGTGCCCGCTGTTGCACTTTTAGCTGCACTTTAAATGACAAAATGAAGAGAGTTTACCCATTCGAACAAGTATTCTTCACACTTTTCATCTGGCTCAGTTTTGGATAAAATCACTGGATAGGGCAATATACAAAAAAGTGACCAAAACTGTCCGAAAACTTAAAGTGCAGATAGGAGCAAATTATCACTCATCCTAAAGATAACTGGGGGCCCGGAATGCAGCACTGACAGCAAAAAACTTCTACCTGTTGTGGGAATGCTAACCCTAACCCTAGCTAGGGTTTCAAATGTACATTCCGGCAGGGTGTCTCAGAAGCCCTCCAAACATCAAAGTTGAATTTTTTCCTCAAACCAAAAAAAATCAATCTCAAACTATCAAAACAGTTTCTAAAACTACTAGGAAATGTATCTTCTTTAATATTCTGTCTGGTTTAGGCAAATTTTCATGAAGCTGAAAAATGCTGTTAAATGGTAGTTAAATCGGCATGCTTTTAATGCCTGGCTAGGGTTAGGGTTACAAGAACCATAGAATTTTGCCAGCTGTTGCACTTTTAGCTGCACTTTAAATGACAAAATGAAGAGAGTTTACCCATTAGAACAGGTATTCTTCACACTTTTCATCTGGCTCAGTTTTGGATAAAATCACTGCATAGGGCAATATACAAAAAGGTAACCAAAACTGTCCGAAAACTACAAGTGCAGATAGGAGCAAATTGTCACACATCCTAAAGATAACTGGGGACCCGGAATGCAGCACTGACAGTAAAAAACTTCTACCTGTTGTGGGAATGCTAACCCTAACCCTAGCTAGGGTTTCAAATGTACATTCCGGCAGGGTGTCTCAGAAGCCCTCCAAACATCAAAGTTGAATATTTTCCTCAAACTCCAAAAAATCAATCTCAAACTATCAAAACGGTTTCTAAAACTTCTAGAAAATGTATCTTCTTTAATATTCTGTCTGGTTTAGGCAAATTTTCATGAAGCTGAAAAATGCTGTTAAATGGTAGTTAAATCGGCATGCTTTTAATGCCTGGCTAGGGTTAGGGTTACAAGAACCATAGAATTTTGCCCTCTGTTGCACTTTTAGCTGCACTTTAAATGACAAAATGAAGAGAGTTTACCCATTAGAACAGGTATTCTTCACATTTTTTATCTGGCTCGGTTTTGGATAAAATCACTGCATAGGGCAATATACAAAAAGATGACCAAAACTGTCCGAAAACTAAAAGTGCAGATAGGAGCAAATTATCACACATCCTAAAGATAACTGGGGGCCCGGAATGCAGCACTAGCAGTAAAAAACTTCTACCTGTTGTGGGAATGCTAACCCTAACCCTAGCTAGGGTTTCAAATGTACATTCCGGCAGGGTGTAACAGAAGCCCTCCAAACATCAAAGTTGAATTTTTTCCTCAAACCAAAAAAAATCAATCTCAAACTATCAAAACGGTTTTTAAAAACTCTAGGAAATGTATCTTCTTTAATATTCTGTCTGGTTTAGGCAAATTTTCATGAAGCTGAAAAATGCTGTTAAATGGTAGTTAAATCGGCATGCTTTTAATGCCTGGCTAGGGTTAGGGTTACAAGTACCAAAGAATTTTGCCCGGTGTTGCAGTTTAAGCTGCACTTTAAATGACAAAATGAAGAGAGTTTACCCATTAGAACAGGTATTCTTCACATTTTTCATCTGGCTCGGTTTTGGATAAAATCACTGCATAGGGCAATATACAAAAAGGTGACCAAAACTGTCCGAAAACTAAAGTGCAGATAGCAGCAAATTATCACTCATCCTAAAGATAACTGGGGACCTGGAATGCAGCACTGACAGTAAAAAACTTCTACCTGTTGTGGGAATGCTAACCCTAACCCTAGCTAGGGTTTCAAATGTGCATTCCAGCAGGGTATCTCAGAAGCCCTCCAAACATCAAAGTTGAATTTTCTCCTCAAACTCCAAAAAATCAGTCTCAAACTATCAAAACGGTTTCTAAAACCTCTAGGAAAAGTATCTTCTTTAATATTCTGTCTGGTTTAGGCAAATTTTCATTAAGCTGAAAAATGCTGTTAAATGGTAGTTAAATCGGCATGCTTTTAATGCCTGGCTAGGGTTAGGATTACAAGAACCATAGAATTTTGCCCTCTGTTGCACTTTTAGCTGCACTTTAAATGACAAAATGAAGAGAGTTTACCCATTAGAACAGGTATTCTTCACACTTTTCATCTGGCTCAGTTTTGGATAAAATCACTGCATAGGGCAATATACAAAAAGGTGACCAAAACTGTCCGAAAACTAAAAGTGCAGATAGGAGCAAATTATCACACATCCTAAAGATAACTGGGGGCCCAGAATACAGCACTAGCAGTAAAAAACTTCTACCTGTTGTGGGAATGCTAACCCTAACCCTAGCTAGGGTTTCAAATGTGCATTCCAGCAGGGTATCTCAGAAGCCCTCCAAACATCAAAGTTGAATTTTTTCCTCAAACCAAAAAAAATCAATCTCAAACTATCAAAACGGTTTTTAAAAACTCTAGGAAATGTATGTTCTTTAATATTCTGTCTGGTTTAGGCAAATTTTCATAAAGCTGAAAAATGCTGTTAAATGGTACTTAAATCGGCATGCTTTTAATGCCTGGCTAGGGTTAGGGTTACAAGAACCATAGAATTTTGCCTGCTGTTGCACTTTTAGCTGCACTTTAAATGACAAAATGAAGAGAGTTTACCCATTAGAACAGGTATTCTTCACACTTTTCATTTGGCTCAGTTTTTGATAAAATCACTGCATAGGGCAATATACAAAAAGGTGACCAAAACTGTCCGAAAACTAAAAGTGCAGATAGGAGCAAATTATCACTCATCCTAAAGATAACTGGGGACCCGGAATGCAGCACTGACAGTAAAAAACTTCTACCTGTTGTGGGAATGCTAACCCTAACCCTAGCTAGGGTTTCAAATGTACATTCCGGCAGGGTGTCTCAGAAGCCCTCCAAACATCAAAAATGATTTTTTTCCTCAAACTCCAAAAAATCAGTCTCAAACTATCAAAAGAGTTTCTAAAACTTCTAGGAAATGTAACTTCTTTAATATTCTGTCTGGTTTAGGCAAATTTTCATAAAGCTGAAAAATGCTGTTAAATGGTAGTTAAATCGGCATGCTTTTAATGCCTGGCTAGGGTTAGGGTTACAAGAACCACAGAATTTTGCCCTCTGTTGCACTTTTAGCTGCACTTTAAATGACAAAATGAAGAGAGTTTACCCATTAGAACAGGTATTCTTCACACTTTTCATTTGGCTCAGTTTTTGATAAAATCACTGCATAGGGCAATATACAAAAAGGTGACCAAAACTGTCCGAAAACTAAAAGTGCAGATAGGAGCAAATAATCACTCATCCTAAAGATAACTGGGGACCCGGAATGCAGCACTGACAGTAAAAAACTTCTACCTGTTGTGGGAATGCTAACCCTAACCCTAGCTAGGGTTTCAAATGTGCATTCCAGCAGGGTATCTCAGAAGCCCTCCAAACATCAAAGTTGAATTTTTTCCTCAAACTCCAAAAAATCAGTCTGAAACTATCAAAACGGATTCTAAAACCTCTAGGAAATGTATCTTCTGTAAAATTCTGTCTGGTTTAGGCAAATTTTCATGAAGCTGAAAAATGCTGTTAAATGGTAGTTAAATCGGCATGCTTTTAATGCCTGGCTAGGGTTAGGGTTACAAGAACCACAGAATTTTGCCCTCTGTTCACTTTTAGCTGCACTTTAAATGACAAAATGAAGAGAGTTTACCCATTAGAACAGGTATTCTTCACACTTTTCATTTGGCTCAGTTTTTGATAAAATCACTGCATAGGGCAATATACAAAAAGGTGACCAAAACTGTCCGAAAACTAAAAGTGCAGATAGGAGCAAATTATCACTCATCCTAAAGATAACTGGGGTCCCGGAATGCAGCACTAGCACTAAAAAACTTCTACCTGTTGTGGGAATGCTAACCCTATCCCTAGCTAGGGTTTCAAATGTACATTCAGGCAGGGTGTCTCAGAAGCCCTCCAAACATCAAAAATGAATTTTTTCCTCAAACTCCCAAAAAATCAGTCTCAAACTATCAAAACGGTTTCTAAAACTTCTAGGAAATGTATCTTCTTTAATATTCTGTCTGGTTTAGGCAAATTTTCATAAAGCTGAAAAATGCTGTTAAATGGTAGTTAAATCGGCATGCTTTTAATGCCTGGCTAGGGTTAGAGTTACAAGAACCATAGAATTTTGCCCTCTGTTGCACTTTTAGCTGCACTTTAAATGACAAAATGAAGAGAGTTTACCCATTAGAACAGGTATTCTTCACACTTTTCATCTGGCTCAGTTTTGGATAAAATCACTGCATAGGGCAATATACAAAAAGGTGACCAAAACTGTCCGAAAACTAAAAGTGCAGATAGGAGCAAATTATCACACATCCTAAAGATAACTGGGGGCCCAGAATACAGCACTAGCAGTAAAAAACTTCTACCTGTTGTGGGAATGCTAACCCTAACCCTAGCTAGGGTTTCAAATGTGCATTCCAGCAGGGTATCTCAGAAGCCCTCCAAACATCAAAGTTGAATTTTTTCCTCAAACCAAAAAAAATCAATCTCAAACTATCAAAACGGTTTTTAAAAACTCTAGGAAATGTATGTTCTTTAATATTCTGTCTGGTTTGGGCAAATTTTCATAAAGCTGAAAAATGCTGTTAAATGGTACTTAAATCGGCATGCTTTTAATGCCTGGCTAGGGTTAGGGTTACAAGAACCATAGAATTTTGCCTGCTGTTGCACTTTTAGCTGCACTTTAAATGACAAAATGAAGAGAGTTTACCCATTAGAACAGGTATTCTTCACACTTTTCATTTGGCTCAGTTTTTCATAAAATCACTGCATAGGGCAATATACAAAAAGGTGACCAAAACTGTCCGAAAACTAAAAGTGCAGATAGGAGCAAATTATCACTCATCCTAAAGATAACTGGGGACCCGGAATGCAGCACTGACAGTAAAAAACTTCTACCTGTTGTGGGAATGCTAACCCTAACCCTAGCTAGGGTTTCAAATGTGCATTCCAGCAGGGTATCTCAGAAGCCCTCCAAACATCAAAGTTGAATTTTTTCCTCAAACTCCAAAAAATCAGTCTGAAACTATCAAAACGGATTCTAAAACCTCTAGGAAATGTATGTTCTGTAAAATTCTGTCTGGTTTAGGCAAATTTTCATGAAGCTGAAAAATGCTGTTAAATGGTAGTTAAATCGGCATGCTTTTAATGCCTGGCTAGGGTTAGGGTTACAAGAACCACAGAATTTTGCCCTCTGTTCACTTTTAGCTGCACTTTAAATGACAAAATGAAGAGAGTTTACCCATTAGAACAGGTATTCTTCACACTTTTCATTTGGCTCAGTTTTTGATAAAATCACTGCATAGGGCAATATACAAAAAGGTGACCAAAACTGTCCGAAAACTAAAAGTGCAGATAGGAGCAAATTATCACTCATCCTAAAGATAACTGGGGGCCCGGAATGCAGCACTAGCAGTAAAAAACTTCTACCTGTTGTGGGAATGCTAACCCTAACCCTAGCTAGGGTTTCAAATGTACATTCCGGCAGGGTGTCTCAGAAGCCCTCCAAACATCAAAAATGATTTTTTTCCTCAAACTCCAAAAAATCAGTCTCAAACTATCAAAACGGTTTCTAAAACTTCTAGGAAATGTATCTTCTTTAATATTCTGTCTGGTTTAGGCAAATTTTCATAAAGCTGAAAAATGCTGTTAAATGGTAGTTAAATCGGCATGCTTTTAATGCCTGGCTAGGGTTAGAGTTACAAGAACCATAGAATTTTGCCCTCTGTTGCACTTTTAGCTGCACTTTAAATGACAAAATGAAGAGAGTTTACCCATTAGAACAGGTATTCTTCACACTTTTCATCTGGCTCAGTTTTGGATAAAATCACTGCATAGGGCAATATACAAAAAGGTGACCAAAACTGTCCGAAAACTAAAAGTGCAGATAGGAGCAAATTATCACTCATCCTAAAGGTAACTGGGGACCCGGAATGCAGCACTGACAGTAAAAAACTTCTACCTGTTGTGGGAATGCTAACCCTAACCCTAGCTAGGGTTTCAAATGTGCATTCCAGCAGGGTATCTCAGAAGCCCTCCAAACATCAAAGTTGAATTTTTTCCTCAAACCAAAAAAAATCAATCTCAAACTATCAAAACGGTTTTTAAAAACTCTAGGAAATGTATGTTCTTTAATATTCTGTCTGGTTTAGGCAAATTTTCATAAAGCTGAAAAATGCTGTTAAATGGTACTTAAATCGGCATGCTTTTAATGCCTGGCTAGGGTTAGGGTTACAAGAACCATAGAATTTTGCCCACTGTTGCACTTTTAGCTGCACTTTAAATGACAAAATGAAGAGAGTTTACCCATTAGAACAGGTATTCTTCACACTTTTCATCTGGCTCAGTTTTGGATAAAATGACTGGATAGGGCAATATACAAAAAGGTGACCAAAACTGTCCGAAAACTAAAAGTGCAGATAGGAGCAAATTATCACTCATCCTAAAGATAACTGGGGACCCGGAATGCAGCACTGACAGTAAAAAACTTCTACCTGTTGTGGGAATGCTAACCCTAACCCTAGCTAGGGTTTCAAATGTACATTCCGGCAGGGTGTCTCAGAAGCCCTCCAAACATCAAAAATGAATTTTTTCCTCAAACTCCAAAAAATCAGTCTCAAACTATCAAAACAGTTTCTAAAACTTCTAGGAAATGTATCTTCTTTAATATTCTGTCTGGTTTAGGCAAATTTTCATAAAGCTGAAAAATGCTGTTAAATGGTAGTTAAATCGGCATGCTTTTAATGCCTGGCTAGGGTTAGGGTTACAAGAACCACAGAATTTTGCCCTCTGTTGCACTTTTAGCTGCACTTTAAATGACAAAATGAAGAGAGTTTACCCATTAGAACAGGTATTCTTCACACTTTTCATTTGGCTCAGTTTTTGATAAAATCACTGCATAGGGCAATATACAAAAAGGTGACCAAAACTGTCCGAAAACTAAAAGTGCAGATAGGAGCAAATAATCACTCATCCTAAAGATAACTGGGGACCCGGAATGCAGCACTGACAGTAAAAAACTTCTACCTGTTGTGGGAATGCTAACCCTAACCCTAGCTAGGGTTTCAAATGTGCATTCCAGCAGGGTATCTCAGAAGCCCTCCAAACATCAAAGTTGAATTTTTTCCTCAAACTCCAAAAAATCAGTCTGAAACTATCAAAACGGATTCTAAAACCTCTAGGAAATGTATCTTCTGTAAAATTCTGTCTGGTTTATGCAAATTTTCATAAAGCTGAAAAATGCTGTTAAATGGTAGTTAAATCGGCATGCTTTTAGTGCCTGGCTAGGGTTAGGGTTACAAGAACCATAGAATTTTGCCCTCTGTTGCACTTTTAGCTGCACTTTAAATGACAAAATGAAGAGAGTTTACCCATTAGAACAGGTATTCTTCACACTTTTCATCTGGCTCAGTTTTGGATAAAATCACTGCATAGGGCAATATACAAAAAGGTGACCAAAACTGTCCGAAAACTAAAAGTGCAGATAGGAGCAAATTATCACACATCCTAAAGATAACTGGGGACCCGGAATGCAGCACTGACAGTAAAAAACTTCTACCTGTTGTGGGAATGCTAACCCTAACCCTAGCTAGGGTTTCAAATGTGCATTCCAGCAGGGTATCTCAGAAGCCCTCCAAACATCAAAGTTGAATTTTTTCCTCAAACTCCAAAAAATCAGTCTCAAACTATCAAAACGGTTTCTAAAACTTCTAGGAAATGTATCTTCTTTAATATTCTGTCTGGTTTAGGCAAATTTTCAAAAAGCTGAAAAATGCTGTTAAATGGTAGTTAAATCGGCATGCTTTTAATGCCTGGCTAGGGTTAGGGTTACAAGAACCATAAAATTCTGCCCTCTGTTGCACTTTTAGCTGCACTTTAAATGACAAAATGAAGAGAGTTTACCCATTAGAACATGTATTCTTCACACTTTTCATCTGGCTCAGTTTTGGATAAAATGACTGGATAGGGCAATATACAAAAAGGTGACCAAAACTGTCCGAAAACTAAAAGTGCAGATAGGAGCAAATTATCACACATCCTAAAGATAACTGGGGGCCCGGAATGCAGCACTGACAGTAAAAAACATCTACCTGTTGTGGGAATGCTAACCCTAACCCTAGCTAGGGTTACAAATGTGCATTCCAGCAGGGTGTCTCAGAAGCCCTCCAAACATCAAAGTAGAATTTTCTCCTCAAACTCCAAAAAATCAGACTCAAACCATCAAAACGGTTTCTAAAACTTCTAGGAAATGTATCTTCTTTAATATTCTGTCTGGTTTAGGCAAATTTTCATAAAGCTGAAAAATGCTGTTAAATGGTAGTTAAATCGGCATGCTTTTAATGCCTGGCTAGGGTTAGGGTTACAAGAACCATAGAATTTTGCCCACTGTTGCACTTTTAGCTGCACTTTAAATGACAAAATGAAGAGAGTTTACCCATTAGAACAGGTATTCTTCACACTTTTCATCTGGCTCAGTTTTGGATAAAATCACTGGATCGGGAAATATACAAAAAGGTGATCAAAGCTGTCCGAAAACTAAAAGTGCAGATAGGAGCAAATTATCACTCATCCTAAAGGTAACTGGGGACCCGGAATGCAGCACTGACAGTAAAAAACTTCTACCTGTTGTGGGAATGCTAACCCTAACCCTAGCTAGGGTTTCAAAAGTACATTCCGGCAGGGTGTCTCAGAAGCCCTCCAAACATCAAAGTTGAATTTTTTCCTCAAACCAAAAAAAATCAAACTCAAACTATCAAAACGGTTTTTAAAAACTCTAGGAAATGTATCTTCTTTAATATTCTGTCTGGTTTAGGCAAAATTTCATAAAGCTGAAAAATGCTGTTAAATGGTAGTTAAATCGGCATGCTTTTAATGCCTGGCTAGGCTTAGGGTTACAAGAACCATAGAATTTTGCCCTCTGTTGCACTTTTAGCTGCACTTTAAATGACAAAATGAAGAGAGTTTACCCATTAGAACAGGTATTCTTCACACTTTTCATCTGGCTCAGTTTTGGATAAAATCACTGGATCGGGAAATATACAAAAAGGTGACCAAAGCTGTCCGAAAACTAAAAGTGCAGATAGGAGCAAATTATCACTCATCCTAAAGGTAACTGGGGACCCGGAATGCAGCACTGACAGTAAAAAACTTCTACCTGTTGTGGGAATGCTAACCCTAACCCTAGCTAGGGTTTCAAATGTGCATTCCAGCAGGGTATCTCAGAAGCCCTCCAAACATCAAAGTTGAATTTTCTCCTCAAACTCCAAAAAATCAGTCTCAAACTATCAAAACGGTTTCTAAAACCTCTAGGAAAAGTATCTTCTTTAATATTCTGTCTGGTTTAGGCAAATTTTCATAAAGCTGAAAAATGCTGTTAAATGGTAGTTAAATCGGCATGCTTTTAATGCCTGGCTAGGGTTATGGTTGCAAGAACCAAAGAATTTTGCCCTCTGTTGCACTTTTAGCTGCACTTTAAATGACAAAATGAAGAGAGTTTACCCATTAGAACAGGTATTCTTCACACTTTTCATCTGGCTCAGTTTTGGATAAAATCACTGCATAGGGCAATATACAAAAAGGTGACCAAAACTGTCCGAAAACTAAAAGTGCAGATAGGAGCAAATTATCACTCATCCTAAAGATAACTGGGGACCCGGAATGCAGCACTGACAGTAAAAAACTTCTACCTGTTGTGGGAATGCTAACCCTAACCCTAGCTAGGGTTTCAAATGTGCATTCCGGCAGGGTGTCTCAGAAGCCCTCCAAACATCAAAGTTGAATTTTTTCCTCAAACTCCAAAAAATCAGTCTCAAACTATCAAAACGGTTTCTAAAACTTCTAGGAAATGTATCTTCTTTAATATTCTGTCTGGTTTAGGCAAATTTTCATAAAGCTGAAAAATGCTTTTAAATGGTAGATAAATCGGCATGCTTTTAATGCCTGGCTAGGGTTAGGGTTACAAGAACCACAGAATTTTGCCCTCTGTTGCACTTTTAGCTGCACTTTAAATGACAAAATGAAGAGAGTTTACCCATTAGAACAGGTATTCTTCACACTTTTCATTTGGCTCAGTTTTTGATAAAATCACTGCATAGGGCAATATACAAAAAGGTGACCAAAACTGTCCGAAAACTAAAAGTGCAGATAGGAGCAAATAATCACTCATCCTAAAGATAACTGGGGACCCGGAATGCAGCACTGACAGTAAAAAACTTCTACCTGTTGTGGGAATGCTAACCCTAACCCTAGCTAGGGTTTCAAATGTGCATTCCAGCAGGGTATCTCAGAAGCCCTCCAAACATCAAAGTTGAATTTTTTCCTCAAACTCCAAAAAATCAGTCTGAAACTATCAAAACGGATTCTAAAACCTCTAGGAAATGTATCTTCTGTAAAATTCTGTCTGGTTTATGCAAATTTTCATAAAGCTGAAAAATGCTGTTAAATGGTAGTTAAATCGGCATGCTTTTAATGCCTGGCTAGGGTTAGGGTTACAAGAACCATAGAATTTTGCCCTCTGTTGCACTTTTAGCTGCACTTTAAATGACAAAATGAAGAGAGTTTACCCATTAGAACAGGTATTCTTCACACTTTTCATCTGGGTCAGTTTTGGATAAAATCACTGGATAGGGCAATATACAAAAAGGTGACCAAAACTGTCCGAAAACTAAAAGTGCAGATAGGAGCAAATTATCACTCATCCTAAAGGTAACTGGGGACCCGGAATGCAGCACTGACAGTAAAAAACTTCTACCTGTTGTGGGAATGCTAACCCTAACCCTAGCTAGGGTTTCAAATGTGCATTCCAGCAGGGTATCTCAGAAGCCCTCCAAACATCAAAGTTGAATTTTCTCCTCAAACTCCAAAAAATCAGTCTCAAACTATCAAAACGGTTTCTAAAACCTTTAGGAAAAGTATCTTCTTTAATATTCTGTCTGGTTTAGGCAAATTTTCATAAAGCTGAAAAATGCTGTTAAATGGTAGTTAAATCGGCATGCTTTTAATGCCTGGCTAGGGTTAGGGTTACAAGAACCAAAGAATTTTGCCCTCTGTTGCACTTTTAGCTGCACTTTAAATGACAAAATGAAGAGAGTTTACCCATTAGAAGAGGTATTCTTCACACTTTTCATTTGGCTCAGTTTTTGATAAAATCACTGCATAGGGCAATATACAAAAAGGTGACCAAAACTGTCCGAAAACTAAAAGTGCAGATAGGAGCAAATAATCACTCATCCTAAAAATAACTGGGGACCCGAAATGCAGCACTAACAGTAAAAAACTTCTACCTGTTGTGGGAATGCTAACCCTAACCATAGCTAGGGTTTCAAATGTGCATTCCGGCAGGGTATCTCAGAAGCCCTCCAAACATCAAAGTTGAATTTTTTCCTCAAACTCCAAAAAATCAGTCTCAAACTATCAAAACGGTTTCTAAAACTTCTAGGAAATGTATTTTTTTTAATATTCTGTCTGGTTTATGCAAATTTTCATAAAGCTGAAAAATGCTGTTAAATGGTAGTTAAATCGGCATGCTTTTAATGCCTGGCTAGGGTTAGGGTTACAAGAACCATAGAATTTTGCCCTCTGTTGCACTTTTAGCTGCACTTTAAATGACAAAATGAAGAGAGTTTACCCATTAGAACAGGTATTCTTCACACTTTTCATCTGGCTCAGTTTTGGATAAAATCACTGCATAGGGCAATATACAAAAAGGTGACCAAAACTGTCCGAAAACTAAAAGTGCAGATAGGAGCAAATTATCACACATCCTAAAGATAACTGGGGACCCGGAATGCAGCACTGACAGTAAAAAACTTCTACCTGTTGTGGGAATGCTAACCCTAACCCTAGCTAGTGTTTCAAATGTGCATTCCAGCAGTGTATCTCAGAAGCCCTCCAAACATCAAAGTTGAATTTTTTCCTCAAACTCCAAAAAATCAGTCTCAAACTATCAAAACGGTTTCTAAAACTTCTAGGAAATGTATCTTCTTTAATATTCTTTCTGGTTTAGGCAAATTTTCATAAAGCTGAAAAATGCTGTTAAATGGTAGTTAAATCGGCATGCTTTTAATGCCTGGCTAGGGTTAGGGTTACAAGAACCATAAAATTTTGCCCTTTGTTGCACTTTTAGCTGCACTTTAAATGACAAAATGAAGAGAGTTTACCCATTAGAACATGTATTCTTCACACTTTTCATCTGGCTCAGTTTTGGATAAAATGACTGGATAGGGCAATATACAAAAAGGTGACCAAAACTGTCCGAAAACTAAAAGTGCAGATAGGATCTAATTATCACACATCCTAAAGATAACTGGGGGCCCGGAATGCAGCACTGACAGTAAAAAACTTCTACCTGTTGTGGAAATGCTAACCCTAACCCTAGCTAGGGTTACAAATGTGCATTCCGGCAGGGTGTCTCAGAAGCCCTCCAAACATCAAAGTTGAATTTTTTCCTCAAACTCCAAAAAATCAGTCTCAAACTATCAAAACGGTTTCTAAAACTTCTAGGAAATGTATCTTCTTTAATATTCTGTCTGGTTTAGGCAAATTTTCATAAAGCTGAAAAATGCTGTTAAATGGTAGTTAAATCGGCATGCTTTTAATGCCTGGCTAGGGTTAGGGTTACAAGAACCATAAAATTTTGCCCTCTGTTGCACTTTTAGCTGCACTTTAAATGACAAAATGAAGAGAGTTTACCCATTAGAACAGGTATTCTTCCCACTTTTCATTTGGCTCAGTTTTTGATAAAATCACTGCATAGGGCAATATACAAAAAGGTGACCAAAACTGTCCGAAAACTAAAAGTGCAGATAGGAGCAAATTATCACACATCCTAAAGATAACTGGGGGCCCGGAATGCAGCACTAGCAGTAAAAAACTTCTACTGTTGTGGGAATGCTAACCCTAACCCTAGCTAGGGTTTCAAATGTGCATTCCAGAAGGGTGTCTCTGAAGCCCTCCAAACATCAAGTTAAATTTTTTCCTCAAACTCCAAAAAATCAGTCTCAAACTATCAAAACGGTTTCTAAAACCTCTAGGAAAAGTATCTTCTTTAATATTCTGTCTGGTTTAGGCAAATTTTCATAAAGCTGAAAAATGCTGTTAAATGGTAGATAAATCGGCATGCTTTTAATGCCTGGCTAGGGTTAGGGTTACAAGAACCATAGAATTTTGCCCGCTGTTGCACTTTTAGCTGCACTATAAATGACAAAATGAAGAGAGTTTACCCATTAGAACAGGTATTCTTCACACTTTTCATCTGGCTCAGTTTTGGATAAAATCACTGCATAGGGCAATATACAAAAAGGTGACCAAAACTGTCCGAAAACTAAAAGTGCAGATAGGATCTAATTATCACACATCCTAAAGATAACTGGGGGCCCGGAATGCAGCACTGACAGTAAAAAACTTCTACATGTTGTGGAAATGCTAACCCTAACCCTAGCTAGGGTTACAAATGTGCATTCCGGCAGGGTGTCTCAGAAGCCCTCCAAACATCAAAGTTGAATTTTTTCCTCAAACTCCAAAAAATCAGTCTCAAACTATCAAAACTGTTTCTAAAACTTCTAGGAAATGTATCTTCTTTAATATTCTGTCTGGTTTAGGCAAATTTTCATAAAGCTGAAAAATGCTTTTAAATGGTAGTTAAATCGGCATGCTTTTAATGCCTGGCTAGGGTTACGGTTACAAGAACCATAGAATTTTGCCCTCTGTTGCACTTTTAGCTGCACTTTAAATGCCAAATGAAGAGAGTTTACCCATTAGAACAGGTATTCTTCACACTTTTCATCTGGCTCAGTTTTGGATAAAATCACTGGATCGGGAAATATACAAAAAGGTGACCAAAGCTGTCCGAAAACTAAAAGTGCAGATAGGAGCAAATTATCACTCATCCTAAAGGTAACTGGGGACCTGGAATGCAGCACTGACAGTAAAAAACTTCTACCTGTTGTGGGAATGCTAACACTAACCCTAGCTAGGGTTTCAAATGTGCATTCCAGGAGGGTATCTCAGAAGCCCTCCAAACATCAAAGTTGAATTTTTTCCTCAAACTCCGAAAAATCAGTCTGAAACTATCAAAACGGATTCTAAAACCTCTAGGAAATGTATCTTCTGTAAAATTCTGTCTGGTTTAGGCAAATTTTCATGAAGCTGAAAAATGCTGTTAAATGGTAGTTAAATCGGCATGCTTTTAATGCCTGGCTAGGGTTAGGGTTACAAGAACCACAGAATTTTGCCCTCTGTTCACTTTTAGCTGCACTTTAAATGACAAAATGAAGAGAGTTTACCCATTAGAACAGGTATTCTTCACACTTTTCATTTGGCTCAGTTTTTGATAAAATCACTGCATAGGGCAATATACAAAAAGGTGACCAAAACTGTCCGAAAACTAAAAGTGCAGATAGGAGCAAATTATCACTCATCCTAAAGGTAACTGGGGACCCGGAATGCAGCACTGACAGTAAAAAACTTCTACCTGTTGTGGGAATGCTAACCCTAACCCTAGCTAGGGTTTCAAATGTGCATTCCAGCAGGGTATCTCAGAAGCCCTCCAAACATCAAAGTTGAATTTTCTCCTCAAACTCCAAAAAATCAGTCTCAAACTATCAAAACGGTTTCTAAAACCTCTAGGAAAAGTATCTTCTTTAATATTCTGTCTGGTTTAGGCAAATTTTCATAAAGCTGAAAAATGCTGTTAAATGGTAGTTAAATCGGCATGCTTTTAATGCCTGGCTAGGGTTATGGTTACAAGAACCAAAGAATTTTGCCCTCTGTTGCACTTTTAGCTGCACTTTAAATGACAAAATGAAGAGAGTTTACCCATTAGAACAGGTATTCTTCACACTTTTCATCTGGCTCAGTTTTGGATAAAATCACTGCATAGGGCAATATACAAAAAGGTGACCAAAACTGTCCGAAAACTAAAAGTGCAGATAGGAGCAAATTATCACTCATCCTAAAGATAACTGGGGACCCGGAATGCAGCACTGACAGTAAAAAACTTCTACCTGTTGTGGGAATGCTAACCCTAACCCTAGCTAGGGTTTCAAATGTGCATTCCGGCAGGGTGTCTCAGAAGCCCTCCAAACATTAAAGTTGAATTTTTTCCTCAAACTCCAAAAAATCAGTCTCAAACTATCAAAACGGTTTCTAAAACTTCTAGGAAATGTATCTTCTTTAATATTCTGTCTGGTTTAGGCAAATTTTCATAAAGCTGAAAAATGCTGTTAAATGGTAGTTAAATCGGCATGCTTTTAATGCCTGGCTAGGGTTAGGGTTACAAGAACCATAAAATTTTGCCCTCTGTTGCACTTTTAGCTGCACTTTAAATGACAAAATGAAGAGAGTTTACCCATTAGAACAGGTATTCTTCACACTTTTCATCTGGCTCAGTTTTGGACAAAATCACTGCATAGGGCAATATACAAAAAGGTGACCAAAACTGTCCGAAAACTAAAAGTGCAGATAGGAGCAAATTATCACTCATCCTAAAGATAACTGGGGACCCGGAATGCAGCACTGACAGTAAAAAACTTCTACCTGTTGTGGGAATGCTAACCCTAACCCTAGCTAGGGTTTCAAATGTGCATTCCGGCAGGGTATCTCAGAAGCCCTCCAAACATCAAAGTTGAATTTTTTCCTCAAACTCCAAAAAATCAGTCTCAATCTATCAAAACGGTTTCTAAAACTTCTAGGAAATGTATCTTCTTTAATATTCTGTCTGGTTTAGGCAAATTTTCATAAAGCTGAAAAATGCTGTTAAATGGTAGTTAAATCGGCATGCTTTTAATGCCTGGCTAGGGTTAGGAATACAAGAACCATAGAATTTTGCCCTCTGTTGCACTTTTAGCTGCACTTTAAATGACAAAATGAAGAGAGTTTACCCATTAGAACATTTATTCTTCACACTTTTCATCTGGCTCAGTTTTGGATAAAATCACTGGATAGGGCAATATACAAAAAGGTGACCAAAACTGTCCGAGAACTAAAAGTGCAGATAGGAGCAAATTATCACACATCCTAAAGATAACTGGGGGCCCGGAATGCAGCACTAGCAGTAAAAAACTTCTACCTGTTGTGGGAATGCTAACCCTAAACCTAGCTAGGGTTTCAAATGTACATTCCGGCAGGGTGTCTCAGAAGCCCTCCAAACATCAAAGTTGAATTTTTTCCTCAAACTCCAAAAAATCAGTCTCAAACTATCAAAACGATTTCTAAAATCTCTAGGAAATGTATCTTCTGTAAAATTCTGTCTGGTTTAAACAAATTTTCATAAAGCTGAAAAATGCTGTTAAATGGTAGTTAAATCGGCATGCTTTTAATGCCTGGCTAGGGTTAGGGTTACAAGAACCATAGAATTTTGACCACTGTTGCACTTTTAGCTGCACTTTAAATGACAAAATGAAGAGAGTTTACCCATTAGAACAGGTATTTTTCACACTTTTCGTCTGGCTCAGTTTTGGATAAAATGACTGGATAGGGCAATATACAAAAAGGTGACCAAAACTGTCCGAAAACTAAAAGTGGAGATAGGAGCAAATTATCACACATCCTAAAGATAACCGGGGTTCCGGAATGCAGCACTGACAGTAAAAAACTTCTACCTGTTGTGGGAATGCTAACCCTAACCCTAGCTAGGGTTACAAATGTGCTTTTCCAGCAGGGTGTCTCTGAAGCCCTCCAAACATCAAAGTTGAATTTTCTCCTCAAACTCCAAAAAATCAGTCTCAAACTATCAAAACGGTTTCTAAAACCTCTAGGAAAAGTATCTTCTTTAATATTCTGTCTGGTTTAGGCAAATTTTCATAAAGCTGAAAAATGCTGTTAAATGGTAGTTAAATCGGCATGCTTTTAATGCCTGGCTAGGGTTATGGTTACAAGAACCAAAGAATTTTGCCCTCTGTTGCACTTTTAGCTGCACTTTAAATGACAAAATGAAGAGAGTTTACCCATTAGAACAGGTATTCTTCACACTTTTCATCTGGCTCAGTTTTGGATAAAATCACTGCATAGGGCAATATACAAAAAGGTGACCAAAACTGTCCGAAAACTAAAAGTGCAGATAGGAGCAAATTATCACTCATCCTAAAGATAACTGGGGACCCGGAATGCAGCACTGACAGTAAAAAACTTCTACCTGTTGTGGGAATGCTAACCCTAACCCTAGCTAGGGTTTCAAATGTGCATTCCGGCAGGGTGTCTCAGAAGCCCTCCAAACATCAAAGTTGAATTTTTTCCTCAAACTCCAAAAAATCAGTCTCAAACTATCAAAACGATTTCTAAAATCTCTAGGAAATGTATCTTCTGTAAAATTCTGTCTGGTTTAGACAAATTTTCATAAAGCTGAAAAATGCTGTTAAATGGTAGTTAAATCGGCATGCTTTTAATGCCTGGCTAGGGTTAGGGTTACAAGAACCATAGAATTTTGCCCACTGTTGCACTTTTAGCTGCACTTTAAATGACAAAATGAAGAGAGTTTACCCATTAGAACAGGTATTTTTCACACTTTTCATCTGGCTCAGTTTTGGATAAAATGACTGGATAGGGCAATATACAAAAAGGTGACCAAAACTGTCCGAAAACTAAAAGTGCAGATAGGAGCAAATTATCACACATCCTAAAGATAACCGGGGTTCCGGAATGCAGCACTGACAGTAAAAAACTTCTACCTGTTGTGGGAATGCTAACCCTAACCCTAGCTAGGGTTTCAAATGTGCATTCCGGCAGGGTGTCTCAGAAGCCCTCCAAACATTAAAGTTGAATTTTTTCCTCAAACTCCAAAAAATCAGTCTCAAACTATCAAAACGGTTTCTAAAACTTCTAGGAAATGTATCTTCTTTAATATTCTGTCTGGTTTAGGCAAATTTTCATAAAGCTGAAAAATGCTGTTAAATGGTAGTTAAATCGGCATGCTTTTAATGCCTGGCTAGGGTTAGGGTTACAAGAACCATAAAATTTTGCCCTCTGTTGCACTTTTAGCTGCACTTTAAATGACAAAATGAAGAGAGTTTACCCATTAGAACAGGTATTCTTCACACTTTTCATCTGGCTCAGTTTTGGATAAAATCACTGGATCGGGAAATATACAAAAAGGAGACCAAAGCTGTCCGAAAACTAAAAGTGCAGATAGGAGCAAATTATCACTCATCCTAAAGGTAACTAGGGACCCGGAATGCAGCACTGACAGTAAAAAACTTCTACCTGTTGTGGGAATGGTAACCCTAACCCTAGCTAGGGTTTGAAATGTGCATTCCAGCAGGGTATCTCAGAAGCCCTCCAAACATCAAAGTTGAATTTTCTCCTCAAACTCCAAAAAATCAGTCTCAAACTATCAAAATGGTTTCTAAAACCTCTAGGAAAAGTATCTTCTTTAATATTCTGTCTGGTTTAGGCAAATTTTCATAAAGCTGAAAAATGCTGTTAAATGGTAGTTAAATCGGCATGCTTTTAATGCCTGGCTAGGGTTATGGTTACAAGAACCAAAGAATTTTGCCCTCTGTTGCACTTTTAGCTGCACTTTAAATGACAAAATGAAGAGAGTTTACCCATTAGAACAGGTATTCTTCACACTTTTCATCTGGCTCAGTTTTGGATAAAATCACTGCATAGGGCAATATACAAAAAGGTGACCAAAACTGTCCGAAAACTAAAAGTGCAGATAGGAGCAAATTATCACTCATCCTAAAGATAACTGGGGACCCGGAATGCAGCACTGACAGTAAAAAACTTCTACCTGTTGTGGGAATGCTAACCCTAACCCTAGCTAGGGTTTCAAATGTGCATTCCGGCAGGGTGTCTCAGAAGCCCTCCAAACATCAAAGTTGAATTTTTTCCTCAAACTCCAAAAAATCAGTCTCAAACTATCAAAACGGTTTCTAAAACTTCTAGGAAATGTATCTTCTTTAATATTCTGTCTGGTTTAGGCAAATTTTCATAAAGCTGAAAAATGCTGTTAAATGGTAGTTAAAACGGCATGCTTTTAATGCCTGGCTAGGGTTAGGGTTACAAGAACCATAAAATTTTGCCCTCTGTTGCACTTTAAGCTGCACTTTAAATGACAAAATGAAGAGAGTTTACCCATTAGAACAGGTATTCTTCACACTTTTCATCTGGCTCAGTTTTGGATAAAATCACTGGATCGGGAAATATACAAAAAGGTGACCAAAGCTGTCCGAAAACTAAAAGTGCAGATAGGAGCAAATTATCACTCATCTTAAAGGTAACTGGGAACCCGGAATGCAGCACTGACAGTAAAAAACTTCTACCTGTTGTGGGAATGCTAACCCTAACCCTAGCTAGGGTTTGAAATGTGCATTCCAGCAGGGTATCTCAGAAGCCCTCCAAACATCAAAGTTGAATTTTCTCCTCAAACTCCAAAAAATCAGTCTCAAACTATCAAAACGGTTTCTAAAACCTCTAGGAAAAGTATCTTCTTTAATATTCTGTCTGGTTTAGGCAAATTTTCATAAAGCTGAAAAATGCTGTTAAATGGTAGTTAAACCGGCATGCTTTTAATGCCTGGCTAGGGTTATGGTTACAAGAACCAAAGAATTTTGCCCTCTGTTGCACTTTTAGCTGCACTTTAAATGACAAAATGAAGAGAGTTTACCCATTAGAACAGGTATTCTTCACACTTTTCATCTGGCTCAGTTTTGGATAAAATCACTGCATAGGGCAATATACAAAAAGGTGACCAAAACTGTCCGAAAACTAAAAGTGCAGATAGGAGCAAATTATCACTCATCCTAAAGATAACTGGGGACCCGGAATGCAGCACTGACAGTAAAAAACTTCTACCTGTTGTGGGAATGCTAACCCTAACCCTAGCTAGGGTTTCAAATGTGCATTCCGGCAGGGTGTCTCAGAAGCCCTCCAAACATCAAAGTTGAATTTTTTCCTCAAACTCCAAAAAATCAGTCTCAAACTATCAAAACGATTTCTAAAATCTCTAGGAAATGTATCTTCTGTAAAATTCTGTCTGGTTTAGACAAATTTTCATAAAGCTGAAAAATGCTGTTAAATGGTAGTTAAATCGGCATGCTTTTAATGCCTGGCTAGGGTTAGGGTTACAAGAACCATAGAATTTTGCCCTCTGTTGCACTTTTAGCTGCACTTTAAATGACAAAATGAAGAGAGTTTACCCATTAGAACAGGTATTCTTCACACTTTTCATCTGGCTCAGTTTTGGATAAAATCACTGCATAGGGCAATATACAAAAAGGTGACCAAAACTGTCCGAAAACTAAAAGTGCAGATAGGAGCAAATTATCACTCATCCTAAAGATAACTGGGGACCCGGAATGCAGCACTGACAGTAAAAAACTTCTACCTGTTGTGGGAATGCTAACCCTAACCCTAGCTAGGGTTTCAAATGTGCATTCCGGCAGGGTGTCTCAGAAGCCCTCCAAACATCAAAGTTGAATTTTTTCCTCAAACTCCAAAAAATCAGTCTCAAACTATCAAAACGATTTCTAAAATCTCTAGGAAATGTATCTTCTGTAAAATTCTGTCTGGTTTAGACAAATTTTCATAAAGCTGAAAAATGCTGTTAAATGGTAGTTAAATCGGCATGCTTTTAATGCCTGGCTAGGGTTAGGGTTACAAGAACCATAGAATTTTGCCCACTGTTGCACTTTTAGCTGCACTTTAAATGACAAAATGAAGAGAGTTTACCCATTAGAACAGGTATTCTTCACACTTTTCGTCTGGCTCAGTTTTGGATAAAATGACTGGATAGGGCAATATACAAAAAGGTGACCAAAACTGTCCGAAAACTAAAAGTGGAGATAGGAGCAAATTATCACACATCCTAAAGATAACCGGGGTTCCGGAATGCAGCACTGACAGTAAAAAACTTCTACCTGTTGTGGGAATGCTAACCCTAACCCTAGCTAGGGTTACAAATGTGCATTCCAGCAGGGTGTCTCTGAAGCCCTCCAAACATCAAAGTTGAATTTTCTCCTAAACTCCAAAAAATCAGTCTCAAACTATCAAAACGGTTTCTAAAACCTCTAGGAAAAGTATCTTCTTTAATATTCTGTCTGGTTTAGGCAAATTTTCATAAAGCTGAAAAATGCTGTTAAATGGTAGTTAAATCGGCATGCTTTTAATGCCTGGCTAGGGTTATGGTTACAAGAACCAAAGAATTTTGCCCTCTGTTGCACTTTTAGCTGCACTTTAAATGACAAAATGAAGAGAGTTTACCCATTAGAACAGGTATTCTTCACACTTTTCATCTGGCTCAGTTTTGGATAAAATCACTGCATAGGGCAATATACAAAAAGGTGACCAAAACTGTCCGAAAACTAAAAGTGCAGATAGGAGCAAATTATCACTCATCCTAAAGATAACTGGGGACCCGGAATGCAGCACTGACAGTAAAAAACTTCTACCTGTTGTGGGAATGCTAACCCTAACCCTAGCTAGGGTTTCAAATGTGCATTCCGGCAGGGTGTCTCAGAAGCCCTCCAAACATCAAAGTTGAATTTTTTCCTCAAACTCCAAAAAATCAGTCTCAAACTATCAAAACGGTTTCTAAAACTTCTAGGAAATGTATCTTCTTTAATATTCTGTCTGGTTTAGGCACATTTTCATAAAGCTGACAAATGCTGTTAAATGGTAGTTAAATCGGCATGCTTTTAATGCCTGGCTAGGGTTAGGGTTACAAGAACCATAAAATTTTGCCCTCTGTTGCACTTTTAGCTGCACTTTAAATGACAAAATGAAGAGAGTTTACCCATTAGAACAGGTATTCTTCACACTTTTCATCTGGCTCAGTTTTGGATAAAATCACTGGATCGGGAAATATACAAAAAGGTGACCAAAGCTGTCCGAAAACTAAAAGTGCAGATAGGAGCAAATTATCACTCATCTTAAAGGTAACTGGGAACCCGGAATGCAGCACTGACAGTAAAAAACTTCTACCTGTTGTGGGAATGCTAACCCTAACCCTAGCTAGGGTTTGAAATGTGCATTCCAGCAGGGTATCTCAGAAGCCCTCCAAACATCAAAGTTGAATTTTCTCCTCAAACTCCAAAAAATCAGTCTCAAACTATCAAAACGGTTTCTAAAACCTCTAGGAAAAGTATCTTCTTTAATATTCTGTCTGGTTTAGGCAAATTTTCATAAAGCTGAAAAATGCTGTTAAATGGTAGTTAAACCGGCATGCTTTTAATGCCTGGCTAGGGTTATGGTTACAAGAACCAAAGAATTTTGCCCTCTGTTGCACTTTTAGCTGCACTTTAAATGACAAAATGAAGAGAGTTTACCCATTAGAACAGGTATTCTTCACACTTTTCATCTGGCTCAGTTTTGGATAAAATCACTGCATAGGGCAATATACAAAAAGGTGACCAAAACTGTCCGAAAACTAAAAGTGCAGATAGGAGCAAATTATCACACATCCTAAAGATAACTGGGGGCCCGGAATGCAGCACTAGCAGTAAAAAACTTCTACCTGTTGTGGGAATGCTAACCCTAACCCTAGCTAGGGTTTCAATAGTACATTCCGGCAGGGTGTCTCAGAAGCCCTCCAAACATCAAAGTTGAATTTTTTCCTCAAACTCCAAAAAATCAGTCTCAAACTATCAAAACGATTTCTAAAATCTCTAGGAAATGTATCTTCTGTAAAATTCTGTCTGGTTTAGACAAATTTTCATAAAGCTGAAAAATGCTGTTAAATGGTAGTTAAATCGGCATGCTTTTAATGCCTGGCTAGGGTTAGGGTTACAAGAACCATAGAATTTTGCCCACTGTTGCACTTTTAGCTGCACTTTAAATGACAAAATGAAGAGAGTTTACCCATTAGAACAGGTATTTTTCACACTTTTCGTCTGGCTCAGTTTTGGATAAAATGACTGGATAGGGCAATATACAAAAAGGTGACCAAAACTGTCCGAAAACTAAAAGTGGAGATAGGAGCAAATTATCACACATCCTAAAGATAACCGGGGTTCCGGAATGCAGCACTGACAGTAAAAAACTTCTACCTGTTGTGGGAATGCTAACCCTAACCCTAGCTAGGGTTACAAATGTGCTTTTCCAGCAGGGTGTCTCTGAAGCCCTCCAAACATCAAAGTTGAATTTTCTCCTCAAACTCCAAAAAATCAGTCTCAAACTATCAAAACGGTTTCTAAAACCTCTAGGAAAAGTATCTTCTTTAATATTCTGTCTGGTTTAGGCAAATTTTCATAAAGCTGAAAAATGCTGTTAAATGGTAGTTAAATCGGCATGCTTTTAATGCCTGGCTAGGGTTATGGTTACAAGAACCAAAGAATTTTGCCCTCTGTTGCACTTTTAGCTGCACTTTAAATGACAAAATGAAGAGAGTTTACCCATTAGAACAGGTATTCTTCACACTTTTCATCTGGCTCAGTTTTGGATAAAATCACTGCATAGGGCAATATACAAAAAGGTGACCAAAACTGTCCGAAAACTAAAAGTGCAGATAGGAGCAAATTATCACTCATCCTAAAGATAACTGGGGACCCGGAATGCAGCACTGACAGTAAAAAACTTCTACCTGTTGTGGGAATGCTAACCCTAACCCTAGCTAGGGTTTCAAATGTGCATTCCGGCAGGGTGTCTCAGAAGCCCTCCAAACATCAAAGTTGAATTTATTCCTCAAACTCCAAAAAATCAGTCTCAAACTATCAAAACGATTTCTAAAATCTCTAGGAAATGTATCTTCTGTAAAATTCTGTCTGGTTTAGACAAATTTTCATAAAGCTGAAAAATGCTGTTAAATGGTAGTTAAATCGGCATGCTTTTAATGCCTGGCTAGGGTTAGGGTTACAAGAACCATAGAATTTTGCCCACTGTTGCACTTTTAGCTGCACTTTAAATGACAAAATGAAGAGAGTTTACCCATTAGAACAGGTATTTTTCATACTTTTCATCTGGCTCAGTTTTGGATAAAATGACTGGATAGGGCAATATACAAAAAGGTGACCAAAACTGTCCGAAAACTAAAAGTGCAGATAGGAGCAAATTATCACACATCCTAAAGATATCCGGGGTTCCGGAATGCAGCACTGACAGTAAAAAACTTCTACCTGTTGTGGGAATGCTAACCCTAACCCTAGCTAGGGTTTCAAATGTGCATTCCGGCAGGGTGTCTCAGAAGCCCACCAAACATCAAAGTTGAATTTTTTCCTCAAACTCCAAAAAATCAGTCTCAAACTATCAAAACGGTTTCTAAAACTTCTAGGAAATGTATCTTCTTTAATATTCTGTCTGGTTTAGGCAAATTTTCATAAAGCTGAAAAATGCTTTTAAATGGTAGTTAAATCGGCATGCTTTTAATGCCTGGCTAGGGTTATGGTTACAAGAACCAAAGAATTTTGCCCTCTGTTGCACTTTTAGCTGCACTTTAAATGACAAAATGAAGAGAGTTTACCCATTAGAACAGGTATTCTTCACACTTTTCATCTGGCTCAGTTTTGGACAAAATCACTGCATAGGGCAATATACAAAAAGGTGACCAAAACTGTCCGAAAACTAAAAGTGCAGATAGGAGAAAATTATCACTCATCTTAAAGGTAACTGGGAACCCGGAATGCAGCACTGACAGTAAAAAACTTCTACCTGTTGTGGGAATGCTAACCCTAACCCTAGCTAGGGTTTGAAATGTGCATTCCAGCAGGGTATCTCAGAAGCCCTCCAAACATCAAAGTTGAATTTTCTCCTCAAACTCCAAAAAATCAGTCTCAAACTATCAAAACGGTTTCTAAAACCTCTAGGAAAAGTATCTTCTTTAATATTCTGTCTGGTTTAGGCAAATTTTCATAAAGCTGAAAAATGCTGTTAAATGGTAGTTAAACCGGCATGCTTTTAATGCCTGGCTAGGGTTATGGTTACAAGAACCAAAGAATTTTGCCCTCTGTTGCACTTTTAGCTGCACTTTAAATGACAAAATGAAGAGAGTTTACCCATTAGAACAGGTATTCTTCACACTTTTCATCTGGCTCAGTTTTGGATAAAATCACTGCATAGGGCAATATACAAAAAGGTGACCAAAACTGTCCGAAAACTAAAAGTGCAGATAGGAGCAAATTATCACTCATCCTAAAGATAACTGGGGACCCGGAATGCAGCACTGACAGTAAAAAACTTCTACCTGTTGTGGGAATGCTAACCCTAACCCTAGCTAGGGTTTCAAATGTGCATTCCGGCAGGGTGTCTCAGAAGCCCACCAAACATCAAAGTTGAATTTTTTCCTCAAACTCCAAAAAATCAGTCTCAAACTATCAAAACAGTTTCTAAAACTTCTAGGAAATGTATCTTCTTTAATATTCTGTCTGGTTTAGGCAAATTTTCATAAAGCTGAAAAATGCTTTTAAATGGTAGATAAATCGGCATGCTTTTAATGCCTGGCTAGGGTTAGGAATACAAGAACCATAGAATTTTGCCCTCTGTTGCACTTTTAGCTGCACTTTAAATGACAAAATGAAGAGAGTTTACCCATTAGAACATTTATTCTTCACACTTTTCATCTGGCTCAGTTTTGGATAAAATCACTGGATAGGGCAATATACAAAAAGGTGACCAAAACTGTCCGAAAACTAAAAGTGCAGATAGGAGCAAATTATCACACATCCTAAAGATAACTGGGGGCCCGGAATGCAGCACTAGCAGTAAAAAACTTCTACCTGTTGTGGGAATGCTAACCCTAACCCTAGCTAGGGTTTCAATAGTACATTCCGGCAGGGTGTCTCAGAAGCCCTCCAAACATCAAAGTTGAATTTTTTCCTCAAACTCCAAAAAATCAGTCTCAAACTATCAAAACGATTTCTAAAATCTCTAGGAAATGTATCTTCTGTAAAATTCTGTCTGGTTTAGACAAATTTTCATAAAGCTGAAAAATGCTGTTAAATGGTAGTTAAATCGGCATGCTTTTAATGCCTGGCTAGGGTTAGGGTTACAAGAACCATAAAATTTTGCCCTCTGTTGCACTTTAAGCTGCACTTTAAATGACAAAATGAAGAGAGTTTACCCATTAGAACAGGTATTCTTCACACTTTTCATCTGGCTCAGTTTTGGATAAAATCACTGGATCGGGAAATATACAAAAAGGTGACCAAAGCTGTCCGAAAACTAAAAGTGCAGATAGGAGCAAATTATCACTCATCTTAAAGGTAACTGGGAACCCGGAATGCAGCACTGACAGTAAAAAACTTCTACCTGTTGTGGGAATGCTAACCCTAACCCTAGCTAGGGTTTGAAATGTGCATTCCAGCAGGGTATCTCAGAAGCCCTCCGAACATCAAAGTTGAATTTTCTCCTCAAACTCCAAAAAATCAGTCTCAAACTATCAAAACGGTTTCTAAAACCTCTAGGAAAAGTATCTTCTTTAATATTCTGTCTGGTTTAGGCAAATTTTCATAAAGCTGAAAAATGCTGTTAAATGGTAGTTAAACCGGCATGCTTTTAATGCCTGGCTAGGGTTATGGTTACAAGAACCAAAGAATTTTGCCCTCTGTTGCACTTTTAGCTGCACTTTAAATGACAAAATGAAGAGAGTTTACCCATTAGAACAGGTATTCTTCACACTTTTCATCTGGCTCAGTTTTGGATAAAATCACTGCATAGGGCAATATACAAAAAGGTGACCAAAACTGTCCGAAAACTAAAAGTGCAGATAGGAGCAAATTATCACTCATCCTAAAGATAACTGGGGACCCGGAATGCAGCACTGACAGTAAAAAACTTCTACCTGTTGTGGGAATGCTAACCCTAACCCTAGCTAGGGTTTCAAATGTGCATTCCGGCAGGGTGTCTCAGAAGCCCACCAAACATCAAAGTTGAATTTTTTCCTCAAACTCCAAAAAATCAGTCTCAAACTATCAAAACGGTTTCTAAAACTTCTAGGAAATGTATCTTCTTTAATATTCTGTCTGGTTTAGGCAAATTTTCATAAAGCTGAAAAATGCTGTTAAATGGTAGTTAAACCGGCATGCTTTTAATGCCTGGCTAGGGTTATGGTTACAAGAACCAAAGAATTTTGCCCTCTGTTGCACTTTTAGCTGCACTTTAAATGACAAAATGAAGAGAGTTTACCCATTAGAACAGGTATTCTTCACACTTTTCATCTGGCTCAGTTTTGGATAAAATCACTGCATAGGGCAATATACAAAAAGGTGACCAAAACTGTCCGAAAACTAAAAGTGCAGATAGGAGCAAATTATCACTCATCCTAAAGATAACTGGGGACCCGGAATGCAGCACTGACAGTAAAAAACTTCTACCTGTTGTGGGAATGCTAACCCTAACCCTAGCTAGGGTTTCAAATGTGCATTCCGGCAGGGTGTCTCAGAAGCCCACCAAACATCAAAGTTGAATTTTTTCCTCAAACTCCAAAAAATCAGTCTCAAACTATCAAAACGGTTTCTAAAACTTCTAGGAAATGTATCTTCTTTAATATTCTGTCTGGTTTAGGCAAATTTTCATAAAGCTGAAAAATGCTTTTAAATGGTAGATAAATCGGCATGCTTTTAATGCCTGGCTAGGGTTAGGAATACAAGAACCATAGAATTTTGCCCTCTGTTGCACTTTTAGCTGCACTTTAAATGACAAAATGAAGAGAGTTTACCCATTAGAACATTTATTCTTCACACTTTTCATCTGGCTCAGTTTTGGATAAAATCACTGGATAGGGCAATATACAAAAAGGTGACCAAAACTGTCCGAAAACTAAAAGTGCAGATAGGAGCAAATTATCACACATCCTAAAGATAACTGGGGGCCCGGAATGCAGCACTAGCAGTAAAAAACTTCTACCTGTTGTGGGAATGCTAACCCTAACCCTAGCTAGGGTTTCAAATGTGCATTCCGGCAGGGTGTCTCAGAAGCCCTCCAAACATCAAAGTTGAATTTTTTCCTCAAACTCCAAAAAATCAGTCTCAAACTATCAAAACGGTTTCTAAAATCTCTAGGAAATGTATCTTCTGTAAAATTCTGTCTGGTTTAGACAAATTTTCATAAAGCTGAAAAATGCTGTTAAATGGTAGTTAAATCGGCATGCTTTTAATGCCTGGCTAGGGTTAGGGTTACAAGAACCATAGAATTTTGCCCACTGTTGCACTTTTAGCTGCACTTTAAATGACAAAATGAAGAGAGTTTACCCATTAGAACAGGTATTTTTCACACTTTTCGTCTGGCTCAGTTTTGGATAAAATGACTGGATAGGGCAATATACAAAAAGGTGACCAAAACTGTCCGAAAACTAAAAGTGGAGATAGGAGCAAATTATCACACATCCTAAAGATAACCGGGGTTCCGGAATGCAGCACTGACAGTAAAAAACTTCTACCTGTTGTGGGAATGCTAACCCTAACCCTAGCTAGGGTTACAAATGTGCATTCCAGCAGGGTGTCTCTGAAGCCCTCCAAACATCAAAGTTGAATTTTCTCCTCAAACTCCAAAAAATCAGTCTCAAACTATCAAAACGGTTTCTAAAACCTCTAGGAAAAGTATCTTCTTTAATATTCTGTCTGGTTTAGGCAAATTTTCATAAAGCTGAAAAATGCTGTTAAATGGTAGATGAATCGGCATGCTTTTAATGCCTGGCTAGGGTTAGGGTTACAAGAACCATAGAATTTTGCCCTCTGTTGCACTTTTAGCTGCACTTTAAATGACAAAATGAAGAGAGTTTACCCATTAGAACAGGTATTCTTCACACTTTTCATCTGGCTCAGTTTTGGATAAAATCACTGCATAGGGCAATATACAAAAAGGTGACCAAAACTGTCCGAAAACTAAAAGTGCAGATAGGAGCAAATTATCACACATCCTAAAGATAACTGGGGGCCCGGAATGCAGCACTGACAGTAAAAAACTTCTACCTGTTGTGGAAATGCTAACCCTAACCCTAGCTAGGGTTACAAATGTGCATTCCGGCAGGGTGTCTCAGAAGCCCTCCAAACATCAAAGTTGAATTTTTTCCTCAAACTCCAAAAAATCAGTCTCAAACTATCAAAACGGTTTCTAAAACTTCTAGGAGATGTATCTTCTTTAATATTCTGTCTGGTTTAGGCAAATTTTCATAAAGCTGAAAAATGCTGTTAAATTGTAGTTAAATCGGCATGCTTTTAATGCCTGGCTAGGGTTATGGTTACAAGAACCAAAGAATTTTGCCCTCTGTTGCACTTTTAGCTGCACTTTAAATGACAAAATGAAGAGAGTTTACCCATTAGAACAGGTATTCTTCACACTTTTCATCTGGCTCAGTTTTGGATAAAATCACTGCATAGGGCAATATACAAAAAGGTGACCAAAACTGTCCGAAAACTAAAAGTGCAGATAGGAGCAAATTATCACTCATCCTAAAGATAACTGGGGACCCGGAATGCAGCACTGACAGTAAAAAACTTCTACCTGTTGTGGGAATGCTAACCCTAACCCTAGCTAGGGTTTCAAATGTGCATTCCGGCAGGGTGTCTCAGAAGCCCTCCAAACATCAAAGTTGAATTTTTTCCTCAAACTCCAAAAAATCAGTCTCAAACTATCAAAACGGTTTCTAAAACTTCTAGGAAATGTATCTTCTTTAATATTCTGTCTGGTTTAGGCAAATTTTCATAAAGCTGAAAAATGCTGTTAAATGGTAGTTAAATCGGCATGCTTTTAATGCCTGGCTAGGGTTAGGGTTACAAGAACCATAAAATTTTGCCCTCTGTTGCACTTTTAGCTGCACTTTAAATGACAAAATGAAGAGAGTTTACCCATTAGAACAGGTATTCTTCACACTTTTCATCTGGCTCAGTTTTGGATAAAATCACTGGATCGGGAAATATACAAAAAGGAGACCAAAGCTGTCCGAAAACTAAAAGTGCAGATAGGAGCAAATTATCACTCATCCTAAAGGTAACTAGGGACCCGGAATGCAGCACTGACAGTAAAAAACTTCTACCTGTTGTGGGAATGGTAACCCTAACCCTAGCTAGGGTTTGAAATGTGCATTCCAGCAGGGTATCTCAGAAGCCCTCCAAACATCAAAGTTGAATTTTCTCCTCAAACTCCAAAAAATCAGTCTCAAATTATCAAAACGGTTTCTAAAACCTCTAGGAAAAGTATCTTCTTTAATATTCTGTCTGGTTTAGGCAAATTTTCATAAAGCTGAAAAATGCTGTTAAATGGTAGTTAAATCGGCATGCTTTTAATGCCTGGCTAGGGTTATGGTTACAAGAACCAAAGAATTTTGCCCTCTGTTGCACTTTTACCTGCACTTTAAATGACAAAATGAAGAGAGTTTACCCATTAGAACAGGTATTCTTCACACTTTTCATCTGGCTCAGTTTTGGACAAAATCACTGCATAGGGCAATATACAAAAAGGTGACCAAAACTGTCCGAAAACTAAAAGTGCAGATAGGAGCAAATTATCACTCATCTTAAAGGTAACTGGGAACCCGGAATGCAGCACTGACAGTAAAAAACTTCTACCTGTTGTGGGAATGCTAACCCTAACCCTAGCTAGGGTTTGAAATGTGCATTCCAGCAGGGTATCTCAGAAGCCCTCCAAACATCAAAGTTGAATTTTCTCCTCAAACTCCAAAAAATCAGTCTCAAACTATCAAAACGGTTTCTAAAACCTCTAGGAAAAGTATCTTCTTTAATATTCTGTCTGGTTTAGGCAAATTTTCATAAAGCTGAAAAATGCTGTTAAATGGTAGTTAAACCGGCATGCTTTTAATGCCTGGCTAGGGTTATGGTTACAAGAACCAAAGAATTTTGCCCTCTGTTGCACTTTTAGCTGCACTTTAAATGACAAAATGAAGAGAGTTTACCCATTAGAACAGGTATTCTTCACACTTTTCATCTGGCTCAGTTTTGGATAAAATCACTGCATAGGGCAATATACAAAAAGGTGACCAAAACTGTCCGAAAACTAAAAGTGCAGATAGGAGCAAATTATCACTCATCCTAAAGATAACTGGGGACCCGGAATGCAGCACTGACAGTAAAAAACTTCTACCTGTTGTGGGAATGCTAACCCTAACCCTAGCTAGGGTTTCAAATGTGCATTCCGGCAGGGTGTCTCAGAAGCCCACCAAACATCAAAGTTGAATTTTTTCCTCAAACTCCAAAAAATCAGTCTCAAACTATCAAAACGGTTTCTAAAACTTCTAGGAAATGTATCTTCTTTAATATTCTGTCTGGTTTAGGCAAATTTTCATAAAGCTGAAAAATGCTTTTAAATGGTAGATAAATCGGCATGCTTTTAATGCCTGGCTAGGGTTAGGAATACAAGAACCATAGAATTTTGCCCTCTGTTGCACTTTTAGCTGCACTTTAAATGACAAAATGAAGAGAGTTTACCCATTAGAACATTTATTCTTCACACTTTTCATCTGGCTCAGTTTTGGATAAAATCACTGGATAGGGCAATATACAAAAAGGTGACCAAAACTGTCCGAAAACTAAAAGTGCAGATAGGAGCAAATTATCACACATCCTAAAGATAACTGGGGGCCCGGAATGCAGCACTAGCAGTAAAAAACTTCTACCTGTTGTGGGAATGCTAACCCTAACCCTAGCTAGGGTTTCAATAGTACATTCCGGCAGGGTGTCTCAGAAGCCCTCCAAACATCAAAGTTGAATTTTTTCCTCAAACTCCAAAAAATCAGTCTCAAACTATCAAAACGATTTCTAAAATCTCTAGGAAATGTATCTTCTGTAAAATTCTGTCTGGTTTAGACAAATTTTCATAAAGCTGAAAAATGCTGTTAAATGGTAGTTAAATCGGCATGCTTTTAATGCCTGGCTAGGGTTAGGGTTACAAGAACCATAAAATTTTGCCCTCTGTTGCACTTTAAGCTGCACTTTAAATGACAAAATGAAGAGAGTTTACCCATTAGAACAGGTATTCTTCACACTTTTCATCTGGCTCAGTTTTGGATAAAATCACTGGATCGGGAAATATACAAAAAGGTGACCAAAGCTGTCCGAAAACTAAAAGTGCAGATAGGAGCAAATTATCACTCATCTTAAAGGTAACTGGGAACCCGGAATGCAGCACTGACAGTAAAAAACTTCTACCTGTTGTGGGAATGCTAACCCTAACCCTAGCTAGGGTTTGAAATGTGCATTCCAGCAGGGTATCTCAGAAGCCCTCCAAACATCAAAGTTGAATTTTCTCCTCAAACTCCAAAAAATCAGTCTCAAACTATCAAAACGGTTTCTAAAACCTCTAGGAAAAGTATCTTCTTTAATATTCTGTCTGGTTTAGGCAAATTTTCATAAAGCTGAAAAATGCTGTTAAATGGTAGTTAAACCGGCATGCTTTTAATGCCTGGCTAGGGTTATGGTTACAAGAACCAAAGAATTTTGCCCTCTGTTGCACTTTTAGCTGCACTTTAAATGACAAAATGAAGAGAGTTTACCCATTAGAACAGGTATTCTTCACACTTTTCATCTGGCTCAGTTTTGGATAAAATCACTGCATAGGGCAATATACAAAAAGGTGACCAAAACTGTCCGAAAACTAAAAGTGCAGATAGGAGCAAATTATCACTCATCCTAAAGATAACTGGGGACCCGGAATGCAGCACTGACAGTAAAAAACTTCTACCTGTTGTGGGAATGCTAACCCTAACCCTAGCTAGGGTTTCAAATGTGCATTCCGGCAGGGTGTCTCAGAAGCCCACCAAACATCAAAGTTGAATTTTTTCCTCAAACTCCAAAAAATCAGTCTCAAACTATCAAAACGGTTTCTAAAACTTCTAGGAAATGTATCTTCTTTAATATTCTGTCTGGTTTAGGCAAATTTTCATAAAGCTGAAAAATGCTTTTAAATGGTAGATAAATCGGCATGCTTTTAATGCCTGGCTAGGGTTAGGAATACAAGAACCATAGAATTTTGCCCTCTGTTGCACTTTTAGCTGCACTTTAAATGACAAAATGAAGAGAGTTTACCCATTAGAACATTTATTCTTCACACTTTTCATCTTGCTCAGTTTTGGATAAAATCACTGGATAGGGCAATATACAAAAAGGTGACCAAAACTGTCCGAAAACTAAAAGTGCAGATAGGAGCAAATTATCACACATCCTAAAGATAACTGGGGGCCCGGAATGCAGCACTAGCAGTAAAAAACTTCTACCTGTTGTGGGAATGCTAACCCTAACCCTAGCTAGGGTTTCAATAGTACATTCCGGCAGGGTGTCTCAGAAGCCCTCCAAACATCAAAGTTGAATTTTTTCCTCAAACTCCAAAAAATCAGTCTCAAACTATCAAAACGATTTCTAAAATCTCTAGGAAATGTATCTTCTGTAAAATTCTGTCTGGTTTAGACAAATTTTCATAAAGCTGAAAAATGCTGTTAAATGGTAGTTAAATCGGCATGCTTTTAATGCCTGGCTAGGGTTAGGGTTACAAGAACCATAGAATTTTGCCCACTGTTGCACTTTTAGCTGCACTTTAAATGACAAAATGAAGAGAGTTTACCCATTAGAACAGGTATTTTTCACACTTTTCATCTGGCTCAGTTTTGGATAAAATGACTGGATAGGGCAATATACAAAAAGGTGACCAAAACTGTCCGAAAACTAAAAGTGCAGATAGGAGCAAATTATCACACATCCTAAAGATAACCGGGGTTCCGGAATATAGCACTGACAGTAAAAAACTTCTACCTGTTGTGGGAATGCTAACCCTAACCCTAGCTAGGGTTTCAAATGTGCATTCCGGCAGGGTGTCTCAGAAGCCCACCAAACATCAAAGTTGAATTTTTTCCTCAAACTCCAAAAAATCAGTCTCAAACTATCAAAACGGTTTCTAAAACTTCTAGGAAATGTATCTTCTTTAATATTCTGTCTGGTTTAGGCAAATTTTCATAAAGCTGAAAAATGCTTTTAAATGGTAGATAAATCGGCATGCTTTTAATGCCTGGCTAGGGTTAGGAATACAAGAACCATAGAATTTTGCCCTCTGTTGCACTTTTAGCTGCACTTTAAATGACAAAATGAAGAGAGTTTACCCATTAGAACATTTATTCTTCACACTTTTCATCTGGCTCAGTTTTGGATAAAATCACTGGATAGGGCAATATACAAAAAGGTGACCAAAACTGTCCGAAAACTAAAAGTGCAGATAGGAGCAAATTATCACACATCCTAAAGATAACTGGGGGCCCGGAATGCAGCACTAGCAGTAAAAAACTTCTACCTGTTGTGGGAATGCTAACCCTAACCCTAGCTAGGGTTTCAAATGTGCATTCCGGCAGGGTGTCTCAGAAGCCCTCCAAACATCAAAGTTGAATTTTTTCCTCAAACTCCAAAAAATCAGTCTCAAACTATCAAAACGGTTTCTAAAATCTCTAGGAAATGTATCTTCTGTAAAATTCTGTCTGGTTTAGACAAATTTTCATGAAGCTGAAAAATGCTGTTAAATGGTAGTTAAATCGGCATGCTTTTAATGCCTGGCTAGGGTTAGGGTTACAAGAACCATAGAATTTTGCCCACTGTTGCACTTTTAGCTGCACTTTAAATGACAAAATGAAGAGAGTTTACCCATTAGAACAGGTATTTTTCACACTTTTCGTCTGGCTCAGTTTTGGATAAAATGACTGGATAGGGCAATATACAAAAAGGTGACCAAAACTGTCCGAAAACTAAAAGTGGAGATAGGAGCAAATTATCACACATCCTAAAGATAACCGGGGTTCCGGAATGCAGCACTGACAGTAAAAAACTTCTACCTGTTGTGGGAATGCTAACCCTAACCCTAGCTAGGGTTACAAATGTGCATTCCAGCAGGGTGTCTCTGAAGCCCTCCAAACATCAAAGTTGAATTTTCTCCTCAAACTCCAAAAAATCAGTCTCAAACTATCAAAACGGTTTCTAAAACCTCTAGGAAAAGTATCTTCTTTAATATTCTGTCTGGTTTAGGCAAATTTTCATAAAGCTGAAAAATGCTGTTAAATGGTAGATGAATCGGCATGCTTTTAATGCCTGGCTAGGGTTAGGGTTACAAGAACCATAGAATTTTGCCCTCTGTTGCACTTTTAGCTGCACTTTAAATGACAAAATGAAGAGAGTTTACCCATTAGAACAGGTATTCTTCACACTTTTCATCTGGCTCAGTTTTGGATAAAATCACTGCATAGGGCAATATACAAAAAGGTGACCAAAACTGTCCGAAAACTAAAAGTGCAGATAGGAGCAAATTAAAACACATCCTAAAGATAACTGGGGGCCCGGAATGCAGCACTGACAGTAAAAAACTTCTACCTGTTGTGGAAATGCTAACCCTAATCCTAGCTAGGGTTACAAATGTGCATTCCGGCAGGGTGTCTCAGAAGCCCTCCAAACATCAAAGTTGAATTTTTTCCTCAAACTCCAAAAAATCAGTCTCAAACTATCAAAACGGTTTCTAAAACTTCTAGGAGATGTATCTTCTTTAATATTCTGTCTGGTTTAGGCAAATTTTCATAAAGCTGAAAAATGCTGTTAAATTGTAGTTAAATCGGCATGCTTTTAATGCCTGGCTAGGGTTATGGTTACAAGAACCAAAGAATTTTGCCCTCTGTTGCACTTTTAGCTGCACTTTAAATGACAAAATGAAGAGAGTTTACCCATTAGAACAGGTATTCTTCACACTTTTCATCTGGCTCAGTATTGGATAAAATGACTGGATAGGGCAATATACAAAAAGGTGACCAAAACTGTCCGAAAACTAAAAGTGCAGATAGGAGCAAATTATCACACATCCTAAAGATAACTGGGGGCCCGGAATGCAGCACTAGCAGTAAAAAACTTCTACCTGTTGTGGGAATGCTAACCCTAACCCTAGCTAGGGTTTCAAATGTACATTCCGGCAGGGTGTCTCAGAAGCCCTCCAAACATCAAAGTTGAATTTTTTCCTCAAACCAAAAAAAATCAAACTCAAACTATCAAAACGGTTTTTAAAAACTCTAGGAAATGTATCTTCTTTAATATTCTGTCTGGTTTAGGCAAATTTTCATAAAGCTGAAAAATGCTGTTAAATGGTAGTTAAATCGGCATGCTTTTAATGCCTGGCTAGGGTTAGGGTTACAAGAACCATAAAATTTTGCCCTCTGTTGCACTTTTAGCTGCACTTTAAATGACAAAATGAAGAGAGTTTACCCATTAGAACAGGTATTCTTCACACTTTTCATCTGGCTCAGTTTTGGATAAAATCACTGGATCGGGAAATATACAAAAAGGAGACCAAAGCTGTCCGAAAACTAAAAGTGCAGATAGGAGCAAATTATCACTCATCCTAAAGGTAACTAGGGACCCGGAATGCAGCACTGACAGTAAAAAACTTCTACCTGTTGTGGGAATGGTAACCCTAACCCTAGCTAGGGTTTGAAATGTGCATTCCAGCAGGGTATCTCAGAAGCCCTCCAAACATCAAAGTTGAATTTTCTCCTCAAACTCCAAAAAATCAGTCTCAAATTATCAAAACGGTTTCTAAAACCTCTAGGAAAAGTATCTTCTTTAATATTCTGTCTGGTTTAGGCAAATTTTCATAAAGCTGAAAAATGCTGTTAAATGGTAGTTAAATCGGCATGCTTTTAATGCCTGGCTAGGGTTATGGTTACAAGAACCAAAGAATTTTGCCCTCTGTTGCACTTTTACCTGCACTTTAAATGACAAAATGAAGAGAGTTTACCCATTAGAACAGGTATTCTTCACACTTTTCATCTGGCTCAGTTTTGGACAAAATCACTGCATAGGGCAATATACAAAAAGGTGACCAAAACTGTCCGAAAACTAAAAGTGCAGATAGGAGCAAATTATCACTCATCTTAAAGGTAACTGGGAACCCGGAATGCAGCACTGACAGTAAAAAACTTCTACCTGTTGTGGGAATGCTAACCCTAACCCTAGCTAGGGTTTGAAATGTGCATTCCAGCAGGGTATCTCAGAAGCCCTCCAAACATCAAAGTTGAATTTTCTCCTCAAACTCCAAAAAATCAGTCTCAAACTATCAAAACGGTTTCTAAAACCTCTAGGAAAAGTATCTTCTTTAATATTCTGTCTGGTTTAGGCAAATTTTCATAAAGCTGAAAAATGCTGTTAAATGGTAGTTAAACCGGCATGCTTTTAATGCCTGGCTAGGGTTATGGTTACAAGAACCAAAGAATTTTGCCCTCTGTTGCACTTTTAGCTGCACTTTAAATGACAAAATGAAGAGAGTTTACCCATTAGAACAGGTATTCTTCACACTTTTCATCTGGCTCAGTTTTGGATAAAATCACTGCATAGGGCAATATACAAAAAGGTGACCAAAACTGTCCGAAAACTAAAAGTGCAGATAGGAGCAAATTATCACTCATCCTAAAGATAACTGGGGACCCGGAATGCAGCACTGACAGTAAAAAACTTCTACCTGTTGTGGGAATGCTAACACTAACCCTAGCTAGGGTTTGAAATGTGCATTCCAGCAGGGTATCTCAGAAGCCCTCCAAACATCAAAGTTGAATTTTCTCCTCAAACTCCAAAAAATCAGTCTCAAACTATCAAAACGGTTTCTAAAACCTCTAGGAAAAGTATCTTCTTTAATATTCTGTCTGGTTTAGGCAAATTTTCATAAAGCTGAAAAATGCTGTTAAATGGTAGTTAAATCGGCATGCTTTTAATGCCTGGCTAGGGTTATGGTTACAAGAACCAAAGAATTTTGCCCTCTGTTGCACTTTTAGCTGCAATTTAAATGACAAAATGAAGAGAGTTTACCCTTTAGAACAGGTATTCTTCACACTTTTCATCTGGCTCAGTTTTGGATAAAATCACTGCATAGGGCAATATACAAAAAGGTGACCAAAACTGTCCGAAAACTAAAAGTGCAGATAGGAGCAAATTATCACTCATCCTAAAGATAACTGGGGACCCGGAATGCAGCACTGACAGTAAAAAACTTCTACCTGTTGTGGGAATGCTAACCCTAACCCTAGCTAGGGTTTCAAATGTGCATTCCGGCAGGGTGTCTCAGAAGCCCACCAAACATCAAAGTTGAATTTTTTCCTCAAACTCCAAAAAATCAGTCTCAAACTATCAAAACGGTTTCTAAAACTTCTAGGAAATGTATCTTCTTTAATATTCTGTCTGGTTTAGGCAAATTTTCATAAAGCTGAAAAATGCTTTTAAATGGTAGATAAATCGGCATGCTTTTAATGCCTGGCTAGGGTTAGGGTTACAAGAACCATAGAATTTTGCCCTCTGTTGCACTTTTAGCTGCACTTTAAATGACAAAATGAAGAGAGTTTACCCATTAGAACATTTATTCTTCACACTTTTCATCTGGCTCAGTTTTGGATAAAATGACTGGATAGGGCAATATACAAAAAGGTGACCAAAACTGTCCGAAAACTAAAAGTGCAGATAGGAGCAAATTATCACACATCCTAAAGATAACTGGGGGCCCGGAATGCAGCACTCGCAGTAAAAAACTTCTACCTGTTGTGGGAATGCTAACCCTAACCCTAGCTAGGGTTTCAATAGTACATTCCGGCAGGGTGTCTCAGAAGCCCTCCAAACATCAAAGTTGAATTTTTTCCTCAAACTCCAAAAAATCAGTCTCAAACTATCAAAAAGATTTCTAAAATCTCTAGGAAATGTATCTTCTGTAAAATTCTGTCTGGTTTAGACAAATTTTCATAAAGCTGAGAAATGCTGTTAAATGGTAGTTAAATCGGCATGCTTTTAATGCCTGGCTAGGGTTAGGGTTACAAGAACCATAGAATTTTGCCCTCTGTTGCACTTTTAGCTGCACTTTAAATGACAAAATGAAGAGAGTTTACCCATTAGAACATTTATTCTTCACACTTTTCATCTGGCTCAGTTTTGGATAAAATGACTGGATAGGGCAATATACAAAAAGGTGACCAAAACTGTCCGAAAACTAAAAGTGCAGATAGGAGCAAATTATCACACATCCTAAAGATAACTGGGGACCCGGAATGCAGCACTGACAGTAAAAAACTTCTACCTGTTGTGGAAATGCTAACCCTAACCCTAGCTAGGGTTACAAATGTGCATTCCGTCAGGGTGTCTCAGAAGCCCTCCAAACATCAAAGTTGAATTTTTTTCTCAAACTCCAAAAAATCAGTCTCAAACTATCAAAACGGTTTCTAAAACTTCTAGGAAATGTATCTTCTTTAATATTCTGTCTGGTTTAGGCAAATTTTCATAAAGCTGAAAAATGCTTTTAAATGGTAGTTAAATCGGCATGCTTTTAATGCCTGGCTAGGGTTAGGGTTACAAGAACCATAGAATTTTGCCCTCTGTTGCACTTTTAGCTGCACTTTAAATGCCAAATGAAGAGAGTTTACCCATTAGAACAGGTATTCTTCACACTTTTCATCTGGCTCAGTTTTGGATTAAATCACTGGATCGGGAAATATACAAAAAGGTGACCAAAACTGTCCGAAAACTAAAAGTGCAGATAGGAGCAAATTATCACACATCCTAAAGATAACTGGGGACCCGGAATGCAGCACTGACAGTAAAAAACTTCTACCTGTTGTGGGAATGCTAACCCTAACCCTAGCTAGGGTTTCAAATGTACATTCCAGCAGGGTATCTCAGAAGCCCTCCAAACATCAAAGTTGAATTTTTTCCTCAAACTCCAAAAAATCAGTCTCAAACTATCAAAACGGTTTCTAAAACTTCTAGGAAATGTATCTTCTTTAATATTCTGTCTGGTTTAGGCAAATTTTCATAAAGCTGAAAAATGCTTTTAAATGGTAGTTAAATCGGCATGCTTTTAATGCCTGGCTAGGGTTAGGGTTACAAGAACCATAGAATTTTGCCCTCTGTTGCACTTTTAGCTGCACTTTAAATGACAAAATGAAGAGAGTTTACCCATTAGAACATTTATTCTTCACACTTTTCATCTGGCTCAGTTTTGGATAAAATCACTGGATAGGGCAATATACAAAAAGGTGACCAAAACTGTCCGAAAACTAAAAGTGCAGTTAGGAGCAAATTATCACACATCCTAAAGATAACTGGGGGCCCGGAATGCAGCACTAGCAGTAAAAAACTTCTACCTGTTGTGGGAATGCTAACCCTAACCCTAGCTAGGGTTTCAATAGTACATTCCGGCAGGGTGTCTCAGAAGCCCTCCAAACATCAAAGTTGAATTTTTTCCTCAAACCAAAAAAAATCAAACTCAAACTATCAAAACGGTTTTTAAAAACTCTAGGAAATGTATCTTCTTTAATATTCTGTCTGGTTTAGGCAAATTTTCATAAAGCTGAAAAATGCTGTTAAATGGTAGTTAAATCGGTATGCTTTTAATGCCTGGCTAGGGTTAGGGTTACAAGAACCATAGAATTTTGCCCTCTGTTGCACTTTTAGCTGCACTTTAAATGACAAAATGAAGAGAGTTTACCCATTAGAACAGGTATTCTTCACACTTTTCATCTGGCTCAGTTTTGGATAAAATCACTGGATCGGGAAATATACAAAAAGGTGACCAAAGCTGTCCGAAAACTAAAAGTGCAGATAGGAGCAAATTATCACTCATCCTAAAGGTAACTGGGGACCCGGAATGCAGCACTGACAGTAAAAAACTTCTACCTGTTGTGGGAATGCTAACACTAACCCTAGCTAGGGTTTGAAATGTGCATTCCAGCAGGGTATCTCAGAAGCCCTCCAAACATCAAAGTTGAATTTTCTCCTCAAACTCCAAAAAATCAGTCTCAAACTATCAAAACGGTTTCTAAAACCTCTAGGAAAAGTATCTTCTTTAATATTCTGTCTGGTTTAGGCAAATTTTCATAAAGCTGAAAAATGCTGTTAAATGGTAGTTAAATCGGCATGCTTTTAATGCCTGGCTAGGGTTATGGTTACAAGAACCAAAGAATTTTGCCCTCTGTTGCACTTTTAGCTGCAATTTAAATGACAAAATGAAGAGAGTTTACCCATTAGAACAGGTATTCTTCACACTTTTCATCTGGCTCAGTTTTGGATAAAATCACTGCATAGGGCAATATACAAAAAGGTGACCAAAACTGTCCGAAAACTAAAAGTGCAGATAGGAGCAAATTATCACACATCCTAAAGATAACCGGAGTTCCGGAATGCAGCACTGACAGTAAAAAACATCTACCTGTTGTGGGAATGCTAACCCTAACCCTAGCTAGGGTTACAAATGTGCATTCCAGCAGGGTGTCTCTGAAGCCCTCCAAACATCAAAGTTGAATTTTCTCCTCAAACTCCAAAAAATCTGTCTCAAACTATCGAAACGGTTTCTAAAACCTCTAGGAAAAGTATGTTCTTTAATATTCTGTCTGGTTTAGGCAAATTTTCATAAAGCTGAAAAATGCTGTTAAATGGTAGTTAAATCGGCATGCTTTTAATGCCTGGCTAGGGTTAGGGTTACAAGAACCATAGAATTTTGCCCGCTGTTGCACTTTTAGCTGCACTTCAAATGACAAAATGAAGAGAGTTTACCCATTAGAACAGGTATTCTTCACACTTTTCATCTGGCTCAGTTTTGGATAAAATCACTGCATAGGGCAATATACAAAAAGGTGACCAAAACTGTCCGAAAACTAAAAGTGCAGATAGGAGCAAATTATCACTCATCCTAAAGATAACTGGGGGCCCAGAATGCAGCACTGACAGTTAAAAACATCTACCTGTTGTGGGAATGCTAACCCTAACCCTAGCTAGGGTTACAAATGTGCATTCCGGCAGGGTGTCTCAGAAGCCCTCCAAACATCAAAGTTGAATTTTTTCCTCAAACTCCAAAAAATCAGTCTCAAACTATCAAAACGGTTTCTAAAACTTCAAGGAAATGTATCTTCTTTAACATTCTGTCTGTTTTAGGCAAATTTTCATAAAGCTGAAAAATGCTGTTAAATGGTAGTTAAATCGGCATGCTTTTAATGCCTGGCTAGGGTTAGGGTTACAAGTACCAAAGAATTTTGCCCGCTGTTGCACTTTTAGCTGCACTTTAAATGACAAAATGAAGAGAGTTTACCCATTTGAACAGGTATTCTTCACACTTTTCATCTGGCTCAGTTTTAGATAAAATCACTGGATAGGGCAATATACAAAAAGGTGACCAAAACTGTCCGAAAACTAAAAGTGCAGATAGGAGCAAATTATCACACATCCTAAAGATAACTGGGGGCCCGGAATGCAGCACTGACAGTAAAAAACTTCTACCTGTTGTGGAAATGCTAACCCTAACCCTAGCTAGGGTTACAAATGTGCATTCCAGCAGGGTGTCTCTGAAGCCCTCCAAACATCAAAGTTGAATTTTCTCCTCAAACTCCAAAAAATCAGTCTCAAACTATCAAAACGGTTTCTAAAACTTCAAGGAAATGTATCTTCTTTAACATTCTGTCTGGTTTAGGCAAATTTTCATAAAGCTGAAAAATGCTGTTAAATGGTAGTTAAATCGGCATGCTTTTAATGCCTGGCTAGGGTTAGGGTTACAAGAACCATAGAATTTTGCCCGCTGTTGCACTTTTAGCTGCACTTTAAATGACAAAATGAAGAGAGTTTACCCATTAGAACAGGTATTCTTCACACTTTTCATTTGGCTCAGTTTTGGATAAAATCACTGGATAGGGCAATATACAAAAAGGTGACCAAAACTGTCCGAAAACTAAAAGTGCAGATAGGAGCAAATTATCACTCATCCTAAAGGTAATTGGGGACCCTTAGAATGCAGCACTGACAGTAAAAAACTTCTACCTGTTGTGGGAATGCTAACCCTAACCCTAGCTAGGGTTTCAATAGTACATTCCGTCAGGGTGTCTCAGAAGCCCTCCAAACATCAAAGTTGAATTTTCTCCTCAAACTCCAAAAAATCAGTCTAAAACTATCAAAACGGTTTCTAAAATCTCTAGGAAAAGTATCTTCTTTAATATTCTGTCTGGTTTAGGCAAATTTTCATAAAGCTGAAAAATGCTGTTAAATGGTAGTTAAATCGGCATGCTTTTAATGCCTGGCTAGGGTTAGGGTTACAAGAACCATAGAATTTTGCCCTCTGTTGCACTTTTAGCTGCACTTTAAATGACAAAATGAAGAGAGTTTACCCATTAGAACAGGTATTCTTCACACTTTTCATCTGGGTCAGTTTTGGATAAAATCACTGGATAGGGCAATATAAAAAAAGGTGACCAAAACTGTCCGAAAACTAAAAGTGCAGATAGGAGCAAATTATCACACATCCTAAAGATAACTGGGGGCCCGGAATGCAGCACTGACAGTAAAAAACTTCTACCTGTTGTGGGACTGCTAACCCTAACCCTAGCTAGGGTTTCAATAGTACATTCCGTCAGGGTGTCTCAGAAGCCCTCCAAACATCAAAGTTGAATTTTTTCCTCAAACTCCAAAAAATCAGTCTCAAACTATCAAAACGTTTTCTAAAACTTCTAGGAAATGTATCTTCTTTAATATTCTGTCTGGTTTAGGCAAATTTTCATAAAGCTGAAAAATGCTTTTAAATGGTAGTTAAATCGGCATGCTTTTAATGCCTGGCTAGGGTTAGGGTTACAAGAACCAAAGAATATTGCCCACTGTTGCACTTTTAGCTGCACTTTATATGACAAAATGAAGAGAGTTTACCCATTAGAACAGGTATTCTTCACACTTTTCATCTGGCTCAGTTTTGGATAAAATCACTGCATAGGGCAATATACAAAAAGGTGACCAAAACTGTCCGAAAACTAAAAGTGCAGATAGGAGCAAATTATCACTCATCCTAAAGATAACTGGGGGCCCGGAATGCAGCACTGACAGTAAAAAACATCTACCTGTTGTGGGAATGCTAACCCTAACCCTAGCTAGGTTTACAAATGTGCATTCCGGCAGGGTGTCTCAGAAGCCCTCCAAACATCAAAGTTGAATTTTTTCCTCAAACTCCAAAAAATCAGTCTCAAACTATCAAAACGGTTTCTAAAACTTCAAGGAAATGTATCTTCTTTAACATTCTGTCTGGTTTAGGCAAATTTTCATAAAGCTGAAAAATGCTGTTAAATGGTAGTTAAATCGGCATGCTTTTAATGCCTGGCTAGGGTTAGGGTTACAAGAACCATAGAATTTTGCCCTCTGTTGCACTTTTAGCTGCACTTTATATGACAAAATGAAGAGAGTTTACCCATTAGAACAGGTATTCTTCACACTTTTCATCTGGCTCAGTTTTGGATAAAATCACTGCATAGGGCAATATACAAAAAGGTGACCAAAACTGTCCGAAAACTAAAAGTGCAGATAGGAGCAAATTATCACACATCCTAAAGATAACTGGGGACCCGGAATGCAGCACTGACAGTAAAAAACTTCTACCTGTTGTGGGAATGCTAACCCTAAACCTAGCGAGGGTTTCAAATGTACATTCCGGCAGGGTGTCTCAGAAGCCCTCCATACATCAAAGTTGAATTTTCTCCTCAAACTCCAAATAATCAGTCTCAAACTATCAAAACGGTTTCTAAAACTTCAAGGAAATGTATCTTCTTTAACATTCTGTCTGGTTTAGGCAAATTTTCATAAAGCTGAAAAATGCTGTTAAATGGTAGTTAAATCGGCATGCTTTTAATGCCTGGCTAGGGTTACGGTTACAAGAACCATAGAATTTTGCCCTCTGTTGCACTTTTAGCTGCACTTTAAATGACAAAATGAAGAGAGTTTACCCATTAGAAAAGGTATTCTTCACACTTTTCATCTGGCTCAGTTTTGGATAAAATCACTGGATCGGGAAATATACAAAAAGGTGATCAAAACTGTCCGAAAACTAAAAGTGCAGATAGGAGCAAATTATCACACATCCTAAAGATAACCGGGGTTCCGGAATGCAGCACTGACAGTAAAAAACTTCTACCTGTTGTGGGAATGCTAACCCTAACCCTAGCTAGGGTTACAAATGTGCATTCCAGCAGGGTGTCTCAGAAGCCCTCCATACATCAAAGTTGAATTTTCTCCTCAAACTCCAAATAATCAGTCTCAAACTATCAAAACGGTTTCTAAAACTTCAAGGAAATGTATCTTCTTTAACATTCTGTCTGGTTTAGGCAAATTTTCATAAAGCTGAAAAATGCTGTTAAATGGTAGTTAAATCGGCATGCTTTTAATGCCTGGCTAGGGTTAGGGTTACAAGAACCATAGAATGTTGCCCGCTGTTGCACTTTTAGCTGCACTTTAAATGACAAAATGAAGAGAGTTTACCCATTAGAACAGGTATTTTTCACACTTTTCATCTTGCTCAGTTTTGGATAAAATCACTGCATAGGGCAATATACAAAAAGGTGACCAAAACTGTCCGAAAACTAAAAGTGCAGATAGGAGCAAATTATCACTCATCCTAAAGATAACTGGGGGCCCGGAATGCAGCACTGACAGTAAAAAACATCTACCTGTTGTGGGAATGCTAACCCTAACCCTAGCTAGGGTTACAAATGTGCATTCCGGCAGGGTGTCTCAGAAGCCCTCCAAACATCAAAGTTGAATTTTTTCCTCAAACTCCAAAAAATCAGTCTCAAACTATCAAAACGGTTTCTAAAACTACAAGGAAATGTATCTTCTTTAACATTCTGTCTGGTTTAGGCAAATTTTCATAAAGCTGAAAAATGCTGTTAAATGGTAGTTAAATCGGTATGCTTTTAATGCCTGGCTAGGGTTAGGGTTACAAGAACCAAAGAATTTTGCCCGCTGTTGCAGTTTTAGCTGCACTTTAAATGACAAAATGAAGAGAGTTTACCCATTAGAAAAGGTATTCTTCACACTTTTCATCTGGCTCAGTTTTGGATAAAATCACTGGATCGGGAAATATACAAAAAGGTGATCAAAACTGTCCGAAAACTAAAAGTGCAGATAGGAGCAAATTATCACACATCCTAAAGATAACCGGGGTTCCGGAATGCAGCACTGACAGTAAAAAACTTCTACCTGTTGTGGGAATGCTAACCCTAACCCTAGCTAGGGTTACAAATGTGCATTCCAGCAGGGTGTCTCAGAAGCCCTCCATACATCAAAGTTGAATTTTCTCCTCAAACTCCAAATAATCAGTCTCAAACTATCAAAACGGTTTCTAAAACTTCAAGGAAATGTATCTTCTTTAACATTCTGTCTGGTTTAGGCAAATTTTCATAAAGCTGAAAAATGCTGTTAAATGGTAGTTAAATCGGCATGCTTTTAATGCCTGGCTAGGGTTAGGGTTACAAGAACCATAGAATGTTGCCCGCTGTTGCACTTTTAGCTGCACTTTAAATGACAAAATGAAGAGAGTTTACCCATTAGAACAGGTATTTTTCACACTTTTCATCTTGCTCAGTTTTGGATAAAATCACTGCATAGGGCAATATACAAAAAGGTGACCAAAACTGTCCGAAAACTAAAAGTGCAGATAGGAGCAAATTATCACTCATCCTAAAGATAACTGGGGGCCCGGAATGCAGCACTGACAGTAAAAAACATCTACCTGTTGTGGGAATGCTAACCCTAACCCTAGCTAGGGTTACAAATGTGCATTCCGGCAGGGTGTCTCAGAAGCCCTCCAAACATCAAAGTTGAATTTTTTCCTCAAACTCCAAAAAATCAGTCTCAAACTATCAAAACGGTTTCTAAAACTACAAGGAAATGTATCTTCTTTAACATTCTGTCTGGTTTAGGCAAATTTTCATAAAGCTGAAAAATGCTGTTAAATGGTAGTTAAATCGGTATGCTTTTAATGCCTGGCTAGGGTTAGGGTTACAAGAACCAAAGAATTTTGCCCGCTGTTGCACTTTTAGCTGCACTTTAAATGACAAAATGAAGAGAGTTTACCCATTTGAACAGGTATTCTTCACACTTTTCATCTGGCTCAGTTTTAGATAAAATCACTGGATAGGGCAATATACAAAAAGGTGACCAAAACTGTCCGAAAACTAAAAGTGCAGATAGGAGCAAATTATCACACATCCTAAAGATAACTGGGGGCCCGGAATGCAGCACTGACAGTAAAAAACTTCTACCTGTTGTGGGAATGCTAACCCTAACCCTAGCTAGGGTTTCAAATGTACATTCCAGCAGGGTGTAACAGAAGCCCTCCAAACATCAAAGTTGAATTTTTTCCTCAAACTCCAAAAAATCAGTCTCAAACTATCAAAACGGTTTCTAAAACTTCTAGGAGATGTATCTTCTTTAATATTCTGTCTGGTTTAGGCAAATTTTCATAAAGCTGAAAAATGCTTTTAAATGGTAGTTAAATCGGCATGCTTTTAATGCCTGGCTAGGGTTACGGTTACAAGAACCATAGAATTTTGCCCTCTGTTGCACTTTTAGCTGCACTTTAAATGACAAAATGAAGAGAGTTTACCCATTAGAAAAGGTATTCTTCACACTTTTCATCTGGCTCAGTTTTGGATAAAATCACTGGATCGGGAAATATACAAAAAGGTGATCAAAACTGTCCGAAAACTAAAAGTGCAGATAGGAGCAAATTATCACACATCCTAAAGATAACCGGGGTTCCGGAATGCAGCACTGACAGTAAAAAACTTCTACCTGTTGTGGGAATGCTAACCCTAACCCTAGCTAGGGTTACAAATGTGCATTCCAGCAGGGTGTCTCAGAAGCCCTCCATACATCAAAGTTGAATTTTCTCCTCAAACTCCAAATAATCAGTCTCAAACTATCAAAACGGTTTCTAAAACTTCAAGGAAATGTATCTTCTTTAACATTCTGTCTGGTTTAGGCAAATTTTCATAAAGCTGAAAAATGCTGTTAAATGGTAGTTAAATCGGCATGCTTTTAATGCCTGGCTAGGGTTAGGGTTACAAGAACCATAGAATGTTGCCCGCTGTTGCACTTTTAGCTGCACTTTAAATGACAAAATGAAGAGAGTTTACCCATTAGAACAGGTATTTTTCACACTTTTCATCTTGCTCAGTTTTGGATAAAATCACTGCATAGGGCAATATACAAAAAGGTGACCAAAACTGTCCGAAAACTAAAAGTGCAGATAGGAGCAAATTATCACTCATCCTAAAGATAACTGGGGGCCCGGAATGCAGCACTGACAGTAAAAAACATCTACCTGTTGTGGGAATGCTAACCCTAACCCTAGCTAGGGTTACAAATGTGCATTCCGGCAGGGTGTCTCAGAAGCCCTCCAAACATCAAAGTTGAATTTTTTCCTCAAACTCCAAAAAATCAGTCTCAAACTATCAAAACGGTTTCTAAAACTACAAGGAAATGTATCTTCTTTAACATTCTGTCTGGTTTAGGCAAATTTTCATAAAGCTGAAAAATGCTGTTAAATGGTAGTTAAATCGGTATGCTTTTAATGCCTGGCTAGGGTTAGGGTTACAAGAACCAAAGAATTTTGCCCGCTGTTGCACTTTTAGCTGCACTTTAAATGACAAAATGAAGAGAGTTTACCCATTTGAACAGGTATTCTTCACACTTTTCATCTGGCTCAGTTTTAGATAAAATCACTGGATAGGGCAATATACAAAAAGGTGACCAAAACTGTCCGAAAACTAAAAGTGCAGATAGGAGCAAATTATCACACATCCTAAAGATAACTGGGGGCCCGGAATGCAGCACTGACAGTAAAAAACTTCTACCTGTTGTGGGAATGCTAACCCTAACCCTAGCTAGGGTTTCAAATGTACATTCCAGCAGGGTGTAACAGAAGCCCTCCAAACATCAAAGTTGAATTTTTTCCTCAAACTCCAAAAAATCAGTCTCAAACTATCAAAACGGTTTCTAAAACTTCTAGGAGATGTATCTTCTTTAATATTCTGTCTGGTTTAGGCAAATTTTCATAAAGCTGAAAAATGCTTTTAAATGGTAGTTAAATCGGCATGCTTTTAATGCCTGGCTAGGGTTACGGTTACAAGAACCAAAGAATTTTGCCCTCTGTTGCACTTTTAGCTGCACTTTAAATGACAAAATGAAGAGAGTTTACTCATTAGAACAGGTATTCTTCACACTTTTCATCTGGCTCAGTTTTGGATAAAATCACTGCATTGGGCAATATACAAAAAGGTGACCAAAACTGTCCGAAAATTAAAAGTGCAGATAGGACCAAATTATCACTCATCCTAAAGATAACTGGGGACCAGGAATGCAGCACTGACAGTAATAAACTTCTACCTGTTGTGGGAATGCTAACCCTAATCCTAGCTAGGGTTTCAAATGTGCATTCCAGCAGGGTGTCTCAGAAGCCCTCCGATCATCAAAGATGATTTTTTTTCCTCAAACCAAATAAAATCAGTCTCAAACTATCAAAACGGTTATTAAAACCTCTAGGAGATGTATTTTCTTTAATAATTTGTCTGGTTTAGGCAAATTTTCATGAAGCTGTAAAATGCTGTTAAATGGTAGTTAAATCGGCACGCTTTTAATGCCTTGCCAGTGTTAGGTTGCAAGAACCATAGAATTTTGCCCGCTGTTGATCTCCACGTACTGCCCGCCTCCCAGGATACAGCTTCTGAAGGACACCTTCCAAGAGAAACTGATGCAGGAAAAGGAGAAAAAAATGATCGCCATATACAATCGACGGCAGGAGGCGGCTCTACAGAAGATGAGAAAATCTTTCCAATATGTCAAATACGCTGCGGAGAAGAAGACGGGGAACAGCTATCGCTTCCAAACCCAACAGGGCCCCGAGAAGAACATTGTGGGGTATGATCGGTCTTACCCCCTGAAGCCTATGGGTAACAGGAAAGTCTCCGGCCCTGGTGAGGTTCGGGCTGTGGACCGCCCGGAAGCACAGAGTGATTCCTTGTTTGCCCCCACCCCGCCTCAGGATGGTCATGAGAGGCTCTGCGAAAGGCCGGGCAGGAGGGGCTCAAGAGTATGCAAACCTAAGGACAGGACTGTCCTCCCCATGGTGGCGACCCCTCCAGGGCAATGCCCTTCTCATGCCAATGGGAAGGAGCACTTTCAGTTGCAAGAGGAGCTACGAAAAGTGGCCGAGGCAGAGGCCGCGCTGAAGGAGGAGCATCGCCGGAGGGAGGCCAGTCTGCAGGATGTGATGCGCCGGAAGGAGGCCATGATGAAGGACGAGATTCGCCAGAAGGAGGCCATGATGCAGGCGAAGCTCTTTAGAGCTCAGGAGGAGCTGAGGATGGTTCAGAGAGAGATGGAAGACTCCAGAGAGGTGGCCGGAAGGGAAAATAGAGGACTCTTGACCCGAAGGAAGACACTCCAGGCGAGGCAGAGCGAGCTTCGCCCCAGAGGACCGTGGGCCAACCACCGCTCTAAGGCCGTGCCTCTTCTGACCTGCAGAATGGAGAAGCAAAAAGCCTTCACTCCAAGGAAAGCCCTTCCTTTCAAAGGAGACAACCTTGATTATGGTTCTCCAATGGAAGACGGCGGATGCGCAGAATCGCACTTTCCCTCTGCGCTTTCCCATCAGGAGAGACGTCAAGTGAGCCCTTGCAGCCGTGGGCTAGAAGACGTCCCCTGTGGAAGGAGAAAGTACCTCAAGAAAGCAAGGCTCCCTGAAAGTGACGTGTCAGCGGCACAGGCCGCGCAGGCCCACTTCAGAAATAACACCGCATGTCTGGATGAACAAACTCTGTCAGTGGAAAACAGATATTTGTCCCCTACAAGTCTGATGTGCCCTATCGCTGAGCAATTTCCATATGAGAATAGCCAGAGTGGAAACCCTCAGTTGGTGCCCTGTGAACTGTGTCACAGGAAGTTTGCTGTAGAGAGGTTGGAGAAACACAGCAAGATCTGCAAGGCTTCAGAATTCAAAGAGGAAGGTTTTTGACTCTTTCAAGCACAGGGCCAAGGGAACAGAACTGGAGACATACATCCATAAGAAGAAGGTTAGACCGCCAATCGTGGTAAGGGCTATCCTTAAACTCTTTCCAAGCTTCCCTTGTTTTCTCCTAGAGTCAGACTCAGCTTATAAATCAATGTAAACAATAAATAAGTGTTTTATGAAGTACTCTTCTGAAAAACTGCCGCAAAGGCACATTTGCCAGCAGCCATATCACCCTGCAACTCACAACTGGCAACCCACTGAAGCTAAGCAGGTGTGAGCCTGGTCAGTACCTGGATGGGAGACCTCCTGGGAAAAACTAAGGTTGCTGCTGGAAGAGGTGTTAGTGGGGCCAGCAGGGGGCGCTCACCCTGCGGTCCATGTGGGTTCTAATGCCCCAGTATAGTGACGGGGACACTATACTGTAAACAGGCGCCGTCCTTCGGATGAGATGTAAACCGAGGTCCTGACTCTCTGTGGTCATTAAAAATCCCAGGGCGCTTCTCGAAAAGAGTAGGGGTGTAACCACGGTGTCCTGGCCAAATTTCCAATTGGCCCTTACTAATCATGGCCTCCTAATAATCCCCCTCTATGAATTGGCTACATTACTTTGCTCTCCTCCCCACTGATAGCTGATGTGTGGTGAGCGTTCTGGCGCACTATGGCTGCCGTCGCATCATCCAGGTGGATGCTGCACATTGGTGGTGGAGGGGAGTCCCCATTACTGTAAAGCGCTTTGAGTGGAGTGTCCAGAAAAGCGCTATATAAGTGTAAGCAATTATTATTATTATTATTATTATTTGCCAGACAGAATAAATGGGTCTTAGTGACTTCTGAATTCTGTTGTAAAAATCTACATGAGATATCAAGCAAATAGCACTCACGGGAAACAAAACCATAACTAAATTGTACTCTCTACCCAATGACATGAAAGGTAGGCCCAGAAAGCTACGTTATTACTGTATTGATATTTTCTTGCCTTGTGAATGGTTTGCGACCAGACTGTGTACGCAGTGCTAGTCTGGACTTTTTCTGGAAGCTGTTACATTGGTTTCATTTCCTGTTCCCAGCTGAGAAAGAACAACTGGAGGCAGAAGCACGAGAATTTCATTCGGAGCATCAAATAGGCCAGGGAGGTGCAGCAGGTGATCACGCAAGGAGGGAAGGTTGTGAACCTGCCCCAGCCCCCCGCGAATCCAAACCCCGACTACGTGCCCTGCCCTCACTGTGGCCGGCGCTTTGCCCCCAGGCCGGCACAGAGGCACATCCCCAAGTGTCAGCACATCAGGAGCCGCCCTCCTCCTCCTCCTCGCAGATGAAAACTGATGTGAAGAACAGCAAAAGAGTCATGATCTTGGCTCACGACTCACGTCCTGCTTTTTCTTTTTAGAAATATATTTAGCACAGTTCATCCGTATGATGATAAAAAAAATGTTACCTTGTTTTAATAAAATGATTTTTTTTTGGTGGACTGGTGTTTGCGTAACTGTGGTTATTTCAGTTTTTTTCCCTTGCGAAAATGTGTGTCGACCGTGAAAATAAATTTCAAGCTCTTATCATTCATACACCTTGACCTCCTAAAAATAATTGTTCAACCTGGAACGTACAATTAGCAGGCAATAGAACAGGTCACATTGGCCTTGGAGCCATCAAAAAGTAGTATTCACACATTCTCTGCATCGATTTTCCTTTAAAACAACTGAAAAAGCAAGGTAAAGTGTGATTGATTTTTTTAATTAAAGTTATTTGATTTAATTTATTTAATTTTCATAATATTTGAAATATGTTGGGATTAATGTGACTCAATATTATCTGCAGCTCTTACACTCCAGGCACCTGATAAAGTGGAACGCAGTGTCTTTCCCTTACATGGCGCTCAGCTCTTCCTCAATCCCAGCAGAAGCAGCAGCCTCCGGGTCCTGCCTCATGCACAGCTTAAAATGCAACACCGAGTAATACAACAAACAACAGGGAAAACCATTCACGATCAGACACATCCGTTGAGTGCTGGCTCTCAGTAAAGGGACATTGCTGTGGTCCACGCATGAATCTGTTTTCTAAGTGCCTTATCCAATACAGTGTTGAGGCCAGTTTTCCCAGAAGCCATCTAAAGGGAACACAAAATAACTTGTAAAACCTCCAATTTACATCACAAAATAGACTACATTTCAAGGTTAAAGAATTACCATGTTCTGCGATTCAGAACGAGGCAGCAAAACTTCCTGTAATCTGATGTGGCCCTGTGACATTGTAAAGGAGCAGGCTTGTGAATACATCTCGTTTAATCCAATGGAAATATTGCTCTCAACTTTTTAACGTTTTTGCCAATAAATAATATTACATTGTTAACTCTGCATAAAGAACCTTGGAATGGAACGTTTTTTGCAGTGAAATGTTTGCTGCATAACCTATACCTTTTCTCTCCTACATCACATTGCATTAGTCATTACAGTGATTAGTGAGCAGGAAGGGCTGCATCACATCGCAATTTGTGTGGAACTTGAATGCGAATTTGTTACAACATGGCGTAAGTTACAGTACTTTCACAAAATTCATGATTTTGTGCTCAATTTTGAGTTTGTAAAGTTTTTCTATAATGTCAATGATTTTATTTTGTGACTGAAATTAAATACTTTTGTGTCTGCAAAATTGGGACTGTAGTTCCACCTTAACCTACTAGTACTGTATGTCTTTCGACTGTGGGAAGAAACTGGAGCACCTGGAAGAAATCCACACAAATGAAGGGAGAACATACAATTCCATCCAGACTGCACCCCAGGAATTGAACCCAGGACCCCAGCTCTGTGATCCACAGTGCCACCTCATTGCTATAGTCACTATAATTAATGTCAAAACACATTTGCAAATGAGCAGCCTGGGATCCAAAAGGATCAAGAAAAGGATCCAAACAAAGCACTATCCCAAAGCTTGGCTTTGTACAGTATATCATACAGGGCTTGATGCAGAAGGCAGATAATCTAAGTCCATGCAATAATTGCTAAGGGAAAGTGACTTTGTGTTTTTGGAGGGAAGTCACTCAAGATGGAGCTGTGTTAGTGAAATGATTGTTCTGATGTACGGCTGATGTCCAAACACTGAAAACATGATTGTGTATGCAATCGCACTCCTGAGCTCCATTGGGTTTGGTTAAAATAACTTTTTATAGTTCATCACATTCAAAGTGTGTGTACTTGATGAAAGTGTAACACGCATTTGGAGGAGTTATTCAGGATTTTCTTTCATTCAACTATTTCAAGACCCATTATTTTCAGATGTTGTAGTATACGTGAATAATGAAAGGCCTTCATATTACACAATGAAGGAATGACTTTGCAGGTGTGAAGAATAAAAGATTAATTCAGCTCACTTTGGGGAGTTTCACAATGGCCCTCCTTATAGAAATGTGGGTTTGATTAAAGGAGTGAAGAAAAAGCACTGAATAATATTTGCTTCTGTAAACGTAATCATCTCAAAATATGGTTGAAGAAATTGAAGAAGGTTAAACATAATCCAAAACGTATACGGTCAATTTAAGTACAACCAGAATTCTAGTGTTTATGCAATGCATCTGTGGGTTGATATGAAATACGGCCGTTCTTAAACTAAACGAGGTTATCGAGAGCATATTCCGAGTACGGCTGTGGCCAGTTCTACTGTGAACTGTAAGGACCGTATCTTATCCTGAACTGGCTGTGCGAATACCGTCCTCTGCTGGCAGAAGGAATAGATTACAACGGCACTGTATTGGCGATTAGTCCTATTGCTAGAATATTGAAACAACAAGGAGTCCGCGGAGTCAAGCAATGCTGAATGAACAAGTACCTGAAATTCAATAGGATTTTGTGTATTGATTACAAATAGGTGTGAAATTCTCATGTACAGTGGTATTCATGGATTCCTTACACAAGCAGCCGTTGTTATGATACTTTCGTAATCTGAATATAAATCTGTTATCTACCTGAAACTGTAATTATTGAATAGATTAATGTCTTTGAAATGCTTCATTAACTGGGCAGTTTCCATGTTTGGAAATGTTTTTATTTTGATTGCTGATTGCTAGATACTGTATGTTTAATAGGCATGCTGTTAATATTTTCTACAAGAGCCAAATAAGACAGTTATGCTGTAGTAAGTTCTATATAAGTTATATAACATAAGTTATATTTTGTTCTGAGGTCAATTTGAATCTCATACTAAATTACTGGTGTCCTTTTATCTGAGAAACACTACCTGATTGATCACCTGATGCCTAGAAATTAGCATGCACAGTAGCCCAGCGTTTAGCATTGCTAGCTCACAGTGCTGAGGCCCTGGGTACACTTCTGGACCTGGGGTGCTATCTGTATGGAGCTTGTATGTTCTCCCCATGTTTGCATGAGTTTGCTTTGGGTGCTCCGGCTTCCTCCCACAGTTCAAAGAACTACTGGTAGGTTAATTGGCTTCTGGGATAATTGGTGAGTGTCTGTGTCTTCCCTGCATTGGACTACCATCCAGTCCCAGGTATCTCCTGCTTATTACTTTCTGAGGCTCTGGCTCCCCCGTGCCCCGCGACCCCCTGACCCCCTGACCCTGAATTGGATGAAGCGGTTAGAAAATGGGTGGTTTCTGTTATGCTCTGGTCATGCTCTGCCATAGCAACAACTTGTAAAAAATGCAGATGCTAGGATTTAAATCAAAGAAGGAGCTCAGATCACTGTGTTGGCATCACTGTACAGGTGTCCGGTGTGTTTTAGAACATATGTTAAAATCTTATTTACTAACTTCTAGACTTTTTACCCCCCATATCAGCCTGCAGGTGCTCAGTGGTCTGTGGACACCCTCCTTGCTCTGTCGTAAAACAGGAAATAAAAAGCAACTGGTTTTGACTTTAATGCACTGAGACTGTGGAACTCACAGAACTCTCTTGTCAGAAAGGCAGCTTCTAACAGCTTTTAAGTGAAGACTAAGAACACTTTTCTATTTTATTAAAATAGATTATATATGTTTTGTTTAAATATATGTTATAAATGTTAAAACGACAGCTCGTATAAGCTTGTATTTTTACCTTTCGATCATTTTTAGAATTGCTTTGAGTTGCTTTTACCATGATAAACAGTACAAAATATGAGGTGTTGAACTTGTCAAAAGTTTTAAAGCGCTTTATGACGTAAAGTGTGATGACAGTCCTTGGCAGTCTATGTAACAATTCTTCTTGAAGTAGGTCATCGGGCCAACAGTATATAAACATTACAGCTCAAGTGCTTTTGTATCTGAACGCTTTTAGGTAAGTAATTTAGCAGCTGCGGTATTAATAATGATTTTAATGGCAAATTCAATTGCAGGTAAAATAAAAATGGCGGATAACTTTCTTTCTAGCTTCGTGAAGCGGTCGCGCCACATTATACATATATACAATAATAAGAAACATAATATGTACAGTAGAATTTTTCACTTTAAGCTGGCATTATCCAGAACCGGGTCAGGGCCCGGACCCGGACCGTGCAGTGTGGTCCGTCGGCCTTCTAAAGATGTTTAGGAGATCGAGGCGCCCTTGGATTTGATTAGAAACTTGCATAATTTCTTAACTTGACCCCATTATCCTAAAAAAAAAACGGCCAGGCCCAGACCAAAGCATGAAGGCTGCGAGGATCGGGGGACTCTCATTTTTGGTCACAGCGTACAGTAGTAGATCAGTAACCTCTGTTTATCGTGATAACCTTTAATTATTTTCCAGTACTTTTTTAAATGATAAAACACATTGTCTCGCCAGTTTTGCTAAAGAAACCGTTTTAGTGTTTACGCATAAATTTGTAAGCCGTAGGTTTAAATCTCGTGTTCTTATTTGCCGCATTTTCATCGTAAGAGAGGCGCTCGTTTGCGATTTACGCGCTGAATATTGTAAGCAGAGGAGCCTTAAGGCACAGCCTCGCCTTAACACCATCGTTTGCATTGTTATTGTCATCCAGAAAAGCAGTCATAAGAAAATGAATCTGTGCCGGCTCCGAACATTAAAAAAACTATATCTAGACTGCAAATACATCCCAATCTTACTATCAACACGTTTTAAGAGCGCTCTCCTTTCCACCGGTATACAAGCTAAGAGAGAAATGTTGGAAATCCCATCTGAAGTAGCCCTCGTCTCAGCTTCGGAGCTGTGAGCGATGGGGATTATAATTAAAAGGGGTACAGTTACTTTGAAAATGTGTATGTGATACTTAAATTTAAATAAAATAAAAAGAAAAATTATATAACACAGACTGCTATCAATGTCCATGTGTTTAAGACGTATGAATCGGTTTTAAAACAGGCACACCCCTTTACTTCTCACAAATCCAACTGGAGTCTCAGTCCGTCGTCGCGATGAATTAGGAGCTCAGATGTAGGCTAAGTGATTGCAATTTACTTATTTAAAAGAACCACTTCAAATCAAAAGGGAGACATTTTGTAATGGTAGTTATCGTATTATACAGTATACGTAATTGTAGATATACAGTACATAAAGGGTATGAATAGGTGTGAGCTTTTACTGTATATTCAATATTTTATCTGACCCATTTGTAGAAACTGCCTACTCAGATTTAGTTAAGTGGTCTGCCACCATAAAGACAGAAAAATATAATGACATCCTGTTACATTAACTGTAAAATAAACGCCGTAACTGCGGCCATATGAAAATTTGGATAAAGATTATACAAACATCCTAAGGAGCTCTATGACATATGAGCGTCGTAATAATGGTTGGTGACCTGACGTAACAGTGCTCCCTGAATTACGTGATCTGTATTTACCCAAATACAGATATATCACATAGGGAGATGCAGTCAAACATTGCATTGCTATCGTCGTGGTGAACTATTTCTCCGCTGTTTGAGACTTGTTTGGTAAGTGTCATCAAATATTCTTGTCAATTTGTAGCGAAATCGATATACTGTATCATAATCCTTCAGCTATCTATGATGTAGTGAAATGGCTAATTAATATTGATAAATTCCCTTATTCACAGTGACTTTTGCTCAAACCCCTGTTGCATAATGGGTTAATTTTATATAAAAAACATTTATATCATAGATATAATACAAGCTTTGAAATGAAATAGTACATTTCCAGGTTTCAGTTAAACATTTTTAAAAAAGCTTATGACTTTAAGCATTCTGAACATTGAGAATGTTATTTGGGAAACAAATGTTTATTATAATGTTTATGTTTAGGATCTGTCTCCTACTGAGTCAGCATTCAACACCATTAGGTTTAATATTAAAAAGTTGTGTATTTCCTGAATTGTTTTTTTTATTCTTTTCTATTAGACCATACTAGACTGTGCAGGATATCATTTATTTGCCATTTTTGCCTTTTCCAGATACCTGGGAAACAAAGCACATATCTCATTTGCCAATGGAGCCCAGTCCTAAGCCTGGTGCTCTGTCCCCCTCCCTGAAGGACACAGACTCGAATCGACCCGCGCCCTTAAGGCGACAGGATCTGATCTCCACGTACTGCCTGCCTCCCAAGATACAGCTTCTGAAGGACACCTTCCAAGAGAAACTGATGCAGGAAAAGGAGAAAAAAATGATCGCCATATACAATCGACGGCAGGAGGCGGCTCTACAGAAGATGAGAAAATCTTTCCAATATGTCAAATACGCTGCGGAGAAGAAGACGGGGAACAGCTATCGCTTCCAAACCCAATAGGGCCCCGAGAAGAACATTGTGGGGTATGATCGGTCTTATCCCCTGAAGCCTATGGGTAACAGGAAAGTCTCCGGCCCTGGTGAGGTTCGGGCTGTGGACCGCCCGGAAGCACAGAGTGATTCCTTGTTTGCCCCCACCCCGCCTCAGGATGGTCATGAGAGGCCCTGCGAGAGGCCGGGCAGGAGGGGCTCAAGAGTACGCAAACCTAAGGACAGGACTGTCCTCCCCATGGTGGCGACCCCTCCAGGGCAATGCCCTTCTCATGCCAATGGGAAGGAGCACTTTCAGTTGCAAGAGGAGCTACGAAAAAGTGGCCGAGGCAGAGGCCGCGCTGAAGGAGGAGCATCGCCGGAGGGAGGCCAGTCTGCAGGATGTGATGCGCCGGAAGGAGGCCATGATGAAGGACGAGATTCGCCAGAAGGAGGCCATGATGCAGGCGAAGCTCTTTAGAGCTCAGGAGGAGCTGAGGATGGTTCAGAGAGAGATGGAAGACTCCAGAGAGGTGGCCGGAAGGGAAAATAAAGGACTCCTGACCCGAAGGAAGACACTCCAGGCGAGGCAGAGCGAGCTTCGCCCCAGAGGACCGTGGGCCAACCACCGCTCTAAGGCCGTGCCTCTTCTGACCTGCAGAATGGAGAAGCAAAAAGCCTTCACTCCAAGGAAAGCCCTTCCTTTCAAAGGAGACAACCTTGATTATGGTTCTCCAATGGAAGACGGCGGATGCGCAGAATCGCACTTTCCCTCTGCGCTTTCCCATCAGGAGAGACGTCAAGTGAGCCCTTGCAGCCGTGGGCTAGAAGACGTCCCCTGTGGAAGGAGAAAGTACCTCAAGAAAGCAAGGCTCCCTGAAAGTGACGTGTCAGCGGCACAGGCCGCGCAGGCCCACTTCAGAAATAACACCGCATGTCTGGATGAACAAACTCTGTCAGTGGAAAACAGATATTTGTCCCCTACAAGTCTGATGTGCCCTACCGCTGAGCAATTTCCATATGAGAATAGCCAGAGTGGAAACCCTCAGCTGGTGCCCTGTGAACTGTGTCACAGGAAGTTTGCTGTAGAGAGGTTGGAGAAACACAGCAAGATCTGCAAGAAGCTTCAGAATTCAAAGAGGAAGGTTTTTGACTCTTTCAAGCACAGGGCCAAGGGAACAGAACTGGAGACATACATCCATAAGAAGAAGGTTAGACCGCCAATCGTGGTAAGGGCTATCCTTAAACTCTTTCCAAGCTTCCCTTGTTTTCTCCTAGAGTCAGACTCAGCTTATAAATCAATGTAAACAATAAATAAGTGTTTTATGAAGTACTCTTCTGAAAAACTGCCGCAAAGGCACATTTGCCAGACAGAATAAATGGGTCTTAGTGACTTCTGAATTCTGTTGTAAAAATCTACATAAGATATCAAGCAAATAGCACTCACGGGAAACAAAACCATAACTAAATTGTACTCTCTACCCAATGACATGAAAGGTAGGCCCAGAAAGCTACGTTATTACTGTATTGATATTTTCTTGCCTTGTGAATGGTTTGTGACCAGACTGTTTACGCAGTGCTAGTCTGGACTTTTTCTGGAAGCTGTTTCATTGGTTTCATTTCCTGTTCCCAGCTGAGAAAGAACAACTGGAGGCAGAAGCACGAGGATTTCATTCGGAGCATCAAATAGGCCAGGGAGGTGCAGCAGGTGATCACGCAAGGAGGGAAGGTTGTGAACCTGCCCCAGCCCCCCGCGAATCCAAACCCCGACTACGTGCCCTGCCCTCACTGCGGCCGGCGCTTTGCCCCCAGGCCGGCACAGAGGCACATCCCCAAGTGTCAGCACATCAGGAGCCACCCCCCTCCTCCTCCTCACAGATGAAAACTGATGTGAAGAAGAGTAAAAGAGTCATGATCTTGGCTCACGACTCACGTCCTGCTTTTTCTTTTTAGAAATATATTTAGCACAGTTCATCCGTATGATGATAAAAAAAATGTTACCTTGTTTTAATAAAATGATTTTTTTTTAGGTGGACTGGTGTTTGCGTTACTGTGGTTATTTCAGTTTTTTTCCCTTGCGAAAATGTGTGTCGACCGTGAAAATAAATTTCAAGCTGTTCTTATCATTCATACACCTTGACCTCCTAAAAATAATTGTTCAACCTGGAACGTACAATTAGCAGGCAATAGAACAGGTCACATTGGCCTTGGAACCATCAAAAAGTAGTATTCACACATTCTCTGCATCAATTTTCCTTTAAAACAACTGAAAAAGCAAGGTAAAGTGTGATTGATTTTTTTAATGAAAGTTATTTGATTTAATTTATTTAATTTTCATAATATTTGAAATATGTTGGGATTAATGTGACTCAATATTATCTGCAGCTCTTACACTCCAGGCACCTGATAAAGTGGAACGCAGTGTCTTTGCCTTACATGGCGCTCAGCTCTTCCTCAATCCCAGCAGAAGCAGCAGCCTCCGGGTCCTGCCTCATGCACAGCTTAAAATGCAACACCGAGTAATACAACAAACAACAGGGAAAACCATTCACGATCAGACACATCCGTTGATTGCTGGCTCTCAGTAAAGGGACATTGCTGTGGTCCACGCATGAATCTGTTTTCTAAGTGCCTTATCCAATACAGTGTTGAGGCCAGTTTTCCCAGAAGCCATCTAAAGGGGAACACACAATAACTTGTAAAACCTCCAATTTACATCACAAAATAGACTACATTTCAAGGTTAAAGAATTACCATGTTCTGCGATTCAGAACGAGGCAGCAAAACTTCCAGTAATCTGATGTGGCCCTGTGACATTGTAAAGGAGCAGGCTTGTGAATACATCTCGTTTAATCCAATGGAAATATTGCTCTCAACTTTTTTACGTTTTTGCCAATCAATAATATTACATTGTTAACTCTGCATAAAGAACCTTGGAATGGAACGTTTTTTGCAGTGAAATGTTTGCTGCATAACCTATACCTTTTCTCTCCTACATCACATTGCATTAGTCATTACAGTGATTAGTGAGCAGGAAGGGCTGCATCACATCGCAATTTGTGTGGAACTTGAATGCGAATTTGTTACAACATGGCGTAAGTTACAGTACTTTCACAAAATTCATGATTTTGTGCTCAATTTTGAGTTTGTAAAGTTTTTCTATAATGTCAATGATTTTATTTTGTGACTGAAATTAAATACTTTTGTGTCTGCAAAATTGGGACTGTAGTTCCACCTTAACCTACTAGTACTGTATGTCTTTGGACTGTGGGAAGAAACTGGAGCACCTGGAAGAAATCCACACAAATGAAGGGAGAACATACAATTCCATCCAGACTGCACCCCAGGAATTGAACCCAGGACCCCAGCTCTGTGAACCACAGTGCCACCTCATTGCTATAGTCACTATAATTAATGTCAAAACTCATTTGCAAATGAGCAGCCTGGGATCCAAAAGGATCAAGACAAGGATCCAAACAAAGCACTATCCCAAAGCTTGGCTTTGTACAGTATATCATACAGGGCTTGATGCAGAAGGCAGATAATCTAAGTCCATGCAATAATTGCTAAGGGAAAGTGACTTTGTGTTTTTGGAGGGAAGTCACTCAACATGGAGCTGTGTTAGTGAAATGATTGTTCTGATGTACGGCTGATGTCCAAACACTGAAAACATGATTGTGTATGCAATCGCACTCCCGAGCTCCATTGGGTATGGTTAAAATAACTTTTTATAGTTCATCACATTCAAAGTGTGTGTACTTGATGAAAGTGTAACACGCATTTGGAGGAGTTATTCAGGATTTTCTTTCATTCAACTATTTCAAGACCTATTATTTTCAGATGTTGTAGTATACGTGAATAATGAAAGGCCTCCATATTACACAATGAAGGAATGACTTTGCAGGTGTGAAGAATAAAAGATTAATTCAGCTCACTTTGGGGAGTTTCACAATGGCCCTCCTTATAGAAATGTGGGTTTGAATAAAGGAGTGAAGAAAAAGCACTGAATAATATTTGCTTCTGTAAACGTAATCATCTCAAAATATGGTTGAAGAAATTGAAGAAGGTTAAACATAATCCAAAACGTATAAGGTCAATTTAAGTACAACCAGAATTCTAGTGTTTATGCAATGCATCTGTGGGTTGATATGAAATATGGCCGTACTGCATTTCGAACAAGTTATAAGGGATTTAGCCAGGAGAGGTATTCTCATTCACTCAGTAAGGTCTTTATTCATTTTGCAATATGGGAAAAAGCCATCACCTGTCTGCGCAGAGAAGTGAAAGCTGATTCAAAAGCAAGCAGGGAGACCCCTTGTTTTATATCTTTTTTAAGCTGATGCAACACTTCAAGGACAGGCAAAGCAGTCATTTTCCATTCCTTATCGGTTTTTGCTTTAAGCAAAGAAGAGCAGTTATTCAAATGGTTTCTCACACTCCCTTCTTCAAGCAGCCGAGATAAACAGTATTAAAACATCCTGTGCCCTTGACAAGTTGGGTGCTATCACACTTTGTTCTAAGTATCCAGCTGCTTCTGCAGCACAGCTCTGTCCGTAAACAACATAGAATAAAACACTTTTTCTCAGTAACTTTTCATTACATTCCCTCCTTTTTATCCTTAAATGTGTTCATACCACAGAGTCCTCATAGGGGTCACCCAAGTCAGACAACAGCACAACAGCAAAAAAACTACAACAGGCATGAATAGCTTTAAGAAAAACAGTCCCCAAGACCCAAAAAATGATTTTAACCATGAAAAGAAGGGGAACTCATTGCCAATGCCCTGTTCTTGATTTACCCTGTTCTTAAGTTCTTTCAGCCGGTGTATTGCGAGGGTGAGGTGACGATGGTCATCATCACTAGCAGGGATATACAGATGCAGCCATTCAAAACAAGCGGGCGATACCGCATTATTTTGCGGTGTGCTTATCACGGTGTAACACAAGTTACCATATTAATACCGTGTATTCTCGCATAGTACCGCATAATACCACATGTTCTAATGAATGACCTTGGACAAGCTGTAAACTCAAAGTATTGTCCTGGTCCACATTCTTTTTTTCATTGACCGTCTTTGTAAAAGTAACACCACAGCATTTCGTTGATCCAATCACGCATTTGTTTCCAATCATGCAAAGTACAGTCATTTTTGAGAATCTCCAATTCACCATGCCTTTTGCATGCTCATAAGAGATATTGATTTAGGAACATAAACATATTACTGTATGCAAACTGTACTGTATACAGTATGTATATGTATATTTAATGTCTTTACTGTGCCCGTTTAAGTATTAAATATTTATATGGAATTTTACCACTGAAGGGAAATCTTAGTAGCTGAGCATAAAAAGAATAGGAGCATAACGCGTGTGAAAGCCATAAACGATATTAATTTTGGAACATAAACATACAGTATTACAGTATGTCAACTGTATATGGCTGGTCTCGGTACAAAAATACACACCAGTATTCCATTTCTCCCTAAACAATATTAAGCATCGAAGTCTTTAACTAACATGTGAAATAACGTGTGTATAAAAAGTGGTAGTTTTAAGCTTTTCTGCAAATACGCTCAATACAGGAGCAAACAAGCATACTTTTAGAATTTGATTAATAGGGAATATAATAGGGAATCGCATATCTAAAGAAATTAATAATGATATAATTCTATTCATGTGCTGAACTTGTAAGCGAGAGGTTGGCTGTTCAAATCCAGCCTCTGCCATGACTTTTCTTTTAACAAGCATTTCTTTGAAGAAATAAAATAGCAATATTATGGACAATTAATTGACTTATTATATTTCTAAATATCACAACATGTTCGAATCTAAGTCATTTTTTAATAACAATGAATAGTCACCACGCATGCTTACACAGCTCCCTGGGTAAAGTATCACAAAGTCTTAGAGAACTTAACATTTTTATTATCAACAAATTGTAAATACGCTGTTTACATTGGGGTTATTCATATTTCACTTGAGTGTATGGGGGATTGTCAGCAGATCCCCCCCCCTCTTAGACTGCGCAAACAATTTTTTTAATTTTTAGAAAGAAATGGCGGCTGTATGCTTTACAATATAAACATTTACTGTCAAACTTTAAATCAACAATTGATTTAAAGATGATCTGTCAAAGTGCAATGGAAAACAATATTGTTTTTGTTTTTGTTTTTGTTGTTTTTATCCCGTAAGGCGCTTTGAGAAGCCACCTTTAAAGGCGCTATATAAAGGCACTGATTCCTATGGAATGTGTATTCTTTCTTCTTTTTTTCAGCATGGAATAAACCTATTACGTGATTTTAAGGTTTGTGTGAGAAGCCAGGGTATCAGCTTGTTCCCCCCTCCCGCACCTCTCTCTGTACAGTAGAGGCTCCTGTCCTGACTGGTGGAGCTCATACAACTGTGTCTGGAGAGGATCCATGGTATCAGGGTCAACCCCATGGCTATGCAGCTTGTTTCCCCCCCTGCACCTCTCTGTGTACAGTAGAGCCTCCTGTCTTGACTGGTGGAGCTCATTCAGCTGTATCTGGAGAGGATCAAGCGGGGTATCAGCTTCAAACCCACGGCTGGGCAGCTTGTTCCCCCCTCCTGCCCCCCTCTGTGTACAGTAGAGCATTCCTTCATGACTGGTGGAGCTCATACAGCTGTGTCTCGAGAGGATCCAGGGTATCAGCTTCAACCCCATGGCTTGGTAGCTTGTTCCCCCCTCCCACCCCTCTCTGTGTACAGTAGAGCCTCCTTCCTGACTGGTGGAGCTCATACAGCTGTGTCTAGAGAGGATCCAGGGTATCAGCTTCAACCCCACGGCTGGCAACTTGTTCCCCTCTACCACCCCTCTGTGCGTACAGTAGAGCCTCTTGTCCTGACTGGTGGAGCTCATACAGCTGTATCTGGAGAGGGAGGGAGAGAGGGGTGCGGAACCAGGGAACTATTTACATGGAAAACGGGCGATCTCCCCAGCCCGTATGCCCCTTTCACTGTGTGGCAGCTGCAATAGTCAGCGGCCTACCTAAACCCCGCCCTGACCACTCCTGTCCTGCCCCTCACCGCACACCCCAGCCGGGTGTTCTTCAGCCGCCCCCCAGGGCGAAAGCGCTACAATGCTAAAAATAAGATACACTCTGCAGACATTCACAACAGCGACTGTCAGAAGATAGGACACAGCAACTCAGACACCCATTGAATGGAAAGGGACACTTTAATGTTCTGTGCGGGTGGTACAGCACCCCACCGCGCCCGCGCGCCAGCAAAGAGAGAGATACACACCAGTTTTCATTGTCAAAAAGTAATTGTTTTTTACTTTTGTACAATTTGTTTTACATTCCTCTTGTTTAACAGGAATGTTTTGTTTCTGGACAGACTGTTAAACTAGGGGAAAGAGTGCCTATGAAAGACGGGTTCCTTTCGCGAAGTCTGGAGACATTAGAAGCTTGCCACACCCGGACTGTTACACCAACGCATTAGCAAGTTAAAGCTATCCCATTGAGGAGCTGGGCGCAATAATTGTTTTGTTCCTTGATTTTCTGATCTGCAAGGCCATTTGAATTCTGTCTGGCATTGCCAGATTGTGAAAAAATAAAAGTATTTAAATCATAAGATACAATCTACAGACATTCACAACATATACATATCTTAAAACATTTACATATCTTGTTAAATTATTACTTTAAATATGTACTTTAAGTTACTGAAACAGCCAGTTAATAAAATCGTTGCAATTTTGTTCTTGTTTGGAGGTGGGGATATTCTGACAACAATTGATTTAAAGACAATCGGTGAAAGTGAAATGAAATACAATATTACGCTGGGTAAACGTTCCGAGGTCAAATTCTTCCGTGATGGGGGTACCTTTAAAGGTCTAAGCCGGAAACCATCATTATGTCTCATTTTTGATTCTCTCTTCCAAACGAGAACAAAATTGCAACAATTTTATTAGCGGGCTGTTTCAGTAACTCAAAGTATTCATTTAAAGTAATAATTTAACAATAAATCCCGCACCCAGCAGAATAATCCTACTCCGTTGGGCTGCTGAGCAAGGCCCTTAACCCCAACTGCTCCAGGGGCGCTGTACAATGGCTGACCCTGTACTCTGACCACAGGCTCTCTCCCTATCTCTTTCATCTGTGTGTCTGTGTATCTCATGGAGAGCAAGCTGGGGTATGCGAAAAGATAATTACTGTAACGCCACGGGGGCTCAGGCGGGCGCCCTTGCCGCATTAGGTCGGCCCCTGCACCGTCCGGGGCTCGAACCCGGGACTTCCGCGTCTCTCTGCAGCGACCTAGCTCCGTGAGCTAAAGAGAGATCTCTCCACAGCCCAGTAGCTGTGGTCCTGCTATCACAGGGAAGGGCGGTGACGTCACCCGCTCTGGTACGCCGGCTCTTACACACAGTGCTTGTCGGCCGTAAGCGTTACACTCTCCCCCGCTTAAATCGCCGTCCCCGGCAAAGGGCTATCTCATCCCACTCTGACACCAATGTAACGCCACGGGGGCTCAGGCGGGCGCCCTTGCCGCATTAGGTCGGCCCCTGCACCGTCCGGGGCTCGAACCCGGGACTTCCGCGTCTCTCTGCAGCGACCTAGCTCCGTGAGCTAAAGAGAGATCTCTCTTTGGCTCACGGGGCTAGGTCGCTGCAGAGAGACGCGGAAGTCCCGGGTTCGAGCCTCCAGTCGGGATGGGGCCGACCAGATGCGGCAAGGGCGCCCGCCTGAGCCCCCGTCGCGTTACATTACTAATGCAAGAAATTGTAAAGATTTAATAAAATAATGTTGTTGTATATCTAAGCAAGTGTTCCTGCATCCCTCTTCTGCACTATAGGCATGGCTTTTATTCTGTTTGCTCCATTTCTAAAACTTTTTGCTCATGTGCATTTTTGTATTTTTTTACACCTCTAGCACTTTAACGTCGTGAATTTTCATTTGCCTTAATTTGTAGAATGAATTTGAGTTTTAGCCTTAAAAATCTTAAGTTTTCACTATCTTTTGTTTCTTGTCCTACAACTGTTATTATTGATCACCATGACTTCATTCAGCCTTTCCTGAACGTCTATGACAGGCAGAGAGAGTGCTGTTTCTGGTGCGATCTTTTGCAGCTGACATTTCACTGTTTTAAACGAACAAGAAATTAGATTGCTCATAAATCACTTATTCTATATAAATACAGCGTAATTGCCCTCCGAAAATCCTCTTTTTCTTGTTCGTTTTAGAGACCTTGATCGAAACTGATTTTAGATGTCAGAAAGGATTTATTTTCTCTGTATTTCCTACATTGCTTTGTCGAGATTTTAACTTTATATTTAGGCTCAGATTTCAACTATAAATCGTACACTAATTAATAGCAGTAAATACTGATGTTTTGCTCCCTCTTACCACAAAAATATATGTTTTGTAGCTGGGATGAACTTTATTTCGTACGCGATTTGGACACGAAGCGGTTAAAGATGGCGGCAAATCAGGCACCCAGAGAGGGGGGGGGGCGTCTTCTCGCCTCCATAACTAAAATGCCAAATAGGAGTGGCTTAAGTGACATACACAGTCGTGTAACTGACAGTTTGAGGTAGCCTATCGTGTAAATTTCGCTTTGTTGCTGATAGGTTAAGCTTTCGAAACTCTGCCCCAAATTCATGTGACTGATTTTTCGCCCTGTTTCGTTGGTTAAACGCAATGATCACAAGCACCACCATGGTAACTGGGATGTGTAGTTTTTAATTCCGTTTGAATTATAACTGTACGTACTGTCTTCATATTTGGCCAGGGCTTTAAAGAGAAGGCGCGCCAAAAAATTTCGGTGCCGTCGTCTCCGCTTTAAAGGTACAACCGTGCTGGAAGAATTTGACCTCGGAAGTTTGCCCAGCGCACTTCAAGTACTGCACCTTCTCACACGTGTAGCCAGCTGCGTTGAGCCGTGGTTATATGATGTCATCTTTTATTTTATTATTTTATTTTGTGAACTTCCCCCAGATGAGTTCCGTTTTTCTGTATGGAGTTGGCTTTGCGACAGCCCTTGGGGTTTGTGAAGGTGCCCCTGGGGTCACAGGCGGCTCGTTTCTCTGGGGAGCCCTCAGACGCGCTGTGGCCGCCAGTCGGGTGAGACGCCAGCGGCATTTTTCATTTTATTTTCATTACAGATTCGTGTGGCGACATTATATATATATATTATTTCTGTAGTAGTACAGTTGTGTGCCAGATGAATCGCGGTAATGCACGAAGGTGATGTTTAATGCCTCACACGGTGTTGACCCACATGTTGTGTTTTGCTGAGCAGGAGAGAGAGAGACATTCAGCGTGTGTGACGCCAACGGGTTTTCTGTTCTAGAGGCTCTGTCATCCGTTGTGTTATAATTGTTTTCTTTCTTATTTAGTATTTCAGGTGTGTCGATTTTATGAACCAAATGTTAACGTACAACACGGGAAAAGGTGCATTGTAGAGTAAGATAACGGATATCGGCTTGTATCGTGGAGAGGACGTATAATGTGCTGAAAGATGGGAAGAGAAAGGGGCGATTTCTGCGCGCATTCTAATCATTGTGATTGATTTGATATTGATCTGATATGTGTGGTCATGTGAATGTACATAGATGGTGGGTATGGTGTTAATAATATATGATATGATATAATTACTTGTATATATCATATATCATTCTTTCTATTTTTATATATGGTAATCCTTCTAGATATTATGATTCTGTTTCCCGAAAGCATCGTAGCGCTAAGAACATCGTAAACTCGCTCTTAAGCTCCATCGTTAATTGACGAGTGTTTCCCAAAACCCATCGTAACTGAAGTAGCACGTTAAATCCTTCGTCATCTACGTGCTCCCCGACCCGCTCGTTCATCACTAAGTGCTTCTTAAACTGGCCTCCTCCTGCCCACCCTGAGCGCCAGAGATCGCCAGACAGAGCACAGTCACTTCACGGCAGGGGCATCCTCTGGGAATACAGGACACTAAGAGTTTATATGAAGGACTTTGATATTGTGTTGTACTGTGTCGGAGGACATTCGAAAAAAGAACATTTATTTATACAGTGATGAATTTATGAGTCATCTTGGGTATATTTCATATTCATTTTTATACTTGGCTAGATGATATTATTTTCAGTCTGAAGTGCAGCAATGCATTATTTTAGTGAAATCATTGGGCCTAACATGTATTTATAATGTAGCGCCACGCAGGGCGCTTTAGTCCTGCGCACGCAAGGCGGGCTGAGAACAGCACCTGGGTTCTACCGGACTGTATAGCGGGACGGAGGCTGGGATACAGTCTCTTCCCTTCAGGTGTGTGTGTGTGTGTTAGTGAAGGTGCAGCGCTGTAACCCCTGTCCCTGTGTGTGTACCTTTCCCGATTCGAGTTAATAAATGTGTTGTTCAGCCCCAGTCCTGAGTCCCACGCCTGCTCCATTCCGTACCCAAACCCGCGGTCGATACCGCGCAGTTCAACACCGTTTGATGTTCTGTCGTGATTGTTGACGGTAAAGCTTAGATCTACTGGTTTTTAAATTTGATTATAGGTCCTGTATTTGTTGAGTGACACATGCCAAGCTTAGTAGTTAATGTTTCCATTGAGTTCCAGTACACCCAATAACTATAAATAACAGTTTTTTCTCATGAAATATTGATTCTTAACTATGGCAGCGCGCCAAAAAATATTGCTTTAAATCAAGGACGTCGTGCGGGACGCATACACTGTCCACGCAGTTAATCTTGGTTTTCTTTTACGGCATGTCAGTCATTTCTTTTCTTTGCTCTTAGAAACAATAAGGTCCCTTTTTGTGCCTATCTATATGCTTTTGCTTAAACTATGATGTCAAGTTTACTTCATATTCCTTTTCACAACTTTATTTCATCCCACTGAAGGACCAAAACCGACACCATATAATGAAAGAATTGTCAATCGATTGTTTACATACGTACATACGTACATCGTAAAGTTGCTTGAAAGTCTCTAAGATTAGTTGTTTTCGGGAAACTCACCCCTGTTCTTTATCCTTCTGCTCTCACTGTGTTTATTACCACCATCTACTGTCTCCTCTAACTGTGTATTGTCATCATGCATATCTTGTGTATTATTTATTGTTGTTGGTTTTGTCATTCTATTAAGAAGCCACCTTTCAAGGCGCTATATAAATTAATGTTTATTATTATTATTATTATTTATTTTTTTAAAGTTGTAAATTCTGACGCCATGAGATTTTTAGATTTTGAGATTCTCATATTTTTGGCTTCTACAGCAAACAGTAACAATGCGGTTGAATGGTTCTGCAAAAGTTTAGCTGTATCTTTAAAGCCATCCTCATCTTTATCAGGTACAAAGAAAAGAAGGTAGGCCGGCTTCTGTTTGGAATGTTTTAGTTAGTTTTAATTTTTTAAACCCCAAGTAAACATATTTTGTGCCTTTCTCTGAACGTTTTTGCATTTCAGTTCAGTTGTTTTTAAGCTTATTTTACAGTTGCTAGGTTCTTGAATTGTGCAGTATTTCTTTTGGGTTTTGTGCAAATCATATTCTAACGGTTGGGGGGAAAAAGCACAGGTGCCATCCCACCATTAAACCCTGAAACTTACCTTAGCCGATTCTTCAACTAAACCAGACATGTTAACTAAGTGTTACAGTATGTTCTTCGAATGTGTGTCAGCCAATCAGATTTCAGGACTGGAATTATTGGTTTTGTAATAGGGAATATAGTATGGAATCACGTATCTAAAGAAATGAATAATGATATTAATTTAAGGATCTGAATATCTAAAAATATGTATCTATATAGCAGGTAGTATTACTGTATTCCACTTTCTTTGTAAATACGGAATAACAGATTCACAACGCGAAGCTGTGTCACTCTTCTGGGTAAAAAAAAAAAACGTTTTGAACACCCTGTTTTTAATAAGCTGCTGAGTAAAGAACAGGAATGTTCCTGCTGTCAGTCTTTACCGAAGATATCCCTAATAGTATTAATAATGAATGACCTTGGACAAGCTGTAAACTCAAAGTATTACCCTGGTCCACATTCTTTGTAATCGTCTTTGTAAACAAAAAAACTTTATTTTGTGTGACGATATAAAGTTTTCACGAAACCTCCTCGAGTTGTGAGAACACGTGCTTTGTGTATACAGCACATTGTGAATGTTTTCACAGCCTTCATTTTGTCGTTTTTATGGCATTTTTTGACCACGCACGAATATTCTTATGTCCATATCTTCGCACGGGAATCAGTGCGAATTGTAATACTAATTAAATGACCGCGGGCACTTTCCACCCCCTCTACATTCTCCGAGTAGAATAGGCTAACCTTCTAATGAAAGACAGTCCACCCTCCCCCACGGAAAGGAAAAGTGCCAGCAGGCAGGCAGTATGGTCAGTAACAGTGAACAGTTTTAACTGCACTGCATCCCAGAGAATACCAGGGCGCATTTTTTCTACTCCCTGGCGGAAACGGGCTTCCATAAGAATCAGTATAGCTTCTGGGAAATCCATTTTTCCTGCATTAAAGTTGAACTCGTTCAGAGCGCCGTACATTGCAAACTCCAAGTGTTTCATTATGAGCTGAAGACCCTCACAGCTGAAGAAGGATTCACAGCCGAAACAATATTATTAGAGTTCATAAAGCCTGTATTACGTACTATGCCTATGTCTGCAATACACCTTTGCTAGTTAATGCTACAGTACTTCACTTTCTCGGGCGTGATTTTTTTAGGTAAAATCCAGGCTAGCAGGCTTGTTTTGTGATCTTCCTAAGATTGTTGAGCGCGGTGTCAAAATGTTTCCATATGAAAGGCAGTGACGTCACCATCCTGAGGTGTGTGTAGTAGATCTGTGATGTGGTTGAGCGTGAATTGTGGTGAGCCTCTGATTGGGGGAAAAAAAGACCATGTTCAAAAAATCCTAAAAAGAGAATTAAAGTTTCACATAACAAGGCATGAGGTGTGCTGGCAGCTGTGGGATGCAGTGGTGGCCTGGCACATTGAGGTGGGCTTTCAGCTGTGTGTGGTCTGACTCAGTGGTGGCCTGGCACGGTGAGGTGCGCTGGCAGCTGTGTGGTGTGACGCAGTGGTGGCTGGCATGGTGAGGTGCGCTGGCAGCTGTGTGACGCAGTGGTGGCCTGGTACGGTGAGGTGTGCTGGCAGCTGTTTGACGCAGTGGTGGCTTGGCACGGTGAGGTGCGCTTTCAGCTGTGTGTGGTCTGACGCAGTGGTGGCCTGGCACGGTGAGGTGCGCTGGCAACTGTGTGGTGTGACGCAGTGGTGGCCTGGCACGGTGAGGTGCGCTGGCAGCTGTGTGACGCAGCGGTGGCCTGGCATAGTGAGGTGTGCTGGCAGCTGTGTGGTGTGACGCAGTGGTGGCCTGGCATGGTGAGGTGCGCTGGCAGCTGTGTGACGCAGTGGTGGCCTTGCACGCTCAGGTGTTCTGGCAGGTGTGTGATGCAGTGGTGGCCTTGCACGGTGAGGTGCACTGGCAGCTGTGTGGTGTGACACAGTGGTGGCCTGGCATGGTGAGGTGCGCTGGCAGCTGTGTGGTGTGTCTCAGTGCTGGCCTGGCATGGTGAGGTACGCTGGCAGATGTGTGGTGTGACGCATTGGTGGCCGGGTACTTTGAGGTGCGCTGGCAATTCTGTGTTGAAGTGGTGGCCTGGCACGGTGAGGTGCACTGGCATCTGTGTGGTGTGACACAGTGGTGGCCTGGCACGGTGAGGTGCGCTGGTGGCTGTGTGGTGTTACGCAGTGGCGGCCTGACACGCTGAGGTGCACTGGCAGCTGTGTGGTGTGACGCAGTGGTGGCCTGGCACGGTAAGGTGCACTGGCAGCTGTGTGGTGTGACACAGTGGTGTCCTGGCACGGTGAGTTGTGCTTTCAGCTGTGTGATGCAGTGGCTGCTGGGCACAGTGAGGTGCACTGGCACCTGTGTGGTTTGACGTAGTGGTGGCCTGGTATGGTGAGGTGCGCTGGCAGCTGTGTGATGCAGTGGTGGCCGGGCACGGTGAGGTCTGCTGGCAGCTGTATGACGCAGTTGTGGCTTGGCACGGTGAAGTGCGATTTCAGCTGTGTGACGCAGTGGTGGCCTGGCACAGTGAGGTGCGCTGCCAGCTGTGTGACGCAGTGGTGGCCTGGCACGGTGAGGTGCGCTGGCAGCTGTATGACGCAGCTGTGGCAGGGTACGGTGAGGTGCGCTGGCAGCTGTGTGATGCAGCTGTGGCCGGGCTCGGTGAGGTGTGCTGGCATCTGTGTGACGCAGTTGTGGCCTGGTACGGTGAGGTGCGCTTTCAGCTGTGTGACGCAGTGGTGGCCTGGCACAGTGAGGTGCGCTGGCGGCTGTGTGGTGTGACTCAGTGGTGGCCTGGCACGGTGAGGTGCACTGGCGGCTGTGTGGTTTGACGTAGTGGTGGCCTGTTATGGTGAGGTGCGCTGGCAGCTGTGTGATGCAGTGGTGGCTGGGCACGGTGAGGTGCACTGGCGGCTGTGTGGTTTGACGTAGTGGTGGCCTGGCACGGTGAGGTGCATTGGCAGATGTGTGGTTTGACGCAGTGGTGGCCTGGCACGGTGAGGTGCGCTGGTGTCTGTGTGGCGTGACTCAGTGGTGGCCTGGCACGGTGAGGTGCGCTGGTGGCAGTGTGGTGTGACTCAGTGGTGGCCTGGTACGGTGATGTGCGCTGGTGGCTGTGTGGTGTGACTCAGTGGCGGCCTGGCACGGTGAGGTGCGCTGGTGGCTGTGTGGTGTGACGCAATGGTGGCCTGGCACGGTGAGGTGCGCTGGTGGCAGTGTGGTGTGACGCAGTGGTGGCCTGGTACGGTGATGTGCGCTGGTGGCTGTGTGGTGTGACGCAATGGTGGCCTGGCATGCTGAGGTGCACTGGCAGCTGTGTGGTGTGACGCAGTGGTGGCCCGGCACGGTGAGGTGTGCTGGCAGATGTGTGGTGTGACTCTGTGTGTGCCTGGCATGGTGAGGTGTGCTGGCAGCTGTGTGGTGTGACGCAGTGGTGGCCTGGCATGGTGAGGTGCACTGGCAGCTGTGTGGTGTGACACAGTGGTGTCCTGGCACGGTGAGTTGTGCTTTCAGCTGTGTGATGCAGTGGCTGCTAGGCACAGTGAGGTGCACTGGCACCTGTGTGGTTTGACGCAGTGGTGGCCTGGCACGGTGAGGTGCGCTGGCAGCTGTGTGACGCAGTGGTGGCCTTGCACGGTGAGGTGCGCTGGCAGCTGTGTGACGCAGTGGTGGCCTTGCACGGTCAGGTGTACTGGCAGTTGTATGATGATGTGGTGGCCGGGCACGGTGAGGTGTGCTGGCAGCTGTGTGACGCAGTGGTGGCTGGGCACGGTGAGGTGTGCTGGCAGCTGTGTGACGCAGTGGTGGCTTGGCACGGTGAGTTGTGCTTTCAGCTGTGTGATGCAGTGGTGGCCGGGCACGGTGAGGTCTACTGGCAGCTGTGTGACGCAGTTGTGGCTTGGCACGGTGAAGTGCGATTTCAGCTGTGTGACGCAGTGGTGGCCTGGCACAGTGATGTGCGCTGGCGGCTGTGTGGAGTGACGCAGTGGGGGCCTGGCACGGTGAGGTGCGCTGGCAGCTGTGTGACGCAGTGGTGGCCTGGCACGGTGAGGTGCGCTGGCAGCTGTGTGGTGTGACGCAGTGGTGGCCTGGCACGGTGAGGTGCGCTGGCTGCTGTATGACGCAGCTGTGGCAGGGTACGGTGAGGTGCGCTGGCAGCTGTGTGACACAGTTGTGGCCTGGTACGGTGAGGTGTGCTGGCAGCTGTGTGATGCAGTGGTGGCTTGGCACGGTGAGGTGCGCTTTCAGCTGTGTGACGCAGTGTTGGCCTGGCACAGTGAGGTGCGCTGGCAGCTGTGTGACGCAGTGGTGGCTGGGCACTTTGAGGTGCACTGGTGGCTGTGTGGTTTGACGTAGTGGTGGCCTGGCACGGTGAGGTGCGTTGGCAAATGTGTGACGCAGTGGTGGCCTGGCACGGTGAGGTGCACTGGTGGCTGTGTGGCGTGACTCAGTGGTGGTCTGGCACGGTGAGGTGCGCTGGTGGCTTTGTGGCGTGACTCAGTGGTGGCCTGGCACGGTGACTTGCGCTGGTGGCAGTGTGGTGTGACGCAGTGGTGGCCTGACACGGTGAGGTGCGCTGGTGGCTGTGTGTCGTGACTCAGTGCTGGCCTAGCACGGTGAGGTGCGCTGGTGGCTGTGTGGCGTGACTCAGTGGTGGCCTGACACGGTGAGGTGCACTGGCAGCTGTGTGGTGTGATGCAGTGGTGGCCTGGCACGGTGAGGTGTGCTGGCAGATGTGTGGTGTGACGCAGTGGTGGCCTGGCATGGTGAGGTGTGCTGGCAGCTGTGTGGTGTGACGCAGTGGTGGCCTGGCATGGTGAGGTGCACTGGCAGCTGTGCGGTGTGACACAGTGGTGTCCTGGCACGGTGAGTTGTGCTTTCAACTGTGTGATGCAGTGGCTGATAGGCACAGTGAGGTGCACTGGCACCTGTGTGGTTTGACGCAGTGGTGGCCTGGCACTGTGAGGTGTGCTGGCAGCTGTGTGACGCAGTGGTGGCCTGGCACGGTGAGGTGCGCTGGCAACTGTGTGACGCAGTGGTGGGTTTGCACGGTCAGGTGTGCTGGCAGTTGTATGATGAAGTGGTGGCCGGGCACGGTGAGGTATGCTGGCAGCTGTGTGACGCAGTGGTGGCTGGGCACGGTGAGGTGCGCTGGCAGCTGTGTGACGCAGCTGTGGCAGAATACGGTGAGGTGCGCTGGTAGCTGCGTGATGCAGCTGTGGCCGTGCTCGGTGAGGTGTGCTGGCAGCTGTGTGACGCAGTTGTGGCCTGGTACGGTGAGGTGTGCTGGCAGCTGTGTGACTCAGTGGTGGCCTTGCACGGTCAGGTGTACTGGCAGTTGTATGATGAAGTTGTGGCCGGGCATGGTGAGGTGCACTGGCACCTGTGTGACGCAGTGGTGGTCTGGTACGGTGCGCTGCCACCTGTGTGGTGTGATTCAGTAGTGGCCGGGAACTTTGAGGTGCGCTTGCAGCTGTGTGATGCAGTGGTGGCTGGGCATGGTGAGGTGCGCTGGTAGATGTGTGACGCAGCTGTGGCAGGGTTCAGTGAGGTGCGCTGGCAGCTGTGTGACGCAGTTGTGGCTTGGCTCGGTGATGTGCGCTTTCAGGTGTGTGACGCAGTGGTGGCCTGGCACAGTGAGGTGCGCTGGCGGCTGTGTGGTGTGACGCAGTGGTGGCCTGGCACGGTGAGGTGTGCTGGCAGCTGTATGGTGTGACTCAGTGCTGGCCTGGCATGGTGAGCTGCGCTGGCAGCTGTGTGGTGTGACGCACTGGTGGCCGGGTACTTTGAGGTGCGCTGGCAGTTGTGTGATGCAGTGGTGGCCGGGCACAGTGAGGTGCACTCGCAGCTGTGTGGTGTGACGCAGTGGTGTTCATCAGGCACAAGTTCATCAGTGAAAAGACCACTGGCATTTTTCCTTCCCACTTCATTCTCAGAGTAGAATCGAATTTAATATTAGCATAATTAATTACAGTGCTACGTTTAATATTTTTTATTTACTAATAGTTTATGCTAACACCTAACTTTTTTAACGTGAGAAGTACGAATGTAAGTACCTACTGTACTGTACTTAAGTACTACCATAAGAAGTACAGCTGTATGCAACAAAAAAAAAGGAGTGGTGAAACAGCCCTACTCATACAGTATCAGTATCAACAGACATTGTATCAGTATCAGTTCTTGCTTTGTGCTGGGTTTAGGAGTTTTCCAAACATAGTCTTTCAGCGAATGCCATACCATCCTTATTGGATTTAAATCTGGAGATTCGGCTGGAGTTTTCACCCAGTTCACTCGTTCTGCTATAAGCCTCGCCCTTGCTGCTGTGTGTTTCGGATCGTTGTCTTGAAAGAGACTGTGCCTTGATCCAATGTGCTCCCTGATATATGGGGCGGCATGCTGTGTGACCCCGACTTCCTCGAAGAATTCCCGATCCATAATTCCTTCGAAATAAAATTGTTTTTCAAGCAATGTAATGCAAGGTGCTTTCTAACGTTGGGCAATGTGTTTTTTCTCGAAATTTTGTTTCGAGAGACTAGATAAGTAATTCAAGTGTTTATGATTTGTCGCTGTTGTGAATGTCTGTAGAGTATATCTTATTAGCCTGTCCTGACTGGTGGAGCTCATCCATCTGTGTCTGGATATCTTGGTCAAATATTCGGGTAGTGTGTTTTGTCTGTTTAGGGTTCTGTAGCATTCCACAGGGCTGGGCAGCTTGTTCCCCCCTCCCTCCCCTCTCTGTGTACAGTAGAGCCTCCTGTCCTGGCTGGTAGAGCTCATCCAGCTGTGTCTGGCTAATATTAAAGCCAGTACTTTAATATTGTTTTCTGTATGTTTATCAATAGTGGGTACTGCCCTAATTCGGTCCTGCACCCGTTGTTAGGTGTTTTTTAGGTGTTGTTAGGGCTTCTACCAAATATGAACACATGGCTGAAAATGTATACAATTCTAATATTTCCTTTTTTCCCATTGAAAGTATAACATATGTGGTGTAAGAAAGAGGTCCTCATTTAAGTGCATGAAACTCAGGCACTGGCGCAACAAACTGAACAAAGTTCAAGGGGGTATACGCTTTCTGTAGACACTTTATTTCCTCTTTTTCCATACTTTAAGAAATGATTTGGGAAACCTGTTGGACACTGGAGGTCATTACACATGAGCCTCTTTATGCACCTTTTAAGCCATTGAAACCTAGTTGCCTTGTTAAAAGGTCTAATATTACAGTAGGTGTGGTTTCTGTCTCCTAATTTCTGAGAATGATCAAATTGGGGAATAAGTTGTAGGGAATACCACTCTTGCACTTCTAAGAAAAGACTATCTTAAATGAAACTCGCTATAGAAAGACATCTTGTTGAAATTTTTTTTATTTTTTGTAATTTGTAAAGAAAAAACATTCATCAAGTCTTTCACAAATGTTTTGTTTGTGACTTTCTCTGTCGTTCCCTTTCACACTCAACTGAACTATGTGTTATGTCTTGTAAATGTAATCAAACATTTCACTTAGGTGTGTGGGTTAACACAAACCCATATTGTATGAAACATTCAGTTTTTCATTCCCGTTTTTTCTAACAATTGCATCCATGCTAGGACTACAGTAAACAACACTTTTTACTCAAGTAAATGAAATTGTTCATTAAACAAGACACATTGTTTTAAATGTATGCAATACGACGACACGAAAAACAACACTGAAACTTTTCATTGAAATACTGTACGAGATTGTGCATATTCAATGGATTTCTCCTGGTGCTTTTTTTCATCAGTCTTTTCATATTCTTGTTCTCTACTCAGGTGTCTCCTGTTCCTTTGGTGATGTCTGCTGTACACACATGGTATCATACACTTGAGCAAAGTGTGATACCACCGTTTGTTCTTCTCCTAAAATAAAGATGAACATTGACAAAAGTCAGAAGCACTCTTTTCTCTGACAGACGAACAAAACAATGCAAGAATAACCATACTCTCTGTTCCTTACTCATTTCTACCTACCTGTTTGACCACTTTGTCTCCTTCAGTCAGGACAGGGTCCTGGGGCTGACTCTGAGCAATCTGAGAAGAGCTCTCTGTGATCTTCTCCCCTACATTGGCTACATTGTGCTGTGTTTGAAATCCAGGGATCGCCTCCGGTAAGTTCCTCGGTCCTTTTTGGGACTTGAAAGCGTAGAATCATTTTGTGACTACATTTCATTGGCATGCACTGATATGTTCTGGCTTGTGTTTGATTACTGTAGGCGTTCAAACACTTTCTTTTTGTTCTAGATTGGCAGTGTTTGAGATGGTAGGAACTTGTCATATTCTCAACTTATTTGCTCTATGAGACTCTGAATGCTCTGTAAACATACTATTTTAGCAATTCTTAGAAATCTGAAAGCAGTGTTACCTGTATCATTTGTTGTCTTGGTAGTAGTATTGCAGCTCCAACATCAGCACTTAAATAATGGTTTGTGATGTTACTTGTCCTTGGAGTTAGTATACTCCTGAGAAGTCAAGAGAAATCTTACGTAAGCATTAATTATCTTTCACTTTTGAAAGCAAAGTACGTGTCAAGTACTTTGAAGGCATTTGTTGATACTTTTAAGCACTTTCATTGATTATTATTATCCTTCAATTAGTTATTACAAGTCCAACATTCTCTACATGATCTCACTCCATATTCAGAATGTGGGAATACAGTTGTTTTAAGGAAATGCCACTGAATAGATAGTAGCTGCACTCTACAAAGATGAATTTGCTAATTAATCAGTCAGGGACACAGCTTATACTTCAGTAGTCTTAGATTATTTAATGATGATTATTGTACTTTATAACTAGCAAAATCCCCATATCCTGTTCATTGCCCCTTTTTCAGTCATGTGGATTGACTTATGCCTGAAGTGGTTAATTCTCACCTTGACATCTCATAGAACAACTGAATCTCTACCAAGGGTGAATGTGTCCTTCCTCTTAATGTCTAAAAGAAAAGGTTAAAATTCATTGAAGCAAAATGCAACAACCCAAAATGTTGGGGAGGTCGTTTCTACAGTTATTTCATATGACAGTGCTTGGAGTGAAACTACATGACCATGGTGAAGATGTAAAAATACTTTACCTTGTTCCTCCTGACTGATGTCCTTATGCGTGTTTTGCACAGTTGAGTGTTTTGTGTCTTGTCGTCTGTGTAGGCAACAGCCCTCTTCCCTGGGATAGAACTAGATGATATTTAGACACGTTAATTTGACTTCTCCATTGCTCACATTGACGTGGATATGATTATAATGCTCTGTTTTGTGGGCTTCCCAAGAAAACAATAAATCCCTTACTACTTGTTCGAAATGCAGTAGCACAGATCTTAACAAATACAAGAAAGAGAATATCATTCCTGTTTTGAAAAAACTTCGCTGGTCACCTGTATTATCTAGGATAAATTTGAAAGTTCTTTTACTTGTTTTTAAAGCTTTAAGCAACCTAGCACGTCTGTACCTTACTGAATGTCTGTCTTCATATGTTCCTATACGTGACCTGAGATCTGCACATACTGGCCTACTGCAAATACCACATGTGAAATGCAGAAAGATTGGAGAGGCTGCTTTTTGTTTTTTTGCTTCTAAATTATGAAACTCACTACCACTTTTTATTAGGCAGTCAACCTCGGTACATTGTTTTAAAAAACATTTGAAAATGTTGCTTTTAGTTAAAGTGGTTCTTTTTTTTTCTATTTATGTTTCTTTTTTTAGTTTCTTTAATTGTTCTTATTTTATTACGACTTTCCTCATTTTTATTTATTTATTTGACATGTATGTTGCTTAACTGTATTGCTGTATTTTCCTTGACAACTGAAAGTATATCTCTCAATTTTAATATTTTATTTTTACGCTTGGTTTGTAAAGCACCAAAGCACTATTTGTATGAAAGGTGCTGTATAAATAAAGTTTTTTATTATTATTTTTAATCTTATTATTATGCTTTGTTACATTTTTGGTTAGGACAAAGATTATAGTAGAGGTGGCCTCTTTTACCCCGTTCCAAAAAATTGGAAAACTACAGATGCAGCCATTCAATGTGTGCGGTACAGACACGTACCGCAGGTAAGATTACACGGGGTACCGCGGTGCGTGATTGGTTGACCGACAGAGGCACTCGTGATCCGTTGGTCTGTCGTAGAAAGACTTACTGTAAACGTCTTTACTGTGCCCGTTGTAGATATTGAATTTTACCACTGAAGGGAAATCTTAGTAGCTGAGCATAAAAAGAATAGGAGCATACTGTAACGCGTGTGAAGGCCATAAACGATATTAATTTTGGAACGTAAACATACAGTATATAGCTGGTCTTGGTACTTTAAAGAAAAAAATACACACCAGTCTTCCATTTCTCCCTAAACATTGTAAGCTTCGAAGTCTTTAACTAACGTGATACCGGAGTCAACAAGCATACTTTTAGAATTTGATTAAAAGGGAATATAATATGGAATCGCGTATCTCAAGAATTTAATAACGGTATGATTATATCCGTGTACTGCGGCAGGGCTGTGTAGGGCTGTTTCGCCTGCCTGATCATGCGAGCTGTCTTGTAGCCTACTGGTCTAGGTGCGTGACTACCAACTGGCAGGTTGTGTGTTCGAATCCAGCTGGTGCTGGACCTTCCAGTTTTATTTATTTATTTTTTAATCGCATAACATAAACATATTACCGTATGCAAACTGTACTGTATACAATATGTATATGTATATTTAATGTCTTAACTGTGCCCGTTTAAGTATTGAATATTCATATCTAATTTTACCACTGAAGGGAAATCTTAACATAAACATACAGTATATGGCTGGTCTCGGTACTTTAAAGAAAAAAATACACACCAGTATTCCATTTCTCCCTAAACATTGTAAGCTTCGAAGTCTTTAACTAACGTGATACCGGAGTCAACAAGCATACTTTTAGAATTTGATTAAAAGGGAATATAATATGGAATCGCGTATCTCAAGAAATTAATAACGATATAATTATATTCATGTTGCAAAAGAACTGCAACGGACATAAAAACTCCCTTGCATGGTTTCATTACGACCAGAATTGGTCTTGAGATATTTTTAACTTGATTTACAGTATTTGAGAGGTATGTCTTAACACCGATACTACAGTGCTTAAGTACTGCTCACGTATATGTTTCTAGGTTTATATTATGCATTTCATACGGTCAAATTACTTTTGAGCAACTAATAAGAAGCATGAAACGGTATGCGTTTTAGTTTCGTTTTGTGCTGGAACCCGTGGATTGATTAGAGATATCAAGTACATACAAGTCATTTTTTAAATGTTGTAGTTCGTCTTGAAAAAATGTTACGAGTACATCATCTATCAACAATTACACAGGTTCTGTTTCCATATTGCAGATTTTGGTTAGGTATTATCAAATCCAGTGGCGCTGTGTTTTAGTTTACTGAGTCCCATGTCACATGGTCTGTGATTGAAACCTGTAAAACCGGTTTAATTCGTCACAGCCAGCACTCTTCAGGTGTGAGGGTCTTCTGCTCAGAATGAAACGCTAAAATGTTTGTGTATATTTTAATGGTAGTGGGGGCAGGGTGTGTGGGAACAGGTTTGGTTGAAATTGCATTGGAGATCTATGTTCTTCACACCTGAAACATTTTCTCTGAAAGCATTTTCTTCGCAGTTTAACCGATCTTGTTACAGCATGTTACAGTTTACTATTATTAACCATATTAATTTTAAGTGTTTAATGTAAAATCTTGTAAAAATATATTTTCATTGTTCAAATATACATTAAGTCTGACTATCATATAATAAGTTAAATACAAAACTAAAGAAAAAATAGGGTTAAATATAATTCAAAATATTTTGCTAACAATGTTAACTGTTTATGAATAATAAAATGTATTAACTAAGGAGTAGGATGGCACAGTTGTTAGTATGTTTTTTGTTTTGTTTCTTTTTCATAAATACAACAGTAGTACCTGATGTCTCAGTGGCTTTCAAAATTAAATTATTAAAGATAACTATGATATCCATCCATTATATTCTATAATATCCATGATATCTTAGATCATTTAATGATGATTATTGTACTATATAACTAGCAAAATCCCCATATCCTGTTCATTGCCCCTTTTTCAGTCATGTGGTTTGACTTATGCCTGAAGTGGTTAATTCTCACCTTGACATCTCATAGAACAACTGAATCTCTACCAAGGGTGAATGTGTCCTTCCTCTTAATGTCTAAAAGAAAAGGTTTAAAATTCATTGAAGCAAAATGCAACAACCCAAAATGTTGGGGAGGTCGTTTCCACAGTTATTTCATATGACAGTGCTTGGAGTGAAACTACATGACCATGGTGAAGAAGTAAAAACACTTTACCTTGTTCCTCCTGACTGATGTCCTTATGCGTGTTTTGCACAGTTGAGGGTTTTGTGTCTTGTCGTCTATGTAGGCAACAGCCCTCTTCCCTGGGATAGAACTAGATGATATTTAGACACGTTAATTTGACTTCTCCATTGCTCACATTGATGTGGATATGATTATAATGCTCTGTTTTGTGGGCTTCCCAAGAAAACAATAAATCCCTTACTACTTGTTCGAAATGCAGTAGCACAGATCCTAACAAATACAAGAAAGAGAATATCATTCCTGTTTTGAAAAAACTTCACTTTTCACCTGTATTATCTAGGATAAATTTGAAAGTTCTTTTACTTGTTTTTAAAGCTTTAAGCGACCTAGCACGTCTGTACCTTACTGAATGTCTGTCTTCATATGTTCCTATACGTGACCTGAGATCTGCACATACTGGCCTACTGCAAATACCACATGTGAAATGCAGAAAGAGTGGAGAGGCTGCTTTTTGTTTTTATGCTTCTAAATTATGAAACTCACTTCCACTTTTTATTAGGCAGTCAAGCTCGGTACATTGTTTTAAAAAACATTTGAAAATGTTGCTTTTAGTTAAAGTGGTTCTTTGTTCTTTCTATTTCTGTTTCTTTTTTTAGTTCTCTTTAATTGTTCTTATTTTATTACGAATTTCGTAATTTTTAATTTCTTTAATTGACATGTATGTTGCTTTACTGTATTGCTGTATTTTCCTTTACAACTGAAAGTATATCTCTCAATTTTAATATTTTCTTTTTACGCTTGGTTTTTAAAGCACCAAAGCACTATTTGTATGAAAGGTGCTCTATAAATAAAGTTTATTATTATTATTTTTAATATTATTATTATACTTTGTTACATTTTTGGTTAGGACAAAGATTCTAGTAGAGGTGGCCTCTTTTACCCCGTTCCAAAAAATTGGAAAACTACCTTCAGGATACACTGACAATGACCATCTACTGTCTCCTATGACTGTGTATTGTCATCATGCATATCTTGTGTATTATTTATTGTAGTTGGTTTTGTCATTCTGTAAAGAAGCCACCTTTCAAGGCACTATATAAAATAATGTTTGTTATTATTATTTACATTTTTCATCATTAAATCTGGCGAAGAGTCTTAAGAGAATATCAAAGAACACGTTGCTCTTACCTTTCCATTCCAAGAAATGCCCTCAGCTCGGATTGCAGAGATTGACCTCTCTGTCTCAAATTCTGAGAAACATAGACTCGATTGAAAAATGACCATTTCCTAAGATTCACATAACATCACCAGTCAACATTTGCCACTTGACATCAATAGAAACCATAGAGTACATGACATTTCCAATCAGTTTTCTTTCAAGGTACAATACCAATCGCCTTGCCAGAAGAGTTATACTGCGGTAGATAAATATTACAAATGTCAGATACACGCAGAGTTGTTTGGATTACTATGAAAAGATTGGCAAATATATTTATGTTCATTATATTTCTTGGAGTGACAGAGCTAAAGAGAAAACAGTACTTACCTTTATCTCTGCAGACAGGATCGCAAGGGATTCCCTTATACTGGGTTCCTATGTAACAAATAATACATTATTCAAAAAACATGATATTTCTCTGTACATTGGCAGCATGATTGTTTATCATTACAGTTTTAGTTAGCTTTAATTTTGTAAACCCCAAGTAAACATAGTTTGTGCCTTTCTCTGAACTTTTTGGCATTTCAATTCAGTTGTTTGTAAGCTTATTTTACAGTTGCTAGGTTGATGAAGTTCCTGAACTGTGCAGTATTTCTTTTGGGTTTGGTGCGAATCATATTCTAGCGGTTGGGGGAAAAAAGCACAGGTGCCATCCCACCATTAAACCCTGAAACTTACCTTAGCCGATTCTTCAACTAAACCAGACATGTTAACTAAGTGTTACAGTATGTTTCAAAGTGTGTATTTTAGCAAACACAACTGAAGTTCTGTTGTCTCCTTGGAGACACCTGGAACTGGTGTGATGCTGGTTCTATGACATCATTCGTTCTAAATGTAAATGCAGGTATTGGCACAAGATAGTAAATTGATGTAAAGTTATGGATCCATTTATGATTTTCACTCAGTTTGAAAGAGTTCCTGTCGTGTGGTTAAACTTTGTGTTACGGAGGGTTAACTGGGGTTCTGGCTACTAGTTAGGCTTGGTCATTCAGTCATCTGGTTCATGAAATAGGAAGCTAAGAGATCTGTGTTTTAGTTTTACTGTTTGTTTTTGTTCCATAGAATAAGAAATGTTTCATTAATATTAGTAATAGAGTAGCTGTTTCTCTATACAGTGTGTGTCAGTTTGCACTGCAGGTGTGCCAGGTAGAGACCATTTAAGAACCCAAAAATATGCTGTCATTTACTGCCGTGGCTAATTTCTGTTACCTTGTCTCTCACTCACTTTGATGAGCAAAATGTTCATACATAAAGCATACATTTCTGATTGGTCAGAAGAAGCTTCTTAACATATAAGGTATAAAGAAAGTCAGAAAGTTAGGCACTTAGGTCAGCCTTAGGCAGTTAACCAAGACCATAATCCGATAAGAAGCTATTCCCTTTCATGTTGCTAAATCACATGTAGGATACATGAGTTACACCTCCACTTAAGAGACCTTAAAGAGACCTTGGCCAGCCAGGAGTGTAGAAAACCGTAAAACAGTTCTTGAGGACCTAATTGTTAACTCTTAACAGGCAAAGGTTCCTTCAGTCCTATGAGAAATATTTTAGAATTGAACTAAAGTGTGTTTCCGATACAGGAGCATATGTCTGTCAGGGCCTGTTGGAGAGGCCCTGGATGAGAACCCCTGGCTGCAGTTCCACATCCCCCTGAAAGTAAATAGAGCCATAAGCACGGAGCTAAGGACACTGCTCCAGGACATGCTGGCTGTCGATCCTAACCAGCGACCAGAAGCCATCCAGCAGAAGAAGCAAGTCGGGCAAGCCATGGCACGAGAGAAAACATCTTTGTAGTGACTGATAGCAAGATGTCCGTGACCAAGGGCAATTCGTCTGAGTAAAGTCTGATTTCATTTTTATGTCCCGAAAGGCCACTGCCTTTGTGCTGTAGATTTCTGATTTAGACGGGCATTTCTATGGACAACTTTGACTTTTCTGTGGGTCCAATGAAAATAAGTTTTTTAACTTATTCTTTGTTACAGTTTTCGAAAGTTGAAAGACATTCACTGAGTTGACGATAAAGGAAAAGTTTCATCTTTCACCTCTTGGAAGGTAGGCCGGTCAGAGGTACAATATATGTCTTCATGTCTTCATCCTCCATGTTTGTAACTACAGGTTTCACAGTGTTGAGCTAAGACACAAAAAGACCTACAAATGGCAGTTCCAAATGTATAAACCTGGGCTGAAAAAGTGTGTACAGTATATACTCTGTGTAGGTCTGATAAAAGTATTCGAGTCAAAGTGTCATATGGATACAAATTCTCATGATTTTGTATTGTGTGTTTTTTCTCTGTTCTGCTTTATTGAAAGAAATCAGATGCTCTTCCTGAAACTTACCTTAGCTGATTCTTCAGCTAAACCAGACAGACTTCTGAAATTCTCAAATATTATCAAATCTTGTTGGTGCAGAGGTGGTGGAGCCCATTACCAACAGACTCACAGCTGAAATTGCTGTGAAAAGGGCTTCTACCAAATATTAACATGTGGGTGAAAATGTATACAATTGTAATATTTCCTTTTTTCCCATTGAAAGTATAACATATGTGGTGTGAGAAAGAGGTCCTCATTTAATTGCATGAAACTCTGGCACTGGCGCAACAAACTGAACAAAGTTCAAGGGGGTATACGCTTTCTGTAGACACTTTATTTCCTCTTTTTCCATACTCTAAGAAATGATTTGGGAAACCTGTGGGACACTGGAGGTCATTATACATGAGCCTTTTTCTGCACCTTTTAAGCCATTGAAACCTAGTTGCCTTGTTACAAGGTCTAATATTACAGTAGGTAATTTGCAGCATGATTGTTTATCATTGCAGTTTTAGTTAGCTTTAATTTTGTAAACCCCAAGTAAACATAGATTGTGCCTTTCTCTGAACTTTTTGGCATTTCAATTCAGTTGTTTGTAAGCTTATTTTACAGTTGCTAGGTTGATGAAGTTCCTGAACTGTGCAGTATTTCTTTTGGGTTTGGTGCGAATCATATTCTAGCGGTTGGGGGAAAAAAGCACAGGTGCCATCCCACCATTAAACCCTGAAACTTACCTTAGCCGATTCTTCAACTAAACCAGACATGTTAACTAAGTGTTACAGTATGTTTCAAAGTGTGTATTTTAGCAAACACAACTGAAGTTCTGTTTTCTCCTTGGAGACACCTGGAACTGGTGTGATGCTGGTTCTATGACATCATTCGTTCTAAATGTAAATGCAGGTATTGGCACAACATAGTAAATTGATGTAAAGTTATGGATCCATTTATGATTTTCACTCAGTTTGAAAGAGTTCCTGTCGTGTGGTTAAACTTTGTGTTACGGAGGGTTAACTGGGGTTCTGGCTACTAGTTAGGCTTGGTCATTCAGTCATCTGGTTCATGAAATAGGAAGCTAAGAGATCTGTGTTTTAGTTTTACTGTTTGTTTTTGTTCCATAGAATAAGAAATGTTTCATTAATATTAGTAATAGAGTAGCTGTTTCTCTAAACAGTGTGTGTCAGTTTGCACTGCAGGTGTGCCAGGTAGAGACCATTTAAGAACCCAAAAATATGCTGTCATTTACTGCCGTGGCTAATTTCTGTTACCTTGTCTCTCACTCACTTTGATGAGCAAAATGTTCATACATAAAGCATACATTTCTGATTGGTCAGAAGAAGCTTCTTAACATATAAGGTATAAAGAAAGTCAGAAAGTTAGGCACTTAGGTCAGCCTTAGGCAGTTAACCAAGACCATAATCCGATAAGAAGCTATTCCCTTTCATGTTGCTAAATCACATGTAGGATACATGAGTTACACCTCCACTTAAGAGACCTTAAAGAGACCTTGGCCAGCCAGGAGTGTAGAAAACCGTAAAACAGTTCTTGAGGACCTAATTGTTAACTCTTTACAGGCAAAGGTTCCTTCAGTCCTATGAGAAATATTTTAGAATTGAACTAAACTGTGTTTCCGATACAGGAGCATATGTCTGTCAGGGCCTGTTGGAGAGGCCCTGGATGAGAACCCCTGGCTGCAGTTCCACATCCCCCTGAAAGTAAATAGAGCCATAAGCACGGAGCTAAGGACACTGCTCCAGGACATGCTGGCTGTCGATCCTGACCAGCGACCAGAAGCCATCCAGCAGAAGAAGCAAGTCGGGCAAGCCATGGCACGAGAGAAAACATCTTTGTAGTGACTGATAGCAAGATGTCCGTGACCAAGGGCAATTCGTCTGAGTAAAGTCTGATTTCATTTTTATGTCCCGAAAGGCCACTGCCTTTGTGCTGTAGATTTCTGATTTAGACGGGCATTTCTATGGACAACTTTGACTTTTCTGTGGGTCCAATGAAAATAAGTTTTTTAACTTATTCTTTGTTACAGTTTTCGAAAGTTGAAAGACATTCACTGAGTTGACGATAAAGGAAAAGTTTCATCTTTCACCTCTTGGAAGGTAGGCCGGTCAGAGGTACAATATATGTCTTCATGTCTTCATCCTCCATGTTTGTAACTACAGGTTTCACAGTGTTGAGCTAAGACACAAAAAGACCTACAAATGGCAGTTCCAAATGTATAAACCTGGGCTGAAAAAGTGTGTACAGTATATACTCTGTGTAGGTCTGATAAAAGTATTCGAGTCAAAGTGTCATATGGATACAAATTCTCATGATTTTGTATTGTGTGTTTTTTCTCTGTTCTGCTTTATTGAAAGAAATCAGATGCTCTTCCTGAAACTTACCTTAGCTGATTCTTCAGCTAAACCAGACAGACTTCTGAAATTCTCAAATATTATCAAATCTTGTTGGTGCAGAGGTGGTGGAGCCCATTACCAACAGACTCACAGCTGAAATTGCTGTGAAAAGGGCTTCTACCAAATATTAACATGTGGGTGAAAATGTATACAATTGTAATATTTCCTTTTTTCCCATTGAAAGTATAACATATGTGGTGTGAGAAAGAGGTCCTCATTTAATTGCATGAAACTCTGGCACTGGCGCAACAAACTGAACAAAGTTCAAGGGGGTATACGCTTTCTGTAGACACTTTATTTCCTCATTTTCCATACTCTAAGAAATGATTTGGGAAACCTGTGGGACACTGGAGGTCATTATACATGAGCCTCTTTCTGCACCTTTTAAGCCATTGAAACCTAGTTGCCTTGTTACAAGGTCTAATATTACAGTAGGTGTGGTTTCCGTCTCCTAATTTCTGAGAATGATCAAATTGGGGAATAAGTTGTAGGGAATACCACTCTTGCACTTCTAAGAAAAGACTATCTCAAATGAAACTCGCTATAGAAAGACATCTTGTTGAAAAATTCTTTATTTTTTGTCATTTCTAAAGAAAAAACATTCATCAAGTCCTTCACAAATGTTTTGTTTGTGACTTTCTCTGTTGTTCCCTTTCACACTCAACTGAACTATGTGTTATGTCTTGTAAACGTAATCAAACATTTCACTTAGGTGTGTGGGTTAACACAAACCCATATTGTATGAAACATTCAGTTTTTCATTCCCGTTTTTTCTAACAATTGCATCCATGCTAGGACTACAGTAAACAACACTTTTTACTAAAGTAAATGAAATTGTTCATTAAACAAGACAGATTGTTTTAAATGTATGCAATACGACGACACTAAAAACAACACTGAAACTTTTCATTGAAATACTGGACGAGATTGTGCATATTCAATGGATTTCTCCTGGTGCTTTTTTTCATCAGTCTTTTCATATTCTTGTTCTCTGCTCAGGTGTCTCCTGTTCCTTTGGTGATGTCTGCTGTACACACATGGTATCATACACTTGAGCAAAGTGTGATACCACCGTTTGTTCTTCTCCTAAAATAAAGATGAACATTGACAAAAGTCAGAATCACTCTTTTCTTTGATAGACGAACAAAACAATGCAAGAATAACCATACTCTCTGTTCCTTACTCATTTCTACCTACCTGTTTGACCACTTTGTCTGCTTCAGTCAGGACAGGGTGCTGGGGCTGACTCTGAGCAATCTGAGAAGAGCTCTCTGTGATCTTCTCCCCTACAGTGGCTACATTGTACTCTGTTTGAAATCCAGGTATCGCCTCCGGTAAGTTCCTCGGTCCTTTTTGGGACTTGAAAGGGTAGAATCATTTTGTGACTACATTTCATTGTCATGCACTGATATGTTCTGGTTTGTGTTCGATTTCTGCAGGCGTTCAAGTACTTTCTTTTTGTTCTAGATTGGCAGTGTTTGAGATGGTAGGAACTTGTCATATTCTCAACTTATTTTCTCTATGAGACTCTGAATGCTCTGTAAACATACTATTTTAGCAATTCTTAGAAATCTGAAAGCAGTGTTACCTGTATCATTTTTTGTCTTGGTAGTAGTATTGCAGCTCCAACATCAGCACTTAAATAATGGTTTGTGATGTTACTTGTCCTTGGAGTTAGTATACTCCTGAGAAGTCAAGAGAAATCTTACGTAAGCATTAATTATGTTTCACTTTTGAAAGCAAAGTCCGTGTCAAGTACTTTGAAGGCATTTGTTGATACTTTTAAGCACTTTCGTTGATTATTATTATCCTTCAATTAGTTATTACAAGTCCAACATTCTCTACATGATCTCACTCCATTTTCAGAATGTGGGAATACAGTTGTTTTAAGGAAATGCCAATGAATAGATAGTAGCTGCACTCTACAAAGATGAATTTGCTAATTAATCAGTCAGAGACACAGCTTATACTTCAGAAGTTTTAGGTCATTTAATGATGATTATTGTACTTTATAACTAGCAAAATCCCCATATCCTGTTCATTGCCCCTTTTTCAGTCATGTGGATTGACTTATGCCTGAAGTGGTTAATTCTCACCTTGACATCTCATAGAACAACTGAATCTCTACCAAGGGTGAATGTGTCCTTCCTCTTAATGTCTAAAAGAAAAGGTTAAAATTCATTGAAGCAAAATGCAACAACCCAAACTGTTGGGGAGGTCGTTTCCAGAGTTATTTCATATGACAGTGCTTGGAGTGAAACTACATGACCATGGTGAAGAAGTAAAAACACTTTACCTTGTTCCTCCTGACTGATGTCCTTATGCGTGTTTTGCACAGTTGAGCGTTTTGTGTCTTGTCGTCTGTGTAGGCAACAGCCCTCTTCCCTGGGATAGAACTAGATGATATTTAGACACGTTAATTTGACTTCTCCATTGCTCACATTGATGTGGATATGATTATAATGCTCTGTTTTGTGGGCTTCCCAAGAAAACAATAAATCCCTTACTACTTGTTCGAAATGCAGTAGCACAGATCCTAACAAATACAAGAAAGAGAATATCATTCCTGTTTTGAAAAAACTTCACTGGTCACCTGTATTATCCAGGATAAATTTGAAAGTTCTTTTACTTGTTTTTAAAGCTTTAAGCGACCTAGCACGTCTGTACCTTACTGAATGTCTGTCTTCATATGTTCCTATACGTGACCTGAGATCTGCACATACTGGCCTACTGCAAATACCACATGTGAAATGCAGAAAGAGTGGAGAGGCTGCTTTTCGTTGTTATGCTTCTTAATTATGAAACTCACTTCCACTTTTTATTAGGCAGTCAAGCTCGGTACATTGTTTTAAAAAACATTTGAAAATTTTGCTTTTAGTTAAAGTGGTTCTTTGTTCTTTCTATTTATGTTTTTTTTATCAGTTCTCTTTAATTGTTCTTATTTTATTACGACTTTCCTAATTTTTATTTATTTAATTGACATGTATGTTGCTTTACTGTATTGCTGTATTTTCCTTTACAACTGAAAGTATATCTCTCAATTTTAATATTTTATTTTTACGCTTGGTTTTTAAAGCACCAAAGCACTATTTGTATGAAAGGTGCTCTATAAATAAAGTTTATTATTATTCTTTTTAATATTATTATTATACTTTGTTACATTTTTGGTTAGGACAAAGATTCTAGTAGAGGTGGCCTCTTTTACCCCGTTCCAAAAAATTGGAAAACTACCTTCAGAATACACTGACAATGACCATCTACTGTCTCCTCTAACTGTGTATTGTCATCATGCATATCTTGTGTATTATTTATTGTTGTTGGTTTTGTCATTCTGTAAAGAAGCCACCTTTCAAGGCACTATATAAAATAATGTTTGTTTTTATTATTTACATTTTTCATCGTTAAATCTGGCGAAGAGTCTTAAGAGAATATCAAAGAACAGGTTGCTCTTACCTTTCCATTCCAAGAAATGCCCTCAGCTCGGATTGCAGAGATTGACCTCTCTGTCTCAAATTCTGAGAAACATAGACTCGATTGAAAAATGACCATTTCCTAAGATTCACATAACATCACCAGTCAACATTTGCCACTTGACATTAATAGAAACCATAGAGTACATGACATTTACATGAAACTTACCTTAGCCGATTCTTCAACTAAACCAGACATGTTAACTAAGTATTATTTCTGTTGTTCTTTTGTCTCCTTGGAGACACTTGGAACTGGTGTGATGCTGGTTAGTGTTCCATGACATCATTCGTTCTAAATGTAAATGCAGGTATTGGCACAACATAGTAAAATGATGTAAAGTTATGGATCCATTTATGATTTTCACTCAGTTTGAAAGAGTTCCTGTCGTGTGGTTAAACTTTGTGTTACGGAGGGTTAACTGGG